>NW_004524592.1:12000614-12006257 GCF_000260255.1 Octodon degus
AACTTGAACAGATTTTTCAAATTAGCCATTGCTGGGCTAGGTCTACAGCCCACGGGCAAGAATTTAGAATCTTCTCTTCTGAAGACCTGACATAAAACTTTAGAAGAAAATTCTATGCTTTAACCACCTAGAATAATGACGGATACAAAATGAACTCATATTTCTATCTTCTTTGGAAGCCCACCAGAACGGCTATTGAGGTACACCAGTCTGGCTGTGTTTCAGTTGCAGCAGAGGTTGCTAGTCCAGTGGTCACTCTGGGTAGCACACCTGGAAGATGCCGTCGTCATTGCTAACATTCATAATCCTGCTGTCATCACAGTACAGACTGCATCCTGTTTTCCCCACAAGCCTCTTCCAGTATTGACTTCTCTGTCTATTCATCAATGTGCCCTTCTAATTAGTAAGTGCTCTCTCATGAACTTTTTCTCTCCCCATCTGCCTCTACTTCTCATGAAATTCTTTTACTGTATTTGGTCTAGTTTTGGGACCACAGCCAATGAATTACCACTTAGCTCTACCTCTTAGCTCTGAACTGTTAGCTCTAACAGTTCATCTTCCCTTCTCTTTCTTTCATTTTGCCTGCTTTTCTGAATCTGTTTTTTTTTTCTCACTGAATAAGGGATATCTCTTATAGAAGTAACTATGGTACAGAGGAAAATCCAGAAAAAAAGGAGCACAATAGCTTTCAAATATAGCTTATATGGTCAGATATACTTAAGACATTTCTTTAGCCTACAGGGCAGAAGGTACCCAGATAATGTTTCCATAAAATATGTTCTTTAGCTTTCCAGACCCATGCTGAAGAATCTGAGGAATCAACATTTGATTTTTTTCCATTCATGGGAAAAGTTAATAATACCTTAGTACACCATTTAGATAAATTCCTTCTTCCAAAATTGCACTGGATTTAGTAATAATTGGGTATAAATCCAAAATGGTAGGAGTTAGGATAGCAATAATGCCTCAGAATGTTGATGAGGGGGAAATTGTTGCCAAATCTACAGCTTTACTTTTTTCCCCTATGTCAAACAGATTTTTTTCTCAGTTTGGAAGCTTGGATTTCTGAGATGATATTTAGCTGTTTTTGAAGAGTAACCTAACCTATTCCTACTCCACCTGATCTTTACTGCAAGGCCCATAGAGAAATTTTCTTTGGTGAATCATCTTTTAATTTTTTCATACATAGAAATACCTATAAAATTTATTGTATTAAACATACAGAATGGTAATGAGTTACCTTTTAGACAAAATTCAGACAGGTTTAAGAGAATGATAAAACAATACTTTTCCAAAGGACCCCTACACTACTAAGTTGGGAAAGTGGAGAACCAGAGAAGCTAGTAGGTTTTATTTGCAACCATACTGAATTCTTTTTCCAGATTTACAAAGAGAAAACTTAATTGTCGGTGGAGGTCTGGTGAGGGCGCAGTCCGGAGTGCCAAGAGGAAAGAATCCATTTGCTTACGTGACAGCCTTTGTTCTCCTTGCCACAGCAACCCCTCTGGGCCCATTCCACAGCCAGCCTTACTCCTTCAAATGCAGAAAGGAGACTTGGGAGATTCTGCTCCCAATTAGCTCTTTCTGAGCAGGTCACGAGCACCCTGACTGGCTACAATCACTGTCTCGCGTTCTGGGTATCGAATGTCCTCCGCATTCCAGCCTACCGTTATCTATCACCTCAGAGATCTGACAGGTGGCCTCAGTGGGCTGGGTGCCTTAGGAAAATTGCGTATAGGTCAACCTTGCTTTATAGAAAATATATTTTCCTAAAAAGTTCTGTGCAAACATATGGGTTCAATCAATACAATATAATTATATAGGTACTGGGTAGCCTGTTTAAAGAATCATGTGACGGATTTTTTTATAAAGTAGAAAAATTACCTTTCAACATATTCTTTATATAAATTTACATTTTCATGAATTACAAGTTCATGTGAAAACACCTGTCCCTGTTCATTTCTGTAGAGAATATATGACACTGGTAAACTTCCACTTCTTCTGGCTTGATTTCTTTTCTTTCCTTGTTTCTTTCTCTTTTCTTTTCCCTTCTTTTCTCCCTCCCTCCTTTTCCTCTTTTTTCTTTTTTCTTTCTCCTTCCTTTCATTTTCCTTCTTTCCTTCCTTCTTTCATTAATTCTTTTGAAAAATATCAATCGTCTACTATTTGCCACTTACTAGCATCACAGTTTGAGCTAGGTTGATATTTCATTGAGAAAAAACCCACATAATGTCCTTGTGGACTTTATATTCTGACAGAGTATATAGTAACCAAGAAAGCGTAACTATGTAACTGCAAACTGTGAAAACTGGTAAAAGGAGGTTTTGAGAGACAACAATCAGGAGCTGATCACTAGCATTTAAGTTGAGAGCACATGCTGGGAGTTTCCAGACAACAGAGAGGGAGGCAAACCTGTGGTTGGAGGGAGTGGAACCACAAAGCACAGTGATGGAAAAGGCTTGGTGCTTTCCTAGGAGCAAGAGAAGACCAGGCAGCCAGGCTGGGGGAAAAGACTGCAGCCCTGCCTAGTACCCGGATGGAAAGACCCTTGACAGGGGTTGGGGAGGAGCTCGAGGATTCATCTAAGAGCAAAGGAAGATAATTTCTCAGCAATTTAAGGCACAGAGAAGCTAGGTGAGGAAATTGGTGGGTTTAAAGAGTTGATAGAAAAAAAAGAGTTGATAGAGGAGAAATAGAAAAGTAATCAACTCCTATTCAATAGAAGAATAAAATGTTATAAGAATTTTAAAAATATCATCCTTGGGGGCCTGCCCTTTAGCTCATCTATTTAAGTGATCGCTTAAACAAAGCAGTCAGGCTCAGGATGCTGTGGTTTGATCCTTGGACCCTCAAGCTTTACCAGACCTGCCCTGAAGACATCCTGAGCCAGCACCCCAACCCCTGCCCCCAATATATATATTGGTCAGTAAAATGAAAGGCAGAGACTAAAAGGGACAAAATAATAATAATTAACTGCATTAAGGTGACAGGAACTACTGCAACAGTATGGGTAAGACGTGGTGGTGGCTTGGGCTGGAGAAGCAGCCGCTGAGAAGAGAAAGCAGTGATCGGCTTGGTGAGTCAGCAGAGAAGTAGCAAATCATTGAGACATGGTGACTGAAGAAGGCCTTCGGTGAACCCAAGGGCATGGGCCAGGGTCCAGGCCTGGTGCTGAGGAATGACAACATCCAGGATGGACACAGGAGGGAGGACAAACATGGTAAAGAACACACAGAAAGGAAGGAACAAAGTTAGGAATCCAAGAAGAGTGCTACAAGGAAAATGTGGTCAGCACATGGGAAGACTGGAGAAGTCACAGAGGGTGGGGACAACTTGGCACACGGAGACCCCACTGCCCGGGAGAGGTGCACTGGGGAGATGGACAGCAGGTGGGTGGGTGCAGCTGCTAGAGAGGTGAGGCCGTGATGTTACGTGAAGTAAAGCAGACATGCAAACTTCGGTATCACATGCTTTCTCTTTGGTGAAAAACCCAAAGCATAAATAAAGAGCAAAATAAAAGGTGGTAGAAAACAGAGTGATAGACCTTTTGCAAAGGGAAGGGGACCAAAAAAAAAAAGGTTCCATATTCCAACTCCCCAGGAGGGATGTAATCATTATGTACTACAAACAGGATTTTTTTAAAAAGCTTTTAGAAGTATGTATCTGTGCAGCTATTTCACAAGGTTCACCATGGACTGGAGGCTGACAGTGGATATGGGTGCTGAGGAAAGCAGTTTGCAGTATGGCTCCTACCTGGAAACTTCTGCTTGCTTGCAGGAAAAGAAAGTCACAAAGAAGGGGAAGGTGGGGATGGAGAAGAAGGAATAGGTTGTAATCTTTTTTATAGCTATTATTTTATGTTTCACCACTTGTTTGCAGAATATATGATTCCACTGGAACTATCTGTGAGTGCAGAGCTCAGTGGCATCAAGCAAATTCAGCTGTTGGGCAGCCAGCACTCTGCCCACCTCAGGACTGTCCAGAAGCCCAGCCCGACAGGAGCACTCTTCCAGCAGGAAGGTTCACTTTCCCCCATGCCACTCCAGGTAACCTAGTTCCACTTTCTGCCTCAATGCATTCAACTATTTTAGGTGCTTGATGTAAGTGGAATCATTCAATGACTTTCCTTTTGTGTTTGTCATTGTGTAAGGCTTTCAGGGGTCATCTATGTTGTAGCATGCATCTGAATTTCATTTGTTTTTAAAATATTCCATTGTATTTGCATCCCATGTTTTGTTCATTTACTCAATCACTAATAAATATTTGGCTGTTGTCACTGATAGCCTGTTGTGAATAATGCTGTGGTGGACAATAATGCTGAGAAGAATATGTTTCTTGCTCAGGAGGAGGACTGATAAATGTACAGCACCGCTGAAGAGTTTAGTTTTGACAGGTTGCAGGAGACTCCAGCAGCTGCACAGTAAACTATTTTGTTCACAAAATTAATAAAAAAACATTATTTAACATGTTTAAGAGAGTTGATTCCTACATAAGATTTCTTGGTACAATTTAAGAACTAGAAGATCAAGGTAGATGTGAGCCTCAGAAAGGGGTTCAGAGAAACACCAACATCAGCCCTGGCTGATGCTGCCATTTTTCTGGGGTAGAATACCTCTAAAGAGCCATCTAGGAAAGTGGGTTCTGACAGAGGTTCATTCATGCATTAATCACTCATTCATTCATGAGTGAATGAGCAGCAGCCACAGCACATTATAGTGCACTGTGCACACTGGAGCGTAACCACTGACAACACTAATTGTCAGGTGAGTATCTAACCCTTCAACACACCTAACTAAATAGTCCCTAGTACCCTACTGCTTTCTGTATGACAAAAGTACAAATACAGTCCTTGGTAGTTGGCTCTCAATTTCTTAGAATATAATATCTTCTGTTTCTACTTCTTTCCTCAGGTTTCCTAAGTGATGGTAACTTTCAAATTCTTTCAGACTCCCTTACCTACACTGATGAATGATTCATAGCCACAAGATGTAGAGCTCTACCACTGGTCTTTTCCACATCTATTCTCTCATTTCTGATGTTCATAGACCTTCTAATAGCATCTCTTAGTTTGTTCTGCTACCACCCATAAAAGGTTTCTGTTGTCTGATTGATTCTAAATTAGGCTCTGAATTAGCATGTGCATATGCTGATGGAATTAACTTCCATTTATTCTACTCCCAGACAGGTTCGTACATTTCAGCTATAACTTCTAAAATTTGTCACAAAGCTCTTGCCTTCTGAATTTATATGGTTCCCAAAGTACTTCAGAATTAATGAATCTGAAAAAAATTCAGTGGAAATTGATTAAATTGAGGCCCCGTCTCCTTCCTTCCTTTTTGGCTACCTAAGAATGTTATCTAGTTTTATGTTAATATTACTGATAGAATAATGAACAGATATGTGTTTGTTGCAAGCCAGTCTTTATTAGATGGAAAAATACTATAATTTCACTTTTGACTTTCCACACATGCTTGATTGCCATGGTGCTATGGTTAGGACATGTTTGTTCTCCAAGGTTCATGTTCTGGAAGTCTGGTCCTGATATAGCAGTGTTAAGTGGTAGTGGAGTCTTTGTGGGGGTCTACTAAGGAGGAGATTGGGTCATAGTGTGCTGCCTCATGAATGGACTAATGTGTTCTCCAA
>NW_004524592.1:12007592-12038645 GCF_000260255.1 Octodon degus
CTGATGATGCTTCCTCCGCGGTGTCCACCAGCAGAAAAAAGAAGTTTGCTGTCTTGAGTCTGGAGTAGGTCTCTCTGAACTGAGTTAAATCTCATGGGACTGGATTTATTCCTGAGAAAGGGGACTCTCAAAGTGGGCCAACCTCTCTTCTGCCTCTCTTCTTCACACCTGCTTCTCTGCCCTGACATGATCAGCACTAGGTCCCCAGTGGAAGTCAAATAGATGCCCATGAATATTCTCAGATCTCTAAAACTGTGAGTTAATAACCTTTTCTTTAGAATTTACAGAGCCTCAGGTGTCTTGTCATTGCACAGCAAATGTACTAAAACAGGTGCGAATGCCTGTGACTCTTAAGGTGGGAGGTGAAATACTACAAAACCCAGAATTCTTTTCACAGTAGCAAGTCTGTGCTTTAGACTCTATGAATTCCCTGCCTGGCAGGTGATTTGCTCTAGAGCATGTCTACACAGTAGTAGCTGAGTGAGTTGATCCTTTAATAACTGCAGATAAATTTATTACTTGAAATATTTCTTATTCATTCTACCTCAGTTAGGAAGTTGAAATATAAAAATTAAATTTTTGAATTAAAATTACACTTTTTGATATAATGATTAAGCATTTATTTTAGATGTTAGTGCTTCTTCTTTGATTAAACTATGAGAGAACAGAGCATGTGTTTGATCCCACTGATATATTTATCTATTACTTCCCTTAAAGTTAATCTTCTGCTACCTTAAGCAGCTTCTTTTCTCTGGGTTGTCATTTGTTCCCAGGATGCGATTCTTAAATTGGGGGTTATGGAAAGATTTCATTCCAAAGCAGGGAATCTTTAGATCTCAAATATGTTGGTGTTTGTCTTTAGGATTAAAAGGCAGGGAGGTCCTATGATATTCTAGGATTTCTGCCTAAGTGGATAAAACATTTGCTGGGTAGAGTCTTAAAGAGCTCTCGGCTAAATTCAGCTGCAGGGAATGGCTGAGCTAATTTGCTTTCTCCATACTGAGGAGTTAGGAAACACAATGGAGTTTGAGATACTGAATGCACCACGGATAATGCTAAGGAACTGAGGATGTAAAGCAAAGCAAACACACATGAACAATAATCAATATTCCTAAAAACAAACAAAATAATAGCCTCTGGAAGGCTGATTCATAAGAATCAGTTAAGGGATTTGTGAGGCCCTAGATAGTTACTTTCGGTGAGCATTTTTGTAGCAAATGAAAACTACTCTGAAGTTATTAAAGGAGCACTCTGTTGGAAAAAAATAGAGACCAGAAATTAAAATTAAATGAAAATAAGCATGAATGAGTGAGCAGGAAAGATAAAGATACTAATAAGGTATGATTTTCAGATCCACACTGGGACTCTAAAAAGCTTATTACCTGTCACTTCCACACTGAGTTTAAAGTTATTCTATCTCTCTGCTTTCCAGAAGAAGAAATGCTCTTCAGGAGCACAGTGAACTTTGATTAATTGCTTTCATACACTCTTGCTGGTTTCAAGACATGGTAGGCAAGAACCTTAATGACTCAGACTAAATGCTTATGATTTCTGGGAAATACATTTAACATTAAAGTAATGCATTAAAGAAATAGGTCTTTTTGCATTTTTATGTTTTCATAATAGTCAGAAAGGCTTTTCTTTTTATTAAATGTTTACTTATTTCAAAGCGATGGAGTGTATGTCTTCTTCCTGTTTATTATTATTCTGAAGTGGATCTGGGCACTTTGAAGGCTCGGTTAGTGAGTAGACACAATAGACAGCCTGTACATAAAGCCCTGACGGTCTGGACTGTGAACTCTGCTTCCCAGGGATCACATGGCTGGATGTCAGACCTGAGGCAATGACCAGCTACTCCTCCCTCATTAACGTGCTACAGAATCCCTTTTTCCGTCTTTCCTTCCTCTCTATTTCCTTCATCCTGGAAACCCTGAAAATTGGGAAAGGAAACAGTGTTTGAGACCAAACTACATTTTGTTTCGAAACATTTTTTTCTGTCAACAGTGGGAAGCTTTCCAAAGGCTCTGCTCTCCCCACACCCAGAGGTCACTCCAGGCTGACCAGGATCATCCTGCCCAAGGAAATGGCCTCCTGCAGGAAAGCACACGTGCAGCCCCAACCTGATTGCAAAGGGAAAACCTGACTCATATCAAAGAAATAATATTCAGCAAAGCCCAACTAAAAACCTGGAAGCTGAAAGCTATCTGTAATCATTAGATAAAGTGATGAAAAAACATGAAGAGGTGACTGCACGTGATCCGCGGAGGACTAACTTAAAGGAAGTCCTCAATGCTGTTGCTTTGCCGTCCAATGTGAAGACAAACCACACCTTCTACAGACTTCATCTCGACTAAACAAGAATGAATGATTGAGCACCAGACCCATTCTAATGGGAGTAAAACTTATCTTTAACTCTGATTAAACAAAAAATTATCACTTCTTTGATGCCCAAATTAGCATCTTTCTTTTTGCCTACTGAATTAATTAGTGGAGTGACAAAAGAATTAGTCCGTGTAGAATCAAAGTCGAAATCATATTTATCTGAAATTTAAAATTGAGAACACATAGGATTAACTCTGTATAGTTCATGTATGTTCTTTTATATTCTATATATTCTAAATTTCCACATGCCTCATAAAGTATAGCTAGAACTTTTTATCTTCTTTTCATATTATTCATTTTAATATATAAAATGTTCCTGAAAAGACAATGAGAACATCATAGAATTTTTCTCTTGGGGGTGGAAAACTTTTCCATTGTGCCATCAAAATCTAAAATTATGTAGCTTTTTTTATGGAGCATTTATTGTATAAATACAAAAGAAGGAAAGTAATTAATGCAAGATAGAAGTGGTAAGAGAGACTTAAACAATGGGAGAGAATTATATTGATTCTTAATAAGTGATACTAAGTTGAAACTCCTCTTAAAAGGTGAAAGCCATTTTAACTTTGGTTCTTAAAATTATTATTATTTTTCCACAGAAGAAAAAGTAATTTGGAATAAAGGAGAATTATTGGGGTTATATTTGGAAAAGGCACAATTCATTGGAACTCATATCTGATGTTTTAAGATATATATATATATATATATATATATATATATATATATATATAAAATAGTTTTGCTAAGTAAAGTAAATTTGTTAAGGACAACAGACTTGTTTAGTCAAGACTGGACAGTGAATGAATAGTTGAAGGAGGGACTGTGGAGGTAAAAGACTTTATGCTGAAGTTAAAAGCTGAACATAAGATAGGGCATTATTCTAATCTTTGCTTAACTATGAGCTATCAAGGGCTGGCCCTGGACCTCTACATATTTTAGTCATTTTCATTCAACAAGTGTATTCTGAGCCAGATTCTCCAGTAAGTGTCAAGGAAGTAAGTATATCAATTAAATATAGTATTTACCTCATGGCTAGTGATGGTTACATAGTATAAATTCTAGAACTATTGTTGAGCTGAATCAAAAGTAGGTTTTGATTTCTGGAAGATACAATCCTCCATCCTCTATTCCAAAAGGACATGAAATACTTCCTCCCTCCTATTCTACCATACAGCCCCCAATGTTGACACTTTCTGTATAAAGCACAAACCACTACACTACCTTGGTTAGATGTGGTAGTAAGCAAGTGATAGCTTCAGTGTTTATATCCACAGCAAGACCAAACAGGGGCATCTGATTACCTGGTGAAGGTAATGAACACCTGACTGTTCCAGGGCCACAGGGCCTGGAGTTGCCTCAGGTTAGATCTCATGATTCCTAGTTCTTTCATGTTGTACAAACAACCTATTTTTCTGGCCAAATGCTAGTGTTAAATTAAGGCCAAAGACATCACAAAAGATAATTAATCTGTATAAGGTGTCATCTCTAGAACACCTTGTGCCTATCTTATATTTAAAGATTTTAATTTCACAGTTTTAGAAATAAAAGTCTCCTTAATCTTTGGTACCAAATAAAGACAGTGTGAGGGGTCCTCTAGGGTTCTGACATTATTCATCTTTGCCATTACATTTCATCTTACCTTTAAATGAATTCTAAATCATAAAATCTCCATCTGTTCTTTTTCACAGAATAATTTATTTAAGAAAGAGGTAATTAAAAATATAAGCCCTAACTTACTTTATAAGGCAAGTAATAATATTTCAATATTTCTATATTAGATTTAGAGTAAAGTTAACTAATATCCCTTTTTATTTTATAAGTCCCTGAAGAATAAGTCATAAAGTGGAATTCATTCTTGACTATGAATACACCAAAAGGAAAAAAGTATTTACATACTGATCATCTCAATGAGAGTCTACATAATACTATAATTTGATACTTCTGGGTCCAGAAAAGACAAATCTCATGCAATTTGTCAAATATGTATTGTTTGCAAGGGTTTCCATTTTTAGAAGTTTAGGAAACACCCTTTCAATAGTTTTTTCTTTGAGTTTAGAAATTAAGTACTCACAGAGTTACTAACTACAAAATGAGAGATAATTGATTCTTTTAAATACAGTTTTGTCCATTCATCAAATTCCACAATAAATTCTGCAGGCATTCTCCTGGTCCCATAACACTTTTCTAAAGAACCTAGGTTCAGTGTGACAGCCACTCGATTGTGGTTGAGACATCAACAGTATTTCTCTTTGTGCAAAGGGGCCTAGACAAAAGACAGATTTTTTCCCCCCATAGGAAAAAATTTCCCCCATGGTATTTTAATATAAATTTTAAAAGTCAGCCTTAATCCCACTCTTCAACAGAAATATCACTAAC
Source organism: Octodon degus (assembly GCF_000260255.1). Lineage (NCBI taxonomy): Eukaryota > Metazoa > Chordata > Mammalia > Rodentia > Octodontidae > Octodon > Octodon degus. Next base: position 12,012,351 of record NW_004524592.1, read on the forward strand.
GAATACATAGACAGGATTAAGCAACAATTTTATTTGTGACAATGGTTTCTAATTACCTATAATTCAGGAAGAATTACAAATAACACAGAATCAGAAAAGCATGGTTTCACCTGGCAATGTATGGTAACTTAGCACAGCGATGATTTACAATTTGACCAAAGAAATCAGGAATTGATTTATAGTCTGTCTAAAGCATCAGCGTCCTATTTGCTTGTCCAGTAGACTGTGAAACTAGTATTCTGCTTTGTAAGTATATTTTCTTGTTCTTCCCCTTCCTGTACTGGTGGTTAATTTCTCCTTTCTTCAGTACTCCAGATGTGTAATTTCTGCAGACCTGGATAGTATTCTACAGTATGAAATGGCCTTCTGTGTCCTCACAGAATACCACAGATGAGTAATTCCTGCAGATCCCTGTTACTACAGAATAGCACAAAATGGCTGCCAGTGTTCTCACAGAATAACAAAAGAAACCAATGGTAGGAGTTTTTATACATGTAATTAAGTGCACAATGCTGTTAAGCGCATAATTAAATAAATCAGAGGTCTGAGCACTGAGTGGAACATTACAGATGGGGTCTTTGGTGTACACACTTTTTTTTTTTTTTTAAGGCAGGTTACTCTCAATCAAACAAATTAACCAGAGATGTTTCCTTACTTCCAGGGCTATCTTAAAATATAAGATCAATACTGAATCACATCACATGGTAATCATATCATGTGAGGGAACAATATGGAAAACTTCACTTTTGGCCAGTTACATATAAATCCTAATGACAGAGATATCTTATAATCTGCCACAATACATAAAAACCATCAGCCTGTGTTTGCTTTGGATAGCTGGGCGGGACCCCTCAGCAGTAGCACTCAAGCGACAGTTGGGTTGGCAACTCTTACCCAGAGCATCTGCAACCTGTATTTGGCTTTGGACTTACTGCTTCTGTTTTCCTCATTTTTAGGCTTTTTAAACTTTACCACCCAATGTTGAAGCAACTTCAGTAACTAAGCCTTTTTCCAAACATTATACTTATATTTGATTCTGTAGAAACCCACAGTATTTGTGTATTTCATTTTGGAAGGTTATTTGGAAATTCAAGCCCATATATTTTTTCGAGTGTGACTAAGCAGTTGTCATTCATTTTACACAAAACCTAGCACTCTCTAGGACCTGTCCTACTGAGCTTTGTACACTTACTGATCTAGTCAGATCAGTTTGGATAAAAGAAGAATATACCCAACCATTATTTCAATTCTGTAAAAGTAATACTTGAGTGTACTAGTAAGAATAAAAAGGAGAAACTAGCAAATGTACAATTTGGTAAGAAAATTTAGCAGAAAGTGTTTCACCCAAATTTAGCAAGATAGAAGAGGCAGTTTTTAAGAGGTCATATAAATGAAGATCAAATCAGCAGCTTCCTGAATGATTCTAAATTTGTTAATTTGTTACATCTAAAACAATGATTATTTGATAAGAAAGGTAAAACTTTAAAACAGTTCAAAAATTTTCTGAAATATAAAATGCTATTAAGAAACCACCAAGTGATACCTAAAACCACGGTTCATGTATTTATGTATGTACTGGATTTACATTGAATTTCAGTGTGAAATATGCATATTATATATTGATTTTATGCAAGCAACAATATTTCAAAAGTAAATTTAGTCAATAAGTACTTTTGAAATATTGTTTATTTAATTATCTGCCTCTGTGAAAAATATTCCAGTTGTGCTTTTAAGTATAAAGAGATTTGTGTGTAAAATGTATTCATTGACTCAAAATTTATAGTTAGACAAGTCTCTCAAAACTGGAAGAATCTTTGAAATTATGTTTATCTACTCTGTTCCAAAGCTCAGAAAGACAGGAGACTTGTTTAAGGTCACAACCGTACTTAGGACCAAGCAGGGAGTTAAATCCCTTGATTTAGTACAAAGTTCTTTCCATTCAGCTATGTTTCCCAACTGTTTATACCCACATTATCAATTATTAACCAGAAATTCTAAATTCTGAAAACAAATTCTACTCATAAGAGTGTAGGGATGTGTTTTGGGGTAAGTTTCACTTACCCAGAAATAGAAATAGCTAAATCAACACTGAATTTAGTAACTACTGGGCCAGGTAGAACATGCAGACACTACGAGGACTTGCTTCCTTTGCCATTGTCTTCAACTCTTTCTTTCACTGACATCCTCACCCTGATCTACAGACAGACTCTCGCTTTACACCATCTAATTTGATCAGGCTGCTAAGCAACAATTACTCAATCAGTTCCATTTGTCAGGACCCTCTGTTAATTGGGTCAAGGTCATGGATGGACTCCGAAGTGTGGGGTAGTTGACTTAGAATTACTCCATCACCACCGGCTCTACTCCCAGCCCCTGACAGTCTCATAAATGCATGCATTGGTCATGGGGCACTTGCCAAGGATGTGTGGACAGAGTGGCATAAATCCATCAGTTCTCCCACAAGCAGCTCAGTGCAAGTTCTGTTTAACATATGCAGGGTGATGGTAACATTCTCACAGTTTATAGACAAAATGTGGCTCCAGATTTTGCAATACCACAGGATTGTAAATCTAGAGTAGTAAAAGGAATTTTTAGAAGATATGAAAGCCTATGTGAAACTTAAAGTAAGCTTTTGAGATTTACTGGGATAGTTGTAAACATGAGCCTGTGATTTCTACCAGCTTTAAAAGTATGATAAAATTAAATTATAACATTTGGTTTACATTTGTAAAATACTGATCTTAAATCTTGGCTCAGATTAAGAGAAAATAGTTCGTATCCTAAATGTAAGTTATTCATGAAGCAAATTAAGTCAGAAAGATATTACTGTATATAAATATGTATGTTATTTACATCTCTCTCCATATGTATACATGTATGATGTAGATACCTCAGGTATAATTTTCTTAGCTTTCCATGGCGAATACCCATTGACTGAGTACTAGTTGTTGGATTCCACTTTGAGAATGAGGCAGGATCACTCCAAGCTTCCAAAATTTAGTGTGCATATTTGTTTTTTAATATCACAAATAGGAATTATCAATGTCCCCTCCAAAAAACTAAGTATTTATAAATCAGTATCTATAAACTCTAAGTACTTATATGTAGAACAATCAGTTCTACATGCAATATATTTTTTGCTGTCTAGACTTGTATCCAGTCTTTAAACCCATAGAATAAAGTAGGCATGGTGGTGCACACTATCATCCCAGTACTCTGAAAGGCTATGGTGGGAAGATGGCAAGTTTGAATTCAGCATGGACAATTTAGCAAGCTAGTGAATCCCTGTTTCTTTTTTAAAAAAATGTATTTAGTACAGCCTACAGGGTCTCACTACACAGATCCGGACTCATAGTGATCCTCCTGTCTTCAGCCTCCCAAGCACTGGGATTATAGGTGTGTGCCACCACACTCAGGTTTGAACCCCGATTTCAAACTAAAAAATTTTTAGAAAGGACTGGGGATGTAGCTCAGTACAAAAGGTCAGGATTCAATTTCCAGTACTACAATATTAAATAAATTTTGAAAATCTTAAGTAAAACTTTTTTGTCAATATTTTATAAGGCAATGCTCTTAGAAAAGTAGGTTATCCCTGGCCAGGTAAGGTGGCACATGCCTATAATCCCAGAATTGGCCTAAGGCAAGAGAATTCCTGCAAGTTTGAGGCCAGCCTGGTCTACATAGTGAGTTCAGTGTGAGCCTGAACTGCATAGTGAAACCCTTCTCAATAAACAAATGAGGGCCAGGGAGTTGGCTCAGTAGAAAAAGCGCTTGCCTGACAAGTGCAAGGGCCTGAGTTCAATCCTCGGTTCCGCAAAAAATAAATAAATAAAATTCATTGTTAATACAGCAATTAACCACTAAGAAGAATATATGCAGTGTATTATTTGTTGAAACTGTACTTCCGATTTGATTTGAAACTCTCATTGCTATCTGTTTATCAATAAAATTTTGAAAAAAAATAAAAAAATAAAGTACAAAAAACCCCCCAAAAAACCCAAATGAATGAATGAATGAATGAATAAATAAATAAATAAATAAATAAATGAAAAAGGAAGAGGAGGGGAAAGAGAGAAGAAAAATCAGGTAATCTTAACTTCCATTAGGAAGCAAAGTAAGGGAGGGCAATATGTTCCTGTTTATTACTATATCATATCATAGGAATTTAAGAAAGGAAGGCTCTTGTTATAAATACCAAAAATGCTACAAAAAGCACTGCATAGACTTACTAGGATATTGAGTTTTAGTAACTGATTAGTTGATATTTGACAAAACTTTACAGATTCCTATAAACTAATTAAATTATGTATCTCACGAACACATAAACTAATTTTATTATATTAATAGACTAAAAAGTCTTACAATAGTCTAAAATATTGAATTCATTCAAAAAGTATTTATGAAGCATTTATTATATATCAGACACTGGGATGGATGCTGCAGATATAGAAGAAAAAAGGTATGATATTTTCTCTTAAGAAATGCACAGTCTAGTTTTTATGTATTTAGTACAGGGCCTACAGGATCTCACTACACAGGTTGGACTCATAGTGATTCTCCTGTTTTCAACCTCCCAAGTGCTGGGATTACAGGTACATGACACCATGACCTGTCTTAGTCACTGTCTCAACACACCCTGGGAGGTGGGGCTGGCATAACACGCCAGGGATTGAACACCTGGCCCTGTGTCTGCCTAAGCAGGTGCTTAAGTCCACTGAGCCATATAGCAGACCCCAAAATTATTTATCTATTTGGTAAAGGGTCTCACTATACAGCTTGGACTTAATAGTGATCCTCTTGTCTCAGCCTTCCCAGAGCTGGGATTACAGGCATGCGCCACAATGCAGGTTTCAGTGGCCAGCCAGACATGCGGTAACAGGGATCAAACCTGGGTACTTGTGCTTTCAGGTAGGCACTTAGACTGCCAAGCTATCTCCCAGCTCACTATGCTTCTTGAGAAATCCCAGATTAAAAGAAACAGCGTGGGAGCCCTTAAGTTTACCATCCCAATATCAGAGGAGTCAGATGATCTTGCTACTTAAATGTCTTAAATTTGCATATTTTAATTCTGGAAATCTAACTCAAATTCTGTTCTCCTTCCCAGAACAGTGTTACATTTGAATAATAGCATATGATTCTTCATAGACCCCTCCCTCCAACCACCCATGTGTGTCGCTCCCTGGCTATAATTAAGGATATTGATTTTAACCAATTAAGTTTCTCCTAGTATTACAAATAAATCTTAGGCATTCATAAAGCCTACAGATAGCTGGTCAAGACAGTACTGCTAAGGGCTTGCTATAGTCCTGACAGCAGTATATTAGTTTAGGGAGTCTCTTAGAACTGACCCTAAGTTCATTACTGAATCAACAAGTGCCAGGATTACATGAGAATCAAAAATAAGTCAAAAACACATAAGCCTTACTCAGATCTATTTTACTAGCATGCAATCAATTCTCAGTGACTCAGAGGCTTTTTATCTACTATGTAGGTTATCCACAGCCTGTGCTTCCCCTTTTTTCTCTGTCATTCCATTTTTATGGTCATCTAAGGACTCATTAGTGCTTCTACCAGAGGATGAATAAAGGAAGAGAAAGGATATAAAACTTAAATGAGTCAATTTTGCTACCTTAAGTAGTTGGGAAAAGAAGTAGCTATTGCAAAGCTTGTGGATTATGTCAAGATTTCAATTACCCACACCCTCTCTATTTTAGCAAAAATAATTAAGGATTGGCTCTAATCCTCCTTGAAATGTTCAAATGACTGATGGTGGTGGGAAATAATCACAGTAAATAAGATGAAGTGAGCTCTACTCTGGGCTGAAGAAAGATGAAAAGCTGACTTTCAAGTCACAGTTTCAGAGTTCCAAGAAGCACCAATCTGGCGGGCAATTTCATGAGTGCAAACACTCAGTGCGTGGACACAGATCATGGATCATGTCCGAAGGTACAGTTACAATAACTGTACAGCAGTGTACTGCTTGCCCAGCAACACAGATGTGCCTCAGATGTATTTGCATTGTGAAGGAAGCCACATCCACAAGGCTGCACCCGCTCTGCTTCCATTTACAACAGACCAGGAAGGATGAAATGGAGACATCGTGACCATCATGGGGCACGAAAGGCGGGGAGCAGTTTGAGGTTATGGAAATGTTCTGTATTACCACTGTGGATATTTGCACTTGTTAAAACCCATATAGCTGTGTACACCAAAGATTAGTTCACTGTGTGCAAAATAAAACTAATTAACAAAGATGTAGGGAGAGGACCCCACACAGGAATACAGTTAGAACAAATGAATCTAATTATGGCAGAAATAACTAACATAACCATACTGAACAGTTCTGGTTAGAAAATAATTAAACAATATTGGAAGACAGTACTGGGGTTATGGTAAGAATAAAGCAAAAAGAATCACACACAAATGCTGTTCTCTGTTTAGTAGAGTACTACTAAGGGTAACTAGGTTAGCAATTTGACACATCTTTGGAAATGTAGCAGCGTGGAATAAACAAGCACATACACTGTGTGTGAAAGTCAGCTTTCTTACTGTATGAGAAAGAAGAAAAGAGACCAAAAGTGAATATTGTGGTACTGCTGAAGAATGGGAGGCATCATTTTAAATTCTTGTTTGTTTATGTGTATACAGACTGACTCAGAAATAAATACAAATGTATATATGCATAGGTTAGTAAGTATCTATACAATGTCTCCAAATGTTATCTGTCAACAGATAGTCTAGAGGCAATATAACCTGAGTAGTGAGATCCCTAGAGCCCACACATCAGTATTTTAATAGGATTCTGCAATGGAATCAGGCTTCTCTGGAAAAAGTGTTTGATTTCTGGACTGTGTTAGGGAAAAATCAGATCAGCCCAGAGCATCTTTCAATATGAAAAGTGATAAAGTTCTTGAAAAAAGGTATACAAGTTAAAGAGGAACCGGGGCTATTCTAACCATTGCTAACAACCCAATAACTCAATAATTTGAGCAACAAAAAAGTAACAAGAGGACTGGATGTAGCCCACAGAATAAAGTAAATATCCATGAATCTGTGATGACACAAGTAACTGAATAAATAAAATATTGGGTGCAAAAAGTCCAGCTCTGCCTTAAAGTTTCCATCTAATTCATGAATGTAAAAGAAATGAGCGAAACAGGGAATTACCACCAGCTTATCACAGCTGCTAACCAAAATCGCTGAAGGATGCTGAAATTAGTGGGTGTAAGTGTGAGAAGAAATGTGATACTTGTAGAAGATATTCAGGAACTACAAAGGGAAAAGTAGTAAGCTTACAGTAAAGGAATTCACAGACATGCTTTAACAAAATTAATGTCACCAGTTACATGAATTGGCCTGAGAAGGGCTGATTCGTTCTGCAATATTCTGGCCAAGAAATGAATAAGCTCAGTGAAGTCAAGATAAATCATCAGGCAAAGCCAAACTAAAGGATGTTCTACAAAATAAGTGATCTAACTAATCTTCAAAGTGTCAAGACCATGAAAGACAAGGAAAGATGGAGGAAGTGGCTTAAAAGACCAAGGGAACATCAACAATGGAATATAGAACCTTAGCCTAGATCATCAAATGAAAAAGGACATTGATGGAAGAACTGGTGAAATTCAAATTAATTTCTTGGTTTTGATCCTTGTACCATGATTATTTTATGATTAGGAAAAGTTGGGTGAAAGATAAATGAGAAGTAGTATATTTTTTACAATTTCTCTGTAAGTGCAAAAGTGAAACATTTTAAACTAGAGGAAGAAAAAGGGTAAAGTGAGAAAAGATTAACAAAGTATAAAGATAGGACATATGTTGTTTCTATTCTGCTCAGTGTATCTTGATCATTTCTTATCTCTGACTTATTCTCCTTTCCTACCCCTTAATTGGAGATTTCCCTGAAAAAGAATTCATACATCATCTACACTCTTTCTGGGATTTCCAGAAATCAGTCCTTGCCTTAATTAACTTTCATCACTCTCTCCTGACTAGTTTTGGTTTGGGATCTCCCAACTTAAAAGAAGAAATACCGGAAGTACCCATACAAGTAAGAGATGAGAATGTTAACATTGATGAGAAGGAAAGATGAACATAAGTAGTAGAAATAAGTAAAGCCAAAAAACAAACATGGGCAAAACAAAAGAAGAAAAAAATTTCAAGTCATGAATATACAGTGCTTTCTAACATTACAAAACTTTGACTGTCTGCTTTGAACAAGGCCCTTTAAGAAGTTGCTGTGAAGGCCATCTGTCACCAGTACACCTACTATGCCTAACTTGCTTGTACTAGAAAGGACTGAACAAAGATAAAGGCTAACGGGAAATTAAACCTTGAGTTTTGTAGGTACAATATACTACAGGCAAACAGATGACCCTATATACATCTTTAAGTATAAGGATTCAAACAGATAGGAGCTTTCACCATAAAACATGGCATGTTGAATCAGAGCAGAGATACAAGATGGGGCCGTTTCTTTCTTTGCCAACTTCTAGGATTGTACATAGTAACAGAATCAGTTAAATCTTGTCATGGGATATGGGCTCACACAGAAGTTGTTTGTGAAATTATATTTTAAAATAGCAATATAAAATAATAGTTACGAGCTTCTCTTAACCAGTGTACCTGTTAAAATAAGTGTGTTTGTTTTCTTTTAAAAGAATCAAAATTAACATCAGACTTTACCATAGTCATGAAACTTGGGTGCACTATGACCTTACCTTTACTGATTCAGCATACACATGACTTTCACTTAAATGTTTTTCTAATGTTCATGTTTACTGGAGGCGAACACTTAAAGCTCTGGGAAGAGGGATCCATCTGCCTGTCACCGTAGCAGGTCTAAATTACAACCCTATATTTGATTGCCTCTAACATTCTTGGTGGTCGAAAGGATTTGAAGCAAAACTAGAGGAAGTTCAGGGACTTTTCAGTGAATTAGCTGAATTATGGAGCCTTTAAGAATGATTATTTTTCATGTGCTTCAAGTTCATTACAGTTTTTTAGTCAAAGTCAAAGAGAATCCATTTTATGCTCTTCAAAACACCCTTCCATATTTTTCTCAAGTCTTTGTGGATTTTGCTTCAAGACTTTGAAGAGATTCAGTGGTGACTTAACTTGAGCCCGGATACACCAAGACAATTTTCCTTCCTTATTTTTCAATCCTGTCTCTGTTCTGCTAACTTCCATCCCTCTGAGTTCTCTCAAGCTGTATCATACTGAGTTCTGGAAGCATAAAAACATTCCAGCAGAGTTCTCATTCCTCTTACCTATTCTGCCATGAACAGGACAGCCTCAGGCCTTCATCAATGAAACAAAGAAAAATAAAATCTTGTTCCTTTTGCCTTTTCTCCTGTCCTTCCTTTCCCTCTGAGAGGTTGCTGACTTCAGGTAGTCAGCACCTGGGCCTCCAATCAGCTCAAATCCTTTGATTTACAGTGCTTGTTTAGGCCCTAAGATCCACGGTTTAAGTGGTGGATTAATGGATATTCTGTCCCACCAATGAACCTCAGTGCATCCTCGCTCCTGGCTTTTGCATGTACAGTCTGTTGTAACTGTGAGGAAGGTGAGGACTTTCCCTGGGTTCCTCTGACAGATTTGGATGATTGCCAGTGGGTTTCAGTTGTTTGAGGGGATGAGTGGTGGTGAGATGGTGATTCAGATAAGGACACATTTTAACCCTAAAACCATGGATTACACCATGGTGGTTCCTGGTTTCAACATGAAACCAAGTAGAGGGACCCAGAGTTCTATGGGCACTTGTGTCATTTGTGAAAGATGTGAGTAGAAGGCTCCAACTGGCTAGTGGAGCTTGTGGAGTTAGAGCAGCTTCCTGTCCCATGAGTGCTCCAGTCAGATGCTTAAAGTTTCTTTCTTCTGAGCATTGGACTGGAATCTCACCCATCCTTTAGATTCATCCAGGTTCTGGTTCTTCCTCCCTTCTCTCCTGCTCCTATTTCTTATTTCTAGCATCTTCTTTTGTCAACTGGGCCTGAAACCTGGTATTTTACAGCCCATAGCAGATGTCCTTAAACTTTTATGCCAAGAAGCCTATTAAAAAGTGATCCCAGGGCCCTGCCAAACATTGAACAGAATTCCCAGAGTCAAAATCCCAGGGCTGGGGAGATAGTTCAGTGGACTAAGCACCTGCTTAGGCAAGGGCAGAGACCAGGTTCAACAGCCATGCTGAGCCAGCCACTGAGACTGGGTGTAGTGGTGTATGCCTGTGATGCCAGCCCGGGGGAGGTGAAAAAAGCAGGCTCACCATGAGTCCAAGCTGCATAGTGAGATGCTATACCAAATCCTTCAAAAAATGTGTTTCAAAAATAATAATGGCATTCTTGTAAGCTGGGCTTGGTGGTGCACACCTGTAATCCCAGCACTTGGGAGGCTAAAGACAGGAGGATCACTATGAGTCCAACCTGTAGACCCTGTAGACCTTGTATACATACCAACAAAGCAAAACAAAACAAAACCCCAAATCTGAATCTTCGTTTTGTCAGGAGCCCCAGGTGAAACCTAGTTCAGGTGAGGATGCAAAACAGTAGCCGATGGATGACCCATTTTGCTCTGTCTTCCAAGTCTAAAATCATATTTTTTGTCTCTCCTCACTAACACTTTTCCTCCAACTTTTCATTTGAACTAAAACTTGGCTTTGTTGTGGTCCTTACACAGGAGGGTTGTGCATTCTTCCAGTTAACCCTTTGTTATTTCACGGACATATTGTTAGGTATGTACAACAGTTTCAATACATTATTTAGTGCTTAATTAATATGAGGTACTATTCCCATTATTATTGGGGCCTTTGTTTTCTGGGCCTGGAGATTGTTCTGGGATGTTTTCTACCCCCACTTTACAACATAAATATAACATTTTTCTAACCTTATTTTAAAACAAGACACATAAGGCAATAAACCCCTCTTCACTGACCCTGCAGCCATCCTCTCTCCAGCCTGTGGATTCACAATCTGTTCCCCACCCTCCCATACCCACAATGTGTGGCTGTCTACCTCTAACCTCAGTTCATTTTCTCTGCCTCTAAACTGCTGAATAATGATTTTGCTTTCTCCTTCACAACTTTCATTTATGTTTCCCATGACAGTGATTCCAGATTTTATGTCATTCTCCAAACCACACATCCAATAGTACCTCCCTCTCCACTTCATGCAGACCTTGCCTGCACTAGTTGTAATTCTGCTTAAAGCCCTATCACCACCATTAGGTTTACCTAAAGCAACCAGGAGATGACCAAGGCCAGCCCTCTGCCCCTCCCAAGCACTCACAGTGTGTCCTGTCATCAGTCAACTCCACAACTCTTTTGTGTGGACTCCCCTAGTTCTCAGACATCAGCATTGGACATCTTCTGCCCTTCCAAGGGGGGCAATTCTGATTGCTCACTCAGACTATACTGCCTTAGCAAGAGGAAAACACTTGGTTTCTCTGCTTGCTCAACTCCTACATATTCTTGGACTCATGACGTAGTGTGGTGAAGCTGTACTGAAGTTGTGGCCTTTGTCCGCTTTGATCCCAGATGTCTCTAATTATTTGGTGGCCTTCCATGTTATTTAGTTTTACAAACTTGTTTTCTCATCTTGAAGTGGAAATTATTATGGAAAACATGAAAGGGTTGTACAAAGTTAAATGAGATAATATATAGTCAAATGCTTGGAATAGTTCCCAGACCATAGAAAGCATTCAGTAAGCAATAATTATGTATGGCTGAGTGTATTTCTCTGAACTTTCTTAAACTGCTCTCACCAAGGACTGCTGTACTGTTTTCAGATTTTAGTCTTTGTAAGTTAGATGCCTGTGACCATGTTGGCATTTTATACTTCGTCACACTCTTGCTGCTGGCAGGGTGAGATTTCTTAGGGTGCCTTCACTTTGTCTCTATATTTTTAATATTTACAAAAGTTACTTCTCTTCATTTCAGCTGTGATCAACATTGTAAAAAGACTGCCCCATTGATGTGTCCAGAAGCTTCCTAAATTCATGTAAAACAATTCATCTTTACCTCTGAGCCTCCTTCTCCAGCACAGCTTAGTGCAGAACAAAGCCGATTTCCTAGACTACAAGCTCAGGAGATTGCGTTCTTCCCCAGTTCTGTGCTGTGCCAGAGCCTTCTGCCAGGCTTGTGCTTGTCTGTCTGGTACTTCCCAGAAGACTCGCAAGGACTGACGCTCTGCACACACCTTGTCTCCTCACACAGATGCTCAGCATGGCTACCCCAAAGCATTTATAAATATGTGTGTGTTTACTATGCCTGAAAGGCCTCTCCTATCTCCCTGTTATCTCTGCAGCCCAGTTCCAACTGTTTATTTGGTAGACAGGGCTCTTCTCATCATTCCTCACCTGAGTTCTTTACTCTTACCCCCGATACCTGTAATCTCTTAAATTAAGTAATGAAAGAGACACTCGTCTCTGAACTTATTTGGAATTAGGAACTATATCTAAATCATCTGTGTTCATTATATCGTGTCTTACCATACTTTGCTCACAATGAGTATTAAATCTTTGTAATTCACATATATAAAGTTTTATTTTGTGAGAGATATATCCCAGTCCCATTGAATGAGACATGGATCTAGGTAATGCCTGACACTGACAGTGATTTTAAGGACTGGAAAATTGAGAGAAAGAGATTTTGTTTGTCTGTGAAGTCTGTCTCTGAGAATTTTGCTTGACTGTGAAAGTATCCATAATTGTATTATGCAGTTAACTATAACAACATTTTCTATTTATACCTAAATAACATACAGGACCATTAAAATTTTGTATAAATTTATCGTGTTGGTTAAACTTTAAAAAGTAACTTATTTATCATCCATGCTCATGTGCAGTGGTCTTTACAAACTTTGAAAGAAGTAATTCTGTCATAAAAGCTCTCTTTAAATGTTCTTCACTTAATTATTTGCAATGGTAAGCTATTTTCTTTATTTCCACACAATAAAGACTGGTATGTATTTTTTAAAAAGTTAAATTTGTATGCCTCTTCTTGGAGTATAAGGCAGCCATTAAAAATGATGGAAGTGAGCTAGGTGTGGTGGTGCATGCCTTTAAACTTAGCCCCCTGGGAGGAGGACTGAAAGTGCAAGCCCACTTGGGCAACTCAGTGACCTAGCAAGTCTATCTCAAAATAAAAAATAGAAAGGGTAAAAACACTAGGTTTAATTTCCAATACAGAAAAAAGAGTTGAAAATGAAGTCTATAGCAAAGTCAAAAATAATTGACTATGATATGTTACATAAGATAGGAGACAATATTTATTCAAACAATGTATAGAATAAAATATATAGGCAAAAACATACAGAATAAAAGGCTGGACAATATATTAAAATTAAATGTTGTGCTGTGTTATGAGATTATGGGTAGGAGGGTACCTATTATGGGTAGGAGGGTACCTATTTTCATTTTCCCAGTATGTAGGCACATTAAATTTAGATGGAAAAGTAAAAACCTAGACATTTTCTGCTTTCTCTTTTGTCTTGAAGCTTCAATTTTATCCTTTCAGCCTTTTCATTTCACATTCTCCCTAAAACCAAGTCTCATGAATGTCATCATTGATGGCTATATTGTCATTGCATCTGGACATCCTGAGTAAAAAGAAGAAGTTGTTGGAAGACCGAAAAAGAAAACATGACACTGAAAATAGAGCTCTCTGATGAACTTAATACTAGGAGGAGTAGAAAGGGCTGAACGTCTGTTGTGTTCAGCCAACAGGTGCAACCATCTCACTAGATTCTATATACATAATGCAGGATGTAAGGCCATCACGTCACCACACTGGAGAAGAGCAACTTGCTCAGATAGTCATTGGGTAAAATCACAGGAATCTATACAGAAAAAAATATTATTTGTACACTTAAGAACTAGCTATTAGCTCATCTTGTAGCATAAAACTAGCAAGTATAATTGAAGATAGGAAATACTATCATGGAATTAAGATTTCTCCTTTTGTGCTACTTGGATAAACCCTTACTTTGTTAGTAACTTCGAGTAGAGTTTTAGTTGGTTAACTCAACACAATTTTTTTTTGTTCCATTTTGGAATGGTTTTGACCATTGTGTTAAACATATTTGAATTCTAATCATCTCACCATTGCTTCTAGTGGAAGACATGGAAGATGCAGGAACAGAAATACAACAAAAAGCATTATAGTTCATTGTCACCATGGGAAATTCCCATAGGCATATCTTCTCTACAAAATATATCACCATTTTAGAAGACACCCTTCTGTTCCTCAATCCACAGATGTCTACTGAAGGATCAGAACAATGGAGAGATTGAGTGTTCTGGTTAGTTCTTTTCTTGCTTTTGAAATGGCATGGGCTTTATTTCAATGTTAAGATTTCTCCTAGCGAACCTAAGAGCTGAAAGAAACACTGGTGTAGCATCTTGGACCACAGCCCAGTACCTAGAACTCCACTACATTTTCCTATATATCACATAGCACCTGGCTCTCTCTAACAAAGGGTTTCACATAATAGGAAAAAACAAGTCAAAGAAAATCTCTGCAGTCCAATTTTTTGACCATTGAAAATGGTGCTTTAAAATTTCATTTAATTTCATCCAGTGTGGTTAAGAAATAAATATTGAGTCAGTCAATAGAGAAACATATCAGAAAAGGGAAGAAACTTCTAAACAAAAGAAACCTCACTTTTTCCTTTTTTTCATATTTTTCTTTTCTGGTTCTTCACCTTTGGGATTCACTCAAATTAGGTGTTAAAATTAAATGACTGGGATATAAATAGGTATTTCTTCAAAGAAGATAAATAAATTTCCAATAAGCACAAGAAAAACTTCAAGATCATTAGTCATCAGGGAGAGGCAAATCAACAGATCAAAATCATAATGAGATACCATTTCAAACTTACTAGGATCACTGTAATCCTCCCTAAAGATAATAATAAGTTTTGGTGAGGAGGTGGAGAAATTGCAACCTCAATACATTACTGCTAGGAAGGTAAAAACGTGCAATTACACTAGAAAGCAGCCTTATAGTGTTTCAAAAACTTAAATACAGAATGACCATAAAACCTAGAAATTTCACTTCTACTATACATTCAAGAAAATGAAGATACAAATTTATATAACATTTTGGCACAATATTTATAACATTATCATTCATAATAGCCAAAAAATAGAAATACCCTTAGTGTTTATGAACACATGAATAGGTAAATTACATGTGGTATTTATGTATACAATGAAATACTCTTCAACAGTAAGAAAGAACTAAGCGGGCCAGGAATAGTGGCACATGCCTGTAATCTCAGCTACTCAGGAGGCTGAGGTGAGAGGATCATGAGTTTGAGCCCAGCCTGGGTAACATAACAACACTATGTCTCAAAAAGAAACAACAGGAATGAAGTTCTAATGCATGTCAAAATGTGAATGGACCCTGAAAATGTGCTAAGTGAAAGAAGTTAGTTGAAAAACCCAAATAAAACTATGTTTATATTAAGTTCACAATATAAGCAAACATTTAGACAAGAATAGATTAGTGATTGCCAAGGACTGAGATGGAATTGGGAAAATGGGAAGGGATAGATAAAAATCCAGGGTTCTTTTTTGGGGGTCAAGTGATAAAACATTCTAAAATCAATTATGGTGATGGTTGCACAACTCTGTGAATATATTAAATGGACAAACTATATGGTATATGAATTAAAACTTAATAAAGCACCATCTACCTATTAAAGGCCTGGGTTTCAGTGATACTAAAGCTCTTAAGAAGATGGCCTTCAGCATCTTTGAAGGCTAAAATGCCAAATGCTGACGCTTCATGATAGGTTATTTCCCTGAGGCTAATCTGAAGCATGTAACTGGGCTCTTACATCAGGAAACTGCCTCTCATGTTAATTTCATAATTTTATGCCAGCCTAGTGACTAAGCAATAAATATAAACTGAGCCCAGTGTCAGTAATGAGCTGTTTGAATTCTATAGACCATAGCTCAAAACATAAATGAATCTGTCTATCTGCCCTATTTAGTAATTCAACTACTAGAGAATGTAGACCTCATGTAGATCAAGCTTAAATATCTATACTTCACCAGACAGCCAGGGCCGAGGGCATGACTATGGAAGAGCCCATGCTTAGCATCTATAGGTTCACTCCCCAGCAGCAAAACACAAAACAAGACAGGACAAATTTATGATGCCAGTTTGAAGGCTTGCATTTAAAATAACTCCACATTAGATATGAAAACTGAATGTTTGTCTCTGAAAACAAGACTTAGCTAACAGAGCAATGGGACAGATTCCTACTTCTCTGAGATGATTCTCAGTTATAAGAATAAAAGTCCTCAGAACAATGCTGTCTGAGGACGCCATGCACTTGGTGTCAGTGGGATGTGGTACCTGCAATAGGCAAGCAAGACCTCAAAGGGGAGTTGCTGGGACTTCAGCAATACCAAGGTGCCATAGCTGCCTCTCTAGGGGCGCTTGCAGTTGAAATGACAGACACATGAAATATGGGCTACAGACCACCCACAAGCCAAAAGCAACAAATGACAAACCACCCACAGGCATAATTCTTTTTAAGCTGACGGCTGCCTTGCCAAGGCAAACATTACCTTACCACCCACTCCACCATTGATAGACTTCAGTAAGTAACCAGGATGACAGAACACACTTAAAGTGCATTTTTCCTTAAAGTTAAAAGTGCTACTGTCATGTGTCGATACTTTTAGAAATTCTTAAGTAACAGCTTGAATTCAGCTTTCAAGATATCAGCTTCCCTCAGCTCCATCCTAGATCAAGTCTTAGCAGTAGAAGTATCAGAATGAAGACAGGATGAATTGCATCTCAAATTGGTGGTTCTACAAGGTCCGTCATGAGCAGCAGAAGAAACTGCTGGGCTGTGCCGCCTCACCCTCTTGCTGCTCGCCCACCAGCCTCTTTCCTGTCCTTGAGACAGACACATGTTGCACTTTCGTCTCTGTGGGTCCAAGTATGTGAGGCAAAATCACAGAGGGAAAAATGAATACCACTTCACCTCTGTGAGATTCTCACCACATTTGTTCAAGGTAAAGGGCTCTGTTACATTCCACTGATTACCTCTTTTCAGTTGTTAATAGCTCAATGTGCCTTTCTTTCTAAGTCAACAGTTCTAGTAGATGAGGGGTTTTGTTTGTGATTTTACATGGTGAAATGAAAACTCGGTTGCCTATGGTGACTTCTCATTTAAAAAAATGATTAGTTTGGGAGCTGCTCCTCTAGGAAACAACAGGTAACAATTTTCACCACATCATTAAGACGAGTGAGCAAGGTGGAAAATGACAGCGTCTTCCGCCTTTTTCTCCCTGTGGACCCTTCTCTTGTTTGCAAGGGTCCCTGTGTCACTCTGAAGGCACATCCCAGGGGCACAGAGAAAGAGGCATTTGTGGGAGCAGTCCAGTGGGTCGGGGCTCAGGGGACAAAGTCTCTAGGAGAAATTGGAAAAGTTGTCTATGGCTTGACTTGCTGTTAGCAGTGACTAGAGGGTGGTTCCACTCTATTTTTATTTTAGCATTATTTTAAAATTGTATCCATGTATTATGTATAATGTGTTTTGAAGACCACAGACATTGTGGGAGGGGTAAATAACCCACTAACTGGTACCACTTTACATGGCTATCATGGTTATGAAGACAGACAGTGCTTAACTGTCTCTCTCCAGGAGTTAGGGACACAGTGGTTGTCAAACATATCTCTGAATTTAAAGGACTATACAGTCTTTGACCAATTCTACATATGCTATGTTCTCCTTTCATGAGATCAATTTTTTCTCTGAGTGAGAGCCTGTGGTATTTGTTTTTATGTGCCAGTCTTCTTTCATCTATAATGTTCTCCAGGTTCATCATCCATGTTGTCACAACTGACAGAATTTTATTCCTTTTTATGGCTGATTAATATTGTGTATAAATAATACATTTCCTTTTTCTACTCATCAATTGATGGACACTATGGTTGACTCTATCTGGGTTATTGTGAATAATTCTGAAATAAACAAGGGAGTGCAGTGGTCTCTGACATACTGATGCCATTTCCTTTTGATACACACCTACCTAGCTATTTATTTTAAAAGCAAATAATTTCTATTTTATCTGGGCTATTCAATTAGTTACCATATTAATCCAACAAGAAAGGTTTTACTTCTCAACTAATATGGTCCAGGTAGTGAGGAGGTAAAAGTTAAGCCCTTAAGTAAATAACTCATTGTTTCTCACAGAGAAAGCTGCACAGTGAAGGATTATATTGTGATGGCTTGCAGTGACAGAAAGGGCAGTACTTAGGTCTTGATGAGTAAGTCTCAGAATCTTTCGCAGGAGAATGCAGGGGTCTTGAAATGAGAAAAAAAATCATCTTTAACCTTGTTTTCAAGACCAGATACAGGCTGAAGATACAGAACTTGTAACTGGAGAACAAATTCCACAGATGGAGAGGCAAACAGACAGGAAGCAGAAGGTGAAAAGGCCAATAGCCTATCTACGGAGTTATCGCTCATGCAAAAATCATGGTGCATCCCATTAATTTGTAAAATTAATGAGTTAAACAATAGAAAAATGAGAGTGTGCATCTCACACTATGTGTGAAGGTGAACTGCTGGTGATGGTGACAACACCACAAGATCTGGAAAAATTCACGGGGACTTTCGGAGGGAAGAGGGGCACAGGAGGGAGACAGTGGTGGAAAGGGCGATGCCCTGCACTGGGGCTAGTCAGAGTGGAAAAACTGTCTGAATTAGGAGGGTTACATGAGCAGAGGCTGGGTAGCGCACTTGACTGAGGATAGGGTAAAATTCAAACTTACACCTTATCCATGCTAAATTTCAACATAGGTTGAGAAATTGAAATATTGGCTCTGAAGAACATGAACGGGGGAAAAAAGATCAATAAACCTAACTACATAAACATCCTACACATTTATGAAAAGACATAAAAGTAAATAGCCAAACTACAAACCAGGAGAAATTGTTACTAATGCATTTTACAACACAGAGGGAGCTGAGTTGCCTGCCTCTGACAGCAGCTTTAGGCTACCTGATTTCTCCTGCCACCACCAAAGAAAGGACCCATGCTGTGTAGGTACAGCTCTATCTGCACTTGCAGCATGCACCAGAGTTCCATTAAGCTGAACAACACAGGAGCTTACAGTCAGAGTTTTCTGCAGGAGAGAGAACTGAAATATGGACTCTAAAGAGCATAAACTTCTGAGCCATCCCGTGTATTTGGAGGAAGCCAGTGAGACAGCAGTTAATTTTCTTGTATAAAGACGTTTGTATCATCCCACAGATAGAGCTTTGTATGCTACTTTTTCCCCATCATTTAAAGGATTTTTATAGATAACTAATTGTCTAAAATTTGAATTTTATTTGCTGGAATATGTTTTGTCATCTGGACATATACTCACTGTGGAAAATCCCTTTGTGTTGACTAGCTTATTCCCAATTTTTTGCTAATATAAATAAATATCACAGTGATCATACTTATTCATTTACAGATCATTTTATAAAACTAAGATAATTTAATTGTGACAGTTTTATCATCAAAATAATAGGAAATAGTAATAAACTAACTACATAAACATCCTATACCCCTTATGAAAAACTGAAAATAAAAAGCAGAACAACAAGCTCTGGGCAGTGCAGGGGTCTCGAGTCTTCTAGGCAGGTTTCAGGACAGATTCACATGGGTGACCAGTAGGCCAGTTATCTGCAGGGCCCAGGTGGTTCTTGCTGCCACAATGTTTACCGATTGGTCATTTACTAATACTTCCCACTCCATTTGTTTAGCATAGGGTTAGAAAGAACTTGAAAGATAATCTAATCCTCTGAGAGGCTTTTAGGGCTGTCTGTTCTCAACTGCCCCAGACAGATGGGAATCTACACTGTTTTTAAAAGTCTCTAGATAAGGGGATTCCAAAACTGCTGTTGATAACCTATTCCAGGGTTTAAGAATCTTATTGTCAGGAAATTCTTTTATCTCACTTATGTCCTGCGTGCT
Organism: Octodon degus; assembly: GCF_000260255.1. Lineage (NCBI taxonomy): Eukaryota > Metazoa > Chordata > Mammalia > Rodentia > Octodontidae > Octodon > Octodon degus. The sequence goes on from NW_004524592.1 coordinate 12,032,334, forward strand.
TTAGTTTAAACCTACTTCCTTCCACTCCCCTTCCCTTATTAGCGGATGGAGACCCCCTGACCACCACGTTTGACAGAGTAACTCATCACACAAACTCCACTAGCACAAGATGGTTGTATTTAGTTTTCATTTCTCTTGGCATCTTTGACTACAGATCCTAAATGATTAATTTAAAATCTTAACTTATCCTTGGTGCATTCTTTCTAAATATCCCATAACTGTACAAGTTTTACACAGTTCCAATCATTCATGAAGATAGAAGTTTCAAGACTTAAGAGAGACAAGCCACTGCTTTTACAAGCATGGCACTTTACAAGAGCCAGGTGTGTTTGTAGAGAGAGCCCTGGAGATGTTCACTCTAAAGAACAGAGTGGCCTTTGGTTCTCTTTTACAGCCTCCTAGACTGCACTGTGATTCTGCTCCTGCATCCTGAGGGAACTCATGGCAGAACTAAAAGCCAGGCACAGGCCCTGCTGCCCACAGCTTTGGAAGCACAGGATCAGCCAGTCAGTAGCAGGAGAGCACATGGCCTCAGGGCCACCTCCATTGCCCCAGGTGCAGACACCAAACTTCAAAGGAAGTAGAACTCAAATGGTTGGTGACAGAGTGCAGGATGCGTCTGTCAGTCACAGTTTTTTTAAAAAGTGAAAATTTAAGATAGAGAAGAGACAGATTTGAGCACCACCTGTATGCTGACAGGAAGCAGGATAAGATAAAGCAATAACCTGGAAGTTAAGAAAACTGTGTCCTGGCATTGGCTCTGTCCCTTAGCCAGGACGTGACATTTCTATTCCTCTGGGTACCCACACACAGAATGCAGTGGATTACAGAATCTTTTAAACTCATCAGACAAAGACATGTCATAAGTAGAAGTTGCTGAAATAGCCATGGACAGATCAAATGTGAGGTTGCCAATGCAGTGCCTACAGGGAACTGTTCACATCTGCCTTCTACCTGCCACATGGCGAAGCCAACACTTGCTCCTTAGTTTGTGGTGGTGATTTAGAAATGTGAAGTCCTAATACCTCCACACCAAAGTACTTAGGAAACATAAAACTAATTGTCATGTTTCCTAAGATGAATATAATTAGGAAAGAAAATCAGTAGTTGAAAGGAATTCCATCAAATGCCAGCCAACACAAAGAAAGGGGGGTGGACAGGTGGGCAGGTGGAAAGATGGAGAGAAAAAGGGGAAGGGTAGAGAATGAAATGATATCTCTTGCTACAGGTGACTTTTACCAATGACTTCCTTCTGCTGGGTCCAAGAGCTGACTGCCATGTGAGCTCACTTTACAGCTAACCTTCTTCAAAACACTGGAAAAATCCTATTTTAAACACTATTGCATTAGCACCCTGTGATTCACACGTATAGAGATAGAGCCACGTGTCATTTGTCTTCAACTAAGAGCTTATTAATTTATTCATCTCAGGCTGATCTTAAATATATCAGTGTGATTAATAAAATAATAAATGATATGAAGAAAAACATACTGTGTTTGGAATATCTTTCCTTCTGAAAAGATAAATGCCAGCTCCTGTCTCTAACATGTGGTCTCCCTAAGAAGATATATTAAGGGAAGCAACCTACCACTGCGATAAGTATTTTGTAGATGACCTTGTTTTTGTTTTCCTTTCCTGTAGATGGAAGGAGAGGAAAAGTTGTTTGGGCAAAAATAGTTCTTATGTGATACATGGAGGACAGAAAGAAAAGAAAGTATAGACTGTATCTGTAAGTGAATTATCATGTCACAACCCGTTAGGTTATGGAGGATTTTCTAAGAGAGGCCTTGAAGTGAAAGAGACTTAACAACTACTAACCTCCATGCTTCTTGAGAAATCACGGCATGTGAGTAGGTATTGTAATTAAACTAATTGCAGGCCTGTGCCACTGTAGCCACGGCCACTTGACATTCTTACCTAGCTGTTAAGTGTCTTCCTTACAGAGCCCGTGGTAAGTGTTGAGGGAATTTGTGGCCCCTCTTGAGGCATCCTGCTCTTCATTTAAGCATACTCCAGTTGACAATGAAAATCACACTCTGCCTTGTAATATGATATTCAAGAGTTGTGAACAAAATGAGTCTTTGCAGCTTTGAGAGGACTAATGCCTTGAGCTTCCATACAAATAAAAGATGGAGAGGATTACAGGCTGGGAGATTACCAGCCCACTACAACCTTGTTTGACAGGCTGGAACCTGAGAACTTGGCTGCATCAAAATGCAAAACAAATGCTGTTTGTCACCTGCAACCAGAAGGACTCAGATGTAATTTCTAAGCACAAACAATAAGGGACAAAGAAAACAGTACACTGGGGAATGCCAGGTCTCTTATTTACGTCATAACTAACAAAAAAGAGATGTAAAAGGAGGAGTTCCTGAAAGGAATGGCTCTCGAGGAAGTTCATACAGGAAATCACCTACCGAGGGGACCTCAGAACCTTAACTAATGCCTGGTCTGAAGTTTGGTTTATTCAGCTTTAAAAGCCTAAGAGTGTTTTCACTCCTGGAATAAAGTCCATGGAGAAATGCAAAACACTTTGCTTATGCTGTTCCTCCAGCGTGGTTGATTTACTTGAGGATTTTGACTTCACTTCAGAATAGATGCATTCAGTGCTGCAGTTTCTGGGTTTCTCAGAGTCTTTCACTGTGCTTACACCATGGGGAGAGTGCATGGGAGGAAACGGAAGTGGAGGAGATGGGAGGAAAAGAGGCCTGCAAGCAGAAGCACAGCTTGCTCCTCAGCCTTCCCCTGTGTTTTCTCAAAAGTGAATTCTAATTTCTGTGCTCAGTTTCACACAATTGTATCTGTCTTCTTTTTTCTTAGCTGTAAAGAGGTATTTTGCACTATGCTAAGTGCTTTATTGTTTGAAGTCATTTAACTTGCTGACTTGCATTCTTTTTCTTTTCATAGCTCCTAGGACACACAAAGCCTGGTCTTGGGAACGTTGAAATGAACTGGGAAAGCCCCTCTCTTTCAGGCTCACCTTCCCACTATGTTCAGCTTATCTCCTCATCTGGAGAGTTTTCAGAATCCTGGGGATTCCTATGCCGTGGTGATGGGTCTTGGGAGAGGAGGCCTCTGACTGCATCTCTGTGCAGTCTGTGCAGTCCTGATTTCTGTTAAATTCTTCATGATTGCCAGTCCATAAAGCCTCATCTGGGTTTAGGGTAATCTCAGAAAAAAGAGTTATACTGCTAGTGGCTGCTGCTGCTGGCTTCCTGAGTCTGAGCTGGCAGGGGACAGAACAGCAGCCTTCAGTGCCCCACAGCAGAGGACTGGCGCTGAGAGCTGAAGTGCCACCACTTTGGACAGCAGCAGAAAGACTTCTTGACTTCCCAAGCCACAGCACAGGGGCACACTGCCTCACCCACGCTGAGGCCCACGCCTAGCTAGGGGAGGGGAGGATGATCTCACCTCAACCTGTCTCAAATGTGGCCCTGCAGCACTTGGGAATCACTGACAGCGTTTTCTGAGGGAAGAGCTCCATCATCAGGAATGTCTCACAGAGGAACAAGGGACCTGCTGGCTTCTAATTTCAGAGCTACGGAACCATAGGCAGGCCATGAATCCCCTTGTGCCCTTGTCTTCTCATTGTCAAAATGCAATAATAACTCATTCTTACCAATCTTTCCGAGTACATGTCACTTAAACCAGCTAGTACCAGTTAATGGAGGCGAGCACTTTGACAAGTTGAAAGCAAGTGTGTAACTCGAAGGTGCTGATATGAGTACACACCCTGGTTACGTCCATGCGATGACCCAGGAGATTACATACTTCAAAACTCAAATAATATATACAAATAACAAGGGAGAGGCTAGGGCATTTTCATTTATGATGGGAGCCCCTCAAGATGCTCCTGGAGGAACAGAACATGCTTTTTGCCCTTCCAACTTCATTATTGTCTGCTTACCTGAATTACAGTGGCATGACTGATAGGGATGAGACATATAACGTTATTTAACTGTAAATTTGTTGCAGAACATATTGAACATGAAGTCAAAGTAAGTTATGATTGAACAATAGAAATAAATAGCTAAAAGTACAACAGAAACACAAAAATCAAAATAAAGCAGGCTATTATTTAGTTCTGACATTAATTGTATAATAATACCTATATTTAATGCTATGACTCAATTTTATATGTCAAGTCAGAAAAACAATTGATATAAAATATCTGAATCAGCAGTGACTACTTCTCTTTGTCACCTGCTTTTTGCAGCAAGAATCTTTAGAAATAAATTTTGATGCTACAAATATGCTCATCTGAAGGTTCTACCTTAAAGGCAGTGTGATGGCCTGTGGTGGACACCTAGAGGTGTCCCCAAAGCCTGGCCCAGTCATAGGAGGGGCTTCTCAGAGGTGGCTGAATCTAGAGTGTGTTTAATTCATGGTGCATGCTAGGATTAAGGGTGCTGGGATTAAGGGTAGGTAGTTACTAAATCACTCCACTGATTGCTTCAGCACCACCCTAATCCCAGTAGCCTCCATACAATATGAGGGAGAGAAAGAGCCTTGTCTCATCTCCTTCTTGCTCTGTTGCCTTCTGCAGCTATGAATTATTTCTCCTCTGTGATGCCCCTCTGCCGTCCCACCCTGCCTCAAACCCAGCCAGCTATGGGACTGAAACTTCTTCACACTGGGGACAGAGACAGGAGATGAAGAAAAACCGTCAGCATGTCCTCAGTCCTGTGGTGGAGGGGATGATCTTGATGATCTATAGGGTTTTTTTTTTTTTTTCCATATATGGTGAGCAGGCAAGTATATCCCCATTATGAGGTGTTTCCAGATGTATAATGTGATGATTACATTTTCTCTGCACCACCCAATCCTGTCCCGTGAGCTCTGGAATATGTATATCTGGTGTTCCAAATATATCCTCCCACCCCGGTGACCTGCACATTCAAGCCAGGCTCCTCTTCCTCACGGCACATTCCACCTGAACTCTACTGATGAACATAGTGTGCTTGTGATCCAGTAAGCTTCCCAGACCCCAGCTCTGAACATGAGACTTCTGGAGGCCATTCGGGATCTCAACTAAAGAAGAGTGCAGGTGTACTCAAGGAAAGCAGTCAGATGTCCTATTTTAAATTAATAACTTTCATTCCAGTCAGTTTTAAGCAGTTTTTCTCCAAACCTTTTTCCCCCATCTCTAATCTACTCCAATTTATGTTCAATTCAGGAAATGTGCATAAAATCAATTTTTTTTTTTTACTTTGCAGAGTTTAGTAAGTGATCCTATGTAGAGACAGTAAAGAAGAGAGGGAAAAAAGGGAGGAGCAAGGAAGGAAGAAGGAAGGAAAGTGATAAGGCATATTAGAAGGACATAGTCACCACAAATATTGGCACAGCGGAAAAGTAAACACACCAGTGAAACTGTATAGAGAAAAAGCAAACTTCAGTACCTAGAGTCTGTCTGTCAGCCCATCTGTTGGCCTGTCTGTCTGTCTGTCTGTCTGTCTATCTAGGAACTTGATGGGTAACAACCTACATTGAGTATTTTTAATGCCTCTGAACACAGACTACCTCACTTCTTCCTCTAAACACCCGGATCTGGGGTGCTATTAAGTAGTAGGTACCAGTTGTCACAAAGTCAGTGTGTGGCAGAGCTGGGATTCAGATATGTGAGGTCATGCCTCAGAGTCCCTGGTTCTGACCACAGCACTTCAGACCCTCCCAGGGCACTAGTACACACGAGGGAGCAAACAGGTTTGATGGTTGGCACTGAGAACATTTGTTAACTTTCTTAAGGAAAACACAAAGTTGGACTTCTACTCCCTTTACAATTTTTAGGTGCCAAAGTAGAAGAAAAATGGTTAAGGAATGACATATAAATGCAAGTCTGCCAAATAGAAGAAACAGAGAAGCATTTTTGTAACTTAGGAGCAAAAGAAGATGTCTTCAGATCCTCAAAGCCCAAATTGTAACCCCATCCAATGACAATAATGTGGTTGATGGAACTATGAAATTTCATGAGGTACCATGGACAAATTCAGTAAGGCTGCAAATTGCTAAGGAAAAGAAAAATGCACAAGAATAAACAAGAAAACCAAGAAAAATGAACAAATTATGCAAGTTAAAAATTTATAGAATGAGAAAACCTAAGATACATGGTAAGCAAATTAAGAGGCACAAAGCCACTAGCAATAGCAAAAAACCCGTACAAAAATACAACGAAGTTCAGTTAGTACGAACGACAAAACTTAGCAAGGTAGATAATAGCCAATATTGCTGAAGATTGTGGAAACTGAGAAAGTTCATGCATTGATGGTAAAAGTGTATCAAAACTGTGACCTGGGGATGAATCTAGGTATATTC
>NW_004524592.1:12038785-12082408 GCF_000260255.1 Octodon degus
TATATTTAAATTTATTTGGTACAGGGACTTGCTATGTAGCGCACACTCATCGCAATCCTGTCTCCACCTCTCCAGAGCTGGGATTATAGGCATGTGCCACTATGCCCAGTTTCGGTGGCTGGAACAGCACGTGCACCTGGGGTTCCCAAGCCAACCTGGCATGCGGTACCAGGGATCGGATCCGGGTCCTTATGCTTGCCAGACAGGCACACAGGCTGCCGAGCTATCTCCCCAGCCCATATTTTTTGATGCCACTGTGTGGTAAAAGGGGTTGGTGGAAGCTAAGTAAATGCCCACCATTAGAGGATACATTATCAAAATACAGTAACAAACTATGCGATAAAGTTAAAGGAAGAAATTAGATTGATGCAGAAACACTTCAGAGAAAGCAAACAATGATCTTTACAGCATGATACTATTTTCTGTGAATTAAAAAAAAACTGTATAAAATTGCATATATATTTTAAGCCAGTAAATGCAGAAGAGAAAAAATAGATATAAGAATTGGGAATTGGGGATGTGTGTAAAAAAATGATGACAGAACAATAAATTGAGAATCACTGTTCATGCAAATGTCTGTACTCAGGCCAAAAAGAAGAAACAGAACCGAACTGGTATGATATGATTCCAATGGAAATAAATTACAGACAACCTAGCCAGACAAAAGACAAATATAACGCTTTCCTTATGTATTTCATATTGTTATTATGCAGACAAGGTACAGTAGAATTTAGAGAAATTCAAGTTACTTTCAAAAATTGTACTCTCCTAAAAATTAGGATTATTAACTTAGAGAACTTTTAATTTTGAGAAATTGGAGGGACCGATGAGAGGGAGCTATTGCTCTGCACCAGTAGGGCCAAAATAGACACATGCAAGCATGTGGCTCAGTGCTCCTAAGTCAGGGACAGCTACAATGGACAGAAGCATCTTGGAATCTCACAGATTTACTCTTAGTAGTCGCTTGCCTGAAACTGACACCAAATGCCAGATACTTATATTATAAAGGGAGGCAGGTTATTCTGGCTCCAAGTCAGAGACTGGATGGCAGAGGGGCCTGGCAGAAGCAAAACTGCGCAACCCTTGCCAGCCAGGAAACAGAAGAGAGTGGCTGGGGAGGAAAGTACAGCAACCCTTCCTAGTCACCCTCTCCTTCTTCTTCCTACCTGGTCCCACGCCCAAAGAGCACATTCAGCTATGGGTTCCACTGATGAGGACAGTGCCTCATGATCCAATAAACTTTTCAAAGCATGAGCTTAAGCACACGAGGCTTCTGGAGAACATTCTAGATTTTCAAGCACGAAGTCCAGAGATGCTGATTTCACAAGTTCCAGAGAAAGAACACAGGCCCATTTTCCAAGGTTTTGTGGACATACATTTCTAAAAGCTTAGAGGAAAGGATAATGTGGCTCCATGACCAGAATCTAAGGGTGCAGGGGTGGGGGTGGGGAGGCTTAAGGTATTTAGCAATAAAATGCTGACAACAGAACTGCAGACCACATAGAGGTACTAGAAAGCAGTGGAGGTAGAGGAACATAAAGAATGACTTGCAGTTGATTAAACAGGAATGCTACAAAAGATGGGAAAGCACGTAATCCAAAACCAATATAAAAGAGGACGGAGTAAGAATAGTGTCAGGAGTGGTTAAATCTGAGAATATGCTCAAGTTTGAGAAAAATGCAGAGGACAATAAAAGGAATTGTTAACGTATGTTTAGAGCAAACACAAGGAATGATTCATATCACCCTTGGGGCAGATATTATAGTATTAACAGATGACAGCAAGAGAGAACAGAAACTGTTAGCATTCCGTTTGCTCCCATCTTCCCTATCAATGAGAATGATCTTCCAACTAAGCCATGAAACAACAGATTAGGAAGGAACTAAAACCCCACAGAGGTGATAAAACTAAAAGGCAACATCTAGCTGCTTTATATGAGTTCATGTCTCTGGGCTCAAATGAATCTTCCCTGAGTTCACTGAGTGAACTCACAGCCATGGCTGTAGAGCCGTGATCCTCTGAGCAATCCTGGAACAGACAAGAGGGGCAGAGGACCCAGCTGGGGACCAATTCTAAAGGGGGTTGACAGAGGGATATTGTGACAGAATTTCTCACTTCAAGTTGCTGCACAAATAATGAACTGGCTTATAGAAACTTAGGAGAAGAGTAAGAATGGCATAATTGCCAGAGACCAGAAAGGGCTCACTAAAAACACTGACCAAACTCACCTCCTTTCTGTCCCTGATTTACCAGGAGGTAAAGGAATTTCTTTCTTTAATGTATTGGTACAGGGTCTCACTATGCAGCTTGAACTCATAGTGATCCTCCTGTTTTCAGCCTCCCCAGTGCTGGGATGCCAGGCATGGCCCACCACATAGGATCTCTGTGACAGGATCTGAGCCTCCGGGGTGGGGCTGGTGATGCATGTTGTGCTGGTGGTTGAACCTGGGTCCCTGCTCTTGCAGAGCAGGCACTTAGACTGCTGAGCTATACTGCCAGCCTGAGGAGAAGGAATTTCTATCTTTTGAAAGGTTATCAGGTATTCAGTGGTTAAGGTAGATGTGGGAACACTGATAAATAGTTCTTTAGAACCTTCCAACACTGAAAATTCAATTAATCTGTGGCTTTTCAATGACATTACTTATATCTTCCTACTTTGTTTCTTCTGCCTTCATGAGACTTAGGGCTTTCTAACATCTTTGGAATAAAGGAGTATTAAGACATGGAGCCTTTCCCTTCATCCTCACTCTAACAATGACCTGAGATGTTATGCTTCAATTCTTTGTCTGTCTTTAGGGTAATCAGCACAGTTACAATTTATAATTTATGTTTCTATGAAACTCATTTCGCTAGCTAAAACTTTCCTTGTAAAGTGTACTTGTATTTTCTACTGTCTCCCAAAGGACCATTTTTATTTCTTTTTCTCTGGCATCAGAGGCTCTGGAATGATAATCTTCATGTTTCAGTCCCCTAAACAAGTTTAGCCACCTTATTCAGTACAAGCCTATGGCTATGTCAACCCTTTCTCTTCTTAACTCTTCTCTTCTGGGTCCTTAATGTCTACAAATCAGACTATAATTGTGCTTTTCTTCCAAACTGAATTCAACAGAAGAAGAAGTTTTTATGCTGTTTATTCTGTGCCTGACATCCAACCCAAAGTGTGTAAGACAGTCCTGTCCATAAAGCATCACCAAAAGACAAGCAAATACACACCTGAAACTCCTATGGAGCTGCAGAAGGCAAATTATGATGAAGAAGCATAGAAGGTCCTTCTCCACCATTTCTGTGCCTAACATCTAGCAGGTAATCAAAAATTTTTCTTTTTCTTTTTTTTTTTTTTTGGTGGCTGGCTCAGCCTGCCCTGGGGGCGGGACTGGTGTGGCCTGTGGTGCCAGGGATTGAACCAAAGTCCCTGCGCTTGCCTAAGCAGGTGCTTTAGATCACTAAGCTATGTTGCCGGCCCTCTATTTTGGGTTATTAATGAATGGGCAAACAAATATGGCAGGCCAAATGCAGTGTTGTAGAAGTCAGAAAGAGAAAAGATCACAGTGGAGCAGAGGTAGACAGCTGCCACATGAATATTACTTAAATAAGAAATATAATATTTATAGCTTGAGTCTAGAGTAAGATAAACTTCTTTCTCCCAGAGTTTCTTACATTTCTTTTTAATGGGATGATGATCTTTAATGTGTATATTCAACAAAGCTTCTCAAGGAAGGATCATCTAAATCAATTTTCAAAATAATCTCAACAAATAGTTTTCTATTACTATCCTAATATGTACTGCAAAATGTATCAAATGCAAATACATACAAACAGGTTTTCAATTTTGTTCTTCATTTTTTTTTTTTGTCAAATTATCCCTGAATAGAGCAGAGGAGTAATATGAAGTTTTATCAGAGGCCAGCAGAGTGGAACTTTCAGGTGCTGGGAAGAAGGGGCCCCTGCAGTTTGTGGTCGCCGTGCTAGTTCTCAGAATTCTTGGGTATGGATGCAAATTATTGCAAAGAAAACAACCTCTTCTCCCCTACAAAGCTCTCAGAATTGTTCAGTTGCAATCACTTTCAGTATCAAAGAGTAATCACTTTATATAGCCAAATCAGCACAATTTTTTTTACTGATTTTCTCAAAACTCCTAATTCTTGATATGTGGTTACTGGCTGATAAAAGGTATTTTAAAGTATCTCTTTAGCATTATCCTTTTTGCTCACTGTTATGGCTTATAGCTGGATGTCACCCCAAAGCCTCATGTGTGTGAGGCAACTGGCTTGGGGGGGGGTGAGATACTCACTAATGGATGAGTTCACAGATGAGTTTATAGCTAAATGTGATGTTGGAAGGTGGAGCCTGCTGAGAGGAGGTGACAGTGGCATGGCCTGGAAGGGTCTGTCTCCCTCACACCACACTATGAGACGTTACTCCTGTGCCATCCCCTCTGCCATGCCACCCAGCCTTGCCGCCAGCCAACTGTGGCCTGGAATCTCTCCGTACTGTAAACCAAAATAAATCTTCCCTTCTTTAAATTGTGGGTGTTGTGTATGATATCTCAGTGATTAGGAATTAACTGAGATAGTCACTTTTCATTTGATACTACCTTTGCATTCATCTATGTCCAAAGGTGGTTGTTTGCTTTTGTTTTATCCTAAAGGAGTCATCATTTTCAAAGAAGGAAGTTCCACAGATTAGAAAAACTCTGGCAAAGCCATGGTTTTCAAATTGGCTACATCATTTGTGGGGGCCAGTGAAAACTTAAAATACAGAGCCTGCTGGCCCAAACATACTTTACAGATGTAGCAGCAGTGCATCCCTCCAAGGGCAGAGTGCTTCTCTGGAGTTCTGACTACACAAGTGCAGCTCCAAGGGGCTAGTCTGGCTATTACAGTGTTGAGAGGAGAGGTTGGCCAATGGGAAAGGAGAGACACATCAATCCAGGAAGTATCTTCTCAAGGATATTACAGGCCTATTTTATTTTGTATCAAAGGATGGCTCCTCTTTTAGGATTCTGATCACACAAACCTGTCATTTTGTAACCATGTTGTTATACTCTGTATTTTTAAATTCAGTTTAAAAGTTCTCACTAGACCCATTCTCACTCTGTTCCATGAGATAGAAAGAAACCTGTGGCTTTTCTCTCTCTCCATAGCAAGTTCATAGCTAATCCAATCCAGCATAAATTTCTAAGAGTTCTGGACAGGTCATTGCCTAGTTCTAATACTTGTTGGATAGGAAAATCTTTGTAATCTCTGCAATACCCTTTTCTTGGAGACATCTGTTCATGCCTACAGAGCCAGAAGGTAAGACTGTAAAAGAAAAAGCATCGGCATCTAGCAATGAGGACCTAAGTCCCAAACTCTGGCGGAGCCGCACAGCTCCCCTGAATCTCGGCTTCCTGGGCTAGTCCACAGACATCCATCTTGCCTTCCTTTTTTTGACTTCACTAAAACTACACTGGAAGCAAATGAAATAGTGTTGAGTAAGATGTGCTATAATTTCTAAAGTTTTTCATAAATATATTATTCTGATGCTTTGCATTATGTGTTTGTTTCCATGATTCCAGAAAGCTATAGACAGCTCTCAATTTGAAGGGAAAAGAACAGCGAATGATAGGTTAGTATATGTGATTTTAATTGCAGCTGCAGGATGGCAGGCAAATGGCCCCATTGCTCCAGGTTCCAATCTTCTTATCCTTGAAAAATAAAAAGATTTCAATCATATCACCAAGATTCTTAGCAATTCTAAAATTATTGTATTTCATCTGGCTTGTTTGATGAAACATTTTATTTTACATCAAGTTCCTTTTATATACTGAGTAATAACCCAGAGTCCTTGAGGTACAGAGGCCATTTCTTCAAGGTGTTTATGAGAAACCCTGAATATTCTAAAAGCTCTTTTCCTATTGATGAAATGAAGGTCAAGCCTGGTCTCTAGACTCAGGAGCTCAACATAGGGTGATGATCGGTAGACAGAGTACTACACTAGGTTGTGATAATTTATTCCACATAAGAAGAGCAGAAAAAAGGGATAATCTACTCGGGGGGTGGAGACTCTCCAAGGAAGGATTTCTGGAAACTGTTACAAAGGCAATGTGTATTTAGGAGCACCTTCGTATCATCCTGTGCATGTTTTCCTTTGGTCCTCTTAATTTCTTTCCCTTGTAGTCAATTTGTGGAACACATTACTCCCAAGTGGTGGCACAGCTGGACATCGTAATAAGCTAAAGAAATCTGTAGCTAAATTCCCAAAGGATGCCAGTCTAGACCAATCCTTATTAGATTGTTAAGCGAACACCTATTGCTTGGAGGGCTGACTCTGCTCTGATTCTTGCCTCAATACATTTTAGGAGACTTTTGAAAAATAGAAAGATGAAAAATTGATTTTTCCTTCCTCAGTATGATGTAGCCCCTGGTGGGGGAGGGGCCACTCTTTGCTAGCAGAAAACAGTGCTTCTGAATTACATGATGAAGTGGGCACTGGTTTCATGAGAGTAATGAAAACAGATGAATCAGCAGCTGCAGGAACAAATCCGAGACTGCAAAATGATAAAGGGATGGCTCGTGGCTGCAGAGTTACGAGCATACTCTAGGTGTGAAGAATGAGGGGCGAGTAAAAACCAAGGCTGCGGAAGTCTGGTGCAATTGTGTATCTTCCGCAACTCACATCAAATGAGCCTTGAGACCAAAGTCTGTCTGTGTGTTGATCCAAAATGGTTCCAGCGTGTCCTCGCATTTCTCATGAAATATTTAAGTGAAGGTGATAACAGCAGTGAATCAAAGCAAATATTCTGTTTTCCTTATAGGTATTAATCAATGTAATAAAATCCCAGATAATGAAACAAAAATTGCAACATTCTGTGACTGGCAGTGATCTCACTTAGAACTGCAAAGTTAATTACCTTAAAAATTGAGTCTTTCAGGGTCACCAGTTACCATATGAAACCATTTACAAGCATCTCTATAATCTGGGACACGAGAAACCACAAAAATCTGAAATAAATATTCAGCCAGCACAGATAATCCATAACTGTACAGCACAAAGAAAAGCTCTACTATGTTCCTTTGTTTCCTCCTTCACACATGGTTTAAATGTTCACTCCCCATGTTCTCTTGATGTAAGAGCCTGTTATTGTTATGAGAAAAACCTATAACATGCCGACCCTACAGAAAGCACTAAGCTCAATTACAAACACTGTCTTTATACACACATAAAACCCAAGGCTCTTATGGATATCTGTGTAATGAGAGCAAACTGGGTAGAATTTAGCAGCTGAAAGACTGTTCAGTTCAAAATTCTTCCTATCTATTTCAGTCTTATAAAAAAAGCTTACTGCTCCATAAAGAATGGTTTTCTCTTAAGCACTTGGCTTTGGTGGTGTTTCCTGGCAATACATATACACCTGGGAGGCAGGCAGCTTGACAGAGAGATGCTGGGATGCTATATAAACAAATACATCAGCAGAAGTCATCACAGCCCTCTTTGAAGGAAGTCTCTGGCCACTGGAAACCAATGTTTGCTTTTGTTTCTGCTCTTCATTGCATTTACTTTAATAATCTTATGATAGGCTAGCAATCACAGAGCTACATTTAGCAATGCTAGAATTAAAAATATATAAGGAAGCAGAAAACATCGCTGGAAATGGAAGAACTGAGCCAATTTCCCAGCAGTTGCTCCTGTGTTAGCGCTCCTGGGCCCAGCTGCTGCAGGCGGCGCTCGCAGACTCCCTCCCTGCGCGTGCAGCCTTCGTGTTTGGTCAGCTGGAGCCTCCTTGAATGCTCCTCAATCTCTGCCACAGCTGCCTCCTCCTCCCCATGCCAGCCCAGACCGCACCAGGCCTGGTCCCAGGGCATCTTTTCTCAGTCTTTGGAGAACGCCCCACTCCTTGCCCCAAGGAGATGATCTGAGCTCTATCAAGATTGCTAGACAAGGAAAGAAGACTGGACCAATGTGGGTGAGGGGATTAACCACTGTCACAGCTCTGCAGAGGAAGGATCTTACCAAAATCACTGACTTAGAGACATAATAATTTCACATCAGAATGGGCAGAAGGTTGAAAAGTAACCAAAGAGAAAAAAGAATCATTTAGTAATCTTTCCAAAAAGCAATTTTCACTTTAACTTTGTGCTTTATATTTTATTCCAGAAAATAAATACCTCTTGACATAGGATTACAGTTAGTTGGAACAGAAAACCAAAACAAATCAAGAATATAGATTTTCCTGAAAAATTATTCTTAGTATTAATTTGATGCAAAATTAGTAAAATTCTATAAGAGCATTAATTGCTCCCAAAGAGTAAAATAAAGTACTTTTTAATATATCTTGTAAGTCAGTAAGTATATAGATATATAAGAGTCCAGAATGCTCTTCTAAGTGCTAGAAACAAATTATTACAGAAATCAAACAAGACCAGAGATTTTGATTCTTAGAAATATTAAAAATATTGTGGGAAATATAAAGAAGTATTTTAGGGGATAATCTTGAGACCTTTGTTTTTTCTTTCCTGCAATGTTAGGGTTATAAAAAAAAGTAGAAAGAAAGCTACTTGTGACTTTGCTGTAGGCTACTAAGGTACTGTAAAAACATGATTAAAATTATAAAAAGCCAAGAAAAACAAACAGAAAATATAAAATATTATTTTGGAAAGTACTCATAAGCATGGCAAGGGGATCCTGACACAAAAATAGCTGCTCTTTGGGGAGGGAGGAGAAGTTATATTTTGAACAAGATTATACTCTCTCATAAACCAATATTATTTCAGCGCAATCAAGTGCATTACTAATGTGCAAAATCTAACTTTATGAGATGCAGCAAAGCAGGGAAGAAAGTTGTCTTGCAATGATTACTCTGAAAGTCTAATCAAAGACATTCTCCCACATTATCAAACACAGATGTGCAAGCCAGGAGATGGTTTCTTATTGAAAAAGATTGGCAATAAGATTGAGTACCTTGAATTGAATTCATCTCCTCATCATACCAATCCTATATATACCTGGGAGGCTCTTCAAAGTCTAAACACACAGAATAATGCTCAACACATGTTTGCCTGTGATGTGCTTTTAACTTAAATCCAAATCTACATAAGCCAATTCAGACTTAACAGTGGCACACAAAGACTACTGATCTAACCAAAGAAGCATTCATGGCTTGGCATACAGTGGGAGGGAAGCCAGCCGAACCCCACAAGCCAGAAACCTTGCACCAGACAAAGCCAAAGGCTGCCTGGTGCTGGCCCTGGCCCATCCCAGAGTGTGTTTATTGTGTGTTTGCACATGGAGGAAAAGAACACAAACAAGTCTGCACTCCATCAGTGGCATAATCAAACACAACGTTCTGGAACACATATCACTTTTCCTTCTTCTCTTTCCTTTCTGATAAAAAAAGAGGCAAAGAAAAATATACACTTCACCCCTTGCTGATTAAACATGTCCTTAGTTTCTGATTGGGAAGACAGCAGGTTCTGAGTGCCATCTACTTACTTGTTATGCCTCAGTGTTTATCTAAAATGTTAATTATATCTTCATTGTTTATCTGGAAAATACTAACAAGAAGACATTCTAAAATAAAAATGCATCATTAATACATATTTTTCTTATTTTTGCTTTTATCTTTATTCTACCAAAATCCTGTGTTGTTAGTAGTTGGGTCACCCATGGAAGTGGATGTCACTTCACTATGTATCTGCTTAAAAATTATTGGTACTATAAAAAACAACAAGTCAGATGCTGTTCGTCACCTGAAAAGGGAAGACCTATTTTGAGTCAGCAGAATTTGGAGATACAGCCTCTGTACAGAGATGAGGAGACTGTTTCTGGTATTCCCTTCCCACTTTTCTGGGCTCCACCTGGAAAACTTACCTGTGGCATAAACATGACAGAGCCAAGCTACTGAGATTACCAATTTCACTCTTATTTCCTGCAGACTCTTTCCAGATACCTCTTTCTTCCACAAAGTATAAGCCAAGCATCTTTATTATTTATTGATTGATCAGTTCTTTAACATTTATTTAGATAAATAACTCAAGTAGCATAAGATTCCCAAAGTCAGTATGAATGGCTTATGACCCAAGTTTGTGAACATTATATCCACAGATAGAAGATATCCATAGGTATCTACTGATATCTATTGATCCATCTTTAACTTCTATTTTTCTCTTTACCTTTTGGGTTTCTTTTTTGGCCTGCAGCCACCAATTATTTTGGTATAATCAAAACAGTTCCATCATGAATGCACTGAAGTATATACTGGTTTGGATTAACAGCCTACCTTTGTCATCTTTTAACTTACTAAAAACATCACAGTAAAGGTCATGTAATTTCTGTTTCATTATATTAATAGCTTTGTTGCATTGGGCTCATTCTCTCTTAAGGGTTTTCTTTCTTGCTTTCAAGTTGCATACATCATCTTCTAAACTCAAAATTACGTCTAATTTGTGTCTACAACAGTTCTGAACAATAAGCATCTTTATTAACAAAGGACAGAACGCAAAGACAGGCAGCAGAGGCCAGTTTTTCAGGAAATAGCTATCATCTGGTAAATGGCATAATAAACACATTATGATCTTTGATGCCGTGGGTAATGAGCCAGTAGATAGACAATATCAATGCTAAGATTACCTTCTACCTCCATATGTGTTTTTCACCGGAATTTCTCTTTTCAATTAGTTTCCATTTCCTAGAATTCAACAAGTCACTTTGTACCAACATGTAAGAATTTTTATTATTACTATTATCTTTTGCTTTCCATCATTTTATATCTATTACCTTTTAAAATGAGCCTCTCCCTTACCTAATGCTTTAGTCTGTTAGTTAGTTAAATGATGATATTCAAAGGCAAACTTCATGTTATAAGAACTAAAGAACCTGCATGTCTTCTATAATTCCTTCTTTCCTTCCTTCCTTCCTTCCTTCTTTCCTTCCTTCCTTTCTTCCTTCCTCCCTTCCTTTTCTTCCTTGGTACTGGGAATCAAACTCAGGACCTTGAGCTTGCCAGGTAGGTGCTATATACTCAGCTATATATCTGGCCCCTATTCCTTTCACTAAAAATTATAGGAGTCACTCTTATTCTTGGTGTTCTGAGGTATTATGTGAGAATATGCATTAATTGTACTGAGTACTCTCTTCTTTTTTTTTAAAATTCCATCTTGGCAAGACCTGCTAATAATCTTCATATCGATGATTTTCCACTTTTGTCCTTTTGCTCCTATTTCTATAAGTGTTCCTCAGCTGTATTTTGCAATACTACTATTACATTTTCTTCATAACATATGATTGCTCTTCTATAATAGCATCTAGTTTTTGTTTCAGAGATAAAATCCCTTTCTGGTAATATCATTATGACTTGATGACTTCTTTGACCTTACACATTCCTTTTTTTATCTTGTTTTTATTTTAGTCTTTTTCATGTGCAAGGACTCTGGAATATCTGGTGATCCATGGCTTTCATATGCAAATGTGTGTCACTGAAAAGGTAATTAGACTTCTAATATACATGGATGAATCTTGATTAATGAGCTTCCCAGTAACATAAATTGATGGTGAGATGGTTCTATTGTTGGATCACCTTCCACTATTAGTATCTGTAGCTCTTCTTTCCATGACTGTTCAGTTTCTATAGGAAAAATGTCACCTCTGAAGGAAATATACTTTCACTAGGGAGCCCAGATTTTATAGATTCCTGAGTTAAGGCGTCCTCATTTTCTGTTGCACTTGGTTTTTCTGAACCTGAAGTGTTTCTACCTCAAGTTCTCCAGGTTCCTGAGGAGACAGAGGCTAATACTTGGTAGCAAGGAGTTACAGCTTCCATCAGAAACACTCAACCAGTGGCGTTTAGGACCCATTGCCACCAGTATGGCATCCTGGCAGTTGACAAAATAGCTGAAGCAGAAAGGTCTCGCCTGCCCTTTTCCCTTGAAACAAGCCATTTAAAAAAAATAAATCTGTGGCTTTCTTCTGAAATAGGGCATAAAGAACTCATTTAAAGGGTGCCCACACTGTACCCAAAGGAGAAAAATGTCCTTATCTCTGGAAGCACGTAGACAGAGAGGAGAACTGGAACAGACAGACCTTGCTCACGCCTGCTGGGCTTATTATCGCGCATTCCTATGCCCTTAGGCAGTCATGCTTCTATGACTACACGTTCACTTCTTCATCGACTCAGCGTACAAACAACACAGTGCTCCTGCTTCTTTGAGTCCTCACAGCAGCTCCTGTGCCATGTAGAACTTCAGTTAAATCAACGTGCATGTTCTCTTCATAAGCTTGCCTGGTTAGAGGGTCTCAGCCATGATCCTTGATGAGGTAAGCAAAGGCAGTGTGAGGTCACTGTACTCGTCCATTGTCACTCTCTCTGGCACCATGCCTGTCTGCCTCTCCTGTCTTCACAGTCAGTGCCAGTCATTCGTGAGCAGTTGTATCCATCTGTGTATCTCATTCACTCCATGATCAATGAGCCTCTTTATTATTATTTTTTTTAATTCCATAGCTTTTACTCTTTGTGTTCACCTTGGTGTTATAACACAAACCAACTAAAACATTTCTCACCTTCAAAGCTCAGATTTCTCACCATCTCCCATGTTAAAAAATATACAGGGCCAGCAGCAACACCATTAAAAGATCAAACACCACATATCTGCTTGAAGCTCGAATGTCTTAAGTGTTCTTTCTTTAACCCTCTAACACTTTTCAGCTGCCTCAAAGAAAACAGCCTCCTTGCTGTGGCTGGACTCTTACTCCCATGTAAAAGAGAAGAAATGAAAGTTCATGGTTGGCAACTTCAATTTCCTCTTTCTTCCATGTACATAGTATATTAAAACATCCTGTATTATAGAGGGCCAGGGCAGGTGTGAGGAGGAGGGTTAAGCCTGGGGCTAGGGGAGGAGAGGAACTGTTCCGGAGAGAAAGAGAAGATATTCAGGTGGTAGGAAAGGCAAGGGGCAGAGGGACGAAAAAGAAAACATACATTAGAAGACAGACACAGGCGTGCTGTTCTCCACAGCTGTGAGCCAGGCCAGGGTGGCTAGATGGTGCTTTTATAAGGAATGTGTCAGATGCTTTGTAGTTACCACTTAATTTTACAGATGGCCAGAGAAAGTGCTTATATTACTTGCCTGAAGTTACCACCAAAGGCTGATTAGAACAAGATGTCCTAACATAGGACCTATGTGTAAAGCAGAAGAAACAATTGAAGAAGTACAAGCGTCCTTGTAGGATCTAAAGTCAGATGTTTGAAGTAATGATAGCAAACCATCTCTGCAGGTAAATTGGTTGAGATAAATCATGTCAAGACCATGAAAGTAAGGAATCTAAACAGCTCTCTCCCTCCATGCAAAGGCTGGCCTACTGAGAGTCACACCATCTTTATCCCCTTCATGCTTAAAAGCATGATATTGGCTATCAGTAGAAAGCAGGGGAGGTGCCAAAGATAGGGCCAAGCATGAAGCTGATTCACTGGGAGCAATTAGGAGACATCTGACAGGACAGTCTTCCTGTGGGGGCAGGGAGGAGACTTCATCTGTTTGGTCTTTGGCATTGCCTTCATTAGACACTGGAGTAATAAAGGGAACTGAAATGACCTTAGTAGTAATGAGGATATTTATTATAAACAGACTTGAGACACAAGATTTAGCAATGAGTAAAAGGCTGATAGAAATGAATTTGGGGAGTTTCCTTCCTAATGAAAAGCCAGATAAAGAAAAAGAGATTTAGTCATTCTGTGTTGCCAAATTGGTAAAAGCTTTTGAGGACAAAGTAATAATAAAGATATCGCCTGGGTAACAGACAAAAGAGATCCCAGAAAAGATTGTAGAAAGCAATTTTCTGTGAAATGAATCCTGTTTTCTCACTGACTTACATTATAAAATCAAAGACGCATGGCAATGAGGAAAAAAAGATTTGTACCTAGATGGAAAAAGATTCCAAGAGCACAGCAACTCAGGTGAAATAATATATGTTAGGTATTTTTTTTTAAACCAGTGTTAATTTATTGATTGCTGGGGATACAGACTATGGAGAATATACAGCATGCGCTGGGAGAAGGAACTAACCCTATCTAGGCTCAGGCCATTCGACAAGCCCGTGAGGAGTCCATCAGGTAGCACAGGTCTGATCTTAAGGAGATGGCAGGACGACTCCCAGCCACCTACAAGATATGTGAATGCACTGGGGACTTAAAAATTCTTACTTAAAAATCAACAGGAAAATGGGAAGTTCAGTCTGCCTCTTTATTTTAAACAAAGCTAAGAGAGAATCTGTGAATCATGTAAATATGCCTCCTTCCCAAATTATGTGCATTTCAAATTTTAAGGAAATTCATTTCTAAAAGTTCTTCCACATCAATTTGTATGCCACAGAATTAAAAAAGCTATGTGAATTGAGAAAGGATTAATGGCCAATTTAAAAGACTGTACTCATCAAAAGCCAGTTATGTACTGTTGAGCTGCTCTCTGACACTAGCAGGTTTTTATGCCATATTCACTAATTTCTCCCCAATATATCTGCTTTAACTTATCAATACAATAATATGATATAAAGGAAAAATTATATTTACATTTAAAAGGAAAGATTAGATTACTTGATTGCTTCAGATCATAACTAAAAAGTAATTATGTATTTTAATAATGTACAGTAAACACAGTAATTATACCCTATAACTGGATAAAATGCTGAAATGTAGCTATACCTACTGAGTTCCACCAGCTCTGTAACACATAATTTCTCTTACAATGACATCAATGTTATTTGATGTTCCAGTAATGGTCACTTCTTTTCATGTTAGTGGGAATAAAGACTGAGAAGACTAAACAGTTATATCCTAATGGAACAAAAAAGAAACTTTTTGGCCTTTTTTCTTTTTTTAAAGAGGAAGTCTATTCTTTTCATAAGATTCCTTCACCTTTGAGAGGAACCAACTATGGCT
Source organism: Octodon degus (assembly GCF_000260255.1). Classification (NCBI taxonomy): domain Eukaryota; kingdom Metazoa; phylum Chordata; class Mammalia; order Rodentia; family Octodontidae; genus Octodon; species Octodon degus. The sequence continues at coordinate 12,053,694 of NW_004524592.1, forward strand.
TGCAGCGCTGGACAAATCGAGGGTACAAGCACACATCTCGCATGTGGTATTTATTCAGGATTCAAGTCAGGAACCACTCCAGGCCCAAGCCATATCCTCCATGAGGACATGTACCATATTTTCTCTTATCTGTATACCAGTAGAAGGGAGTGGGATCAATACCTTCCCTTTTATAACCTGCCAGGATGTCTTCATTATCCCAGATGTGCATGGAGCCGCCCACAATCTCACCAACATTGGGCATCAACACGTCTACTGATTCAGTAAGACGGGGATCCTCAGGACATCGCTGCATATAGAAGGATTTGATCTCCACAGGAAATCGACACAGCAAGATTGGTTCATTAATGGTGTCTGTCATCTGTCTCTCAGGAGCTTCTGGGATATCCTCTCCAAATTCATAGAAAGTCCCATCTTCTTTCTTTATATTGTATTCTTTTAACCACAGAATAGCATCTGTGTAGTTTATCTGTCTGATAGACCATTTAGGGGGTTTAAAGTTTGGGTTGAGATCCAATTCTATGCTTCCTGCTGGCGACTTTAAGATTCTATCTACAACATCACAAACCAAGTCCTCCAACCGGTTCAGGAGATCCTCAAAGGTCAGGAAAGGGCACTCTGCTTCCATGTGAGTGTACTCAGCCAGGTGCCTTCATGTCCCGCACTGTTCTGGCCTGTATGGTTGTACAATACAGAACATGTCTCCCTGGACTGGAAGGCAGGTCTCCAGGTACAACTGAGAGTACTGAGTTAAAAATACCTCTTCTCCGAAGTAGTCCAGCTTGAAGAGTGTGGAGCTGCCTTCAACCTGCGTTTGCACTAATGTCGGAGGAGTAACTTTGTAGTACCCCCTATCAAAGAAGTGGTTTCAGAAGCACCTGGTCACCACAGAGCATGCTCGCAGGATTTTGGACATGTTTTCTCCCCAGATCATCATGTGCCTGTTGTTGAGCAGGACATCCACATCGGACTCTTCGTTGATCAGGTTATCAGCTCCTCCAGCAGGAGCCAGCCCTATGAATTCCCAGAAGTCAGTTAAGCTCGTGGCCTCCAGGAGCTTGTTTGCCTTTTGGGGTAAGAGCTAGTGTTCCATATACTGCAACACTACTCTCAGTAGATAAGACTACTCCATTGTAACACTGGCACAAAGCATCTGACAAGACACATTGAAGGAAACCTGTACTATCCCGCAACACGAGGAATATTAAATTCTTTCCTTGTCTACGCATCCTGTGGACCCAGCCAAATAACTTTACTCTTTGGCTTCTATATCCTTCTAATGCACAAATCTTCACACACTTGGGCTCTGGCAGACTTGGATCCTTTTTAATGGATATCTTCTTGGCTTCTTCCAGGTTCTTTTCTCTTCACAAACCATCTTCTGCCTCTTTCTTCTCCTGGGATTCATTCTTCATTTGTTCCCTGTGCCACATTTTTTTAATGTTCTTAATCTGTGACTTAGAAATAACATCCCACCTCTCATTTTCTTTTTGTGAATCTACGTAAATGGTAGGGAATGGTTCTTTTTCTACTGTCATCAAAGCCTTTAGACCTGTTTTAAATGTTTTCTCCTTGGTTCCATCTCCCATAGCATCATTTCACTCTCGATCTGACACATACAGCTCCAGCACCATTCCTGCAGTCGCACTGGTCACCTCCAAGGACATAGTCTGTAACACCACCATGCTTCCCCGTCACCCCAATGTGTACTGGCCTATGTTAGGTATTTTTAAAATTAATTTTATTGATAAAGAAATAGCAATGAGACAGTTTCAGAACAGGTTAGTAGGACAGTTACAATAATTAATACATTGCATTGTTGTCTTTATAGTATCCATAGGACTAGATGCAGACATGATATCTTGTCTAAACACTATTAGTACAAATCTTTTTTCTCATTGAACTAAGAGAAAGTAGCTGTATATCTATCCTAACTAATTTGTATATATATATATATATATATATATATATTTCATTATAAAATTGTTCTTCATTTATATCTCCTTTTTTTGTTTAGTTTTGTCAGAGATAGGTATTCCACTGCCATTCAAACATTATAGGTGCATGAATTCAGCAATATAATCCAATGTAGTCCAGTAGATCATACTAGTAGTGGGTTATCCGTAGGACTGGCAATGACAGAAGTTTTTGACTGGAGCCTTTTATAGCTCAGTATATTAATATGGTTTTACTTTTTATACCTTGTGTTTTGACTTTTCTGCTGGATGGTTAAGACCAAGATAAAGCAAGACCTATATAACAAGAAATGTAACTTTCATATATTTTAGGTTTTAAAAACATAGTTCTAATGTTAAATACTAATACATAGTAAAGCCATGCCATAATCAGAAGAAATAATAAAATAAAATACTGACAACCAAATCGACATATATTCTTAGAAACTTGCTGGTGATATAGCTGTATATGTTGGTTTGCTTCAGATTGTTTCCATTTGGGGGGCTCAGTCTCCAAAGACTTAGCAGTTTGCCTAAGCTTTTCACCAGCTTTATGGTACCTGAGAGTTTAAGTTCATATCAAGATGATTTTAGAATTAAAAGAGAGAGCACTCTACTTCATTTTGGCTTTCCCATGTTTCATGTTGGCCTGATTGGTCCTTGAAGTGTTTTAAAGATATTAACTTCTTCAAACATGTGCCATTCTAGGAAACACACTGGATGGTTACATTTTCTGTCTCTATGATCTGTGTATAGTTTTTTTTGAGCTACATAAAACATGAATTTTATAGTTGGGATATTAATTTGTTTGGTTTACTGATGACTCCTTAAAGCCTAGAAGAGTGCCGTGTGTATCAGAGACAATCAGTAAAACTTCATTGAGTATGTTATGAGATGTACTTTTTAATCCTTCATCCCACCTTCCTTTAGCCACACAAAGAAACATTTTCATGATGCTCTTCTGGCAGCTGGAGGTAGAACACTCAGGGAATGAAACAGACACAGTCCCTCACTCAGATGGAACAAAGAACTCTGTTTCAAATTCAATGAATAATTATACAGCACAGTTATGACCAGTGTCACAAGGGTGATGTACAGGACCTTGAGGAGCATTCAGCAGGGAGACTTACTATAGTTTTCAGGTGTTTGCATGAAAACTTCTGACATTATAACTGTCTATGTAGAGTAAAATGAAGATCCATTTCAGGATACAGCCAGCCATTTCACAGTTCATCTCTACACATAGCACAGACACATCTGCCTAGTAATTATCCACGAACTGCTTTACTTCTGCTTCTTTCTCACTCTTCTCCCAAGAAACAGCCCAATCTCTGGATACCTGCACACAGTGACTAGACCACATGTTTCCCCCTCAGGTCAAATTGTTTCAGTCTCTTCAACTATGCCTTTTATGAAAGTGGTTAGACTGTCTTGAAACCCTGGTCATTGTCCTTACAGTACCCATGATGGAGCACAGTGATCAGGACAGCAAGTCTTACTGTCTTCTCCCTCTGACCAGGACACCACATGATCATGAACCCGCTGTATGTACAAATCTTTCTTCGCAGACAAGCCCCACCATTGACTAAAGTTTAACCTCATATTTAACCAAGCCCACCCCTCCCAAACTTTAAATGCATGTGAACTATTTGAGCTCTTGATTAAAACCAGTTATCAAATTATAATTCTAGGTGCCTAAGGCAGCCGCTGAGGTCTTGCGCAACTAGTTCTTGATGATGCCCTTTGCTCCTGGTCCCCTGACCACACGTTTAACAGCAAAGAACTAAGCCTTGAAGGCCCAACCGTCTCAGCTTCCACTTGAGTTGCATCAGAGTTTTGTTTTGTTTTTGTAAATCTATTTAATTCTACTAAAATTCTCCTTTTTAGAATTAATTTTGGAGTTTCATATTTTTTAAATCTTGATTCAATAATTCTGCATCTCTTCTATCCTACTTAGTTCTGCATTGGTATATTTACTACTGCAAAAACCTTGTTTTATTCAATGGTGATTGAGATTGATACTTGGTTTTAGGTATCTCTTAGACAATGAGCTGACATTCAAACTAAAAAGGTCCCCTACAAATTCATTATCATGGTAAGAAATGCTTCAAATTAGATTATTTCAGTGCATCAACTTAAAACAAACTGGCATTCAATAAAATTCAAGATAATCTCATAAATTTTACATGTTGGTAGAAACTACTACTGTCCAGAATAGTGTACACTTCACTGGACCTTTACTTAAATTTTTATCCTTCCTCCCCAACCTCTGGGATCTTTCCAGGCTTATTTTGCCAGGAACACCTATTCAATTTGTTACGGCTGCTTCCTTGTGCAATAACCAAAATAAAGGAGAAGTCTAATGCTGGTTCAGCTGCAGAGCTTCGCCCTTTGTCCTCTGGGACACAAAGCTATCTGGAAACTCACTACAATTCAACAAGGATCAGTTACTTAGAAGCTAGGGCTGTGGAATTCTATTCCCACTTGAGTAAGTTTTCTCATGCTGTGGCTGCCTTATCAGAAATATATTCCATGGCAAAATATTACACTATTCAACTTTTTAGAATTCTTGTGAATTAAGAAACAGTAATTATGATTAACTGATGGGCTACATGATAATACTGAGACACAAAATTAAGGAATGGATTATCCAGAGTAGGTTGCCTAATCCCAGTAAAAGTCAAAGCTAATGATGACATGAGAAGCACTGAGGAATTACATTATATATCATTGCTATGGCCAGAACTATATGTGCTGTAAATAAATTATGTTTTCCCATGGTAATATTTTCCATGTAACTGGAGTTTAATAATTTTACTGCAAATAAAAATAATATGCAAGAATGAGAACAGATGACAAAGTGGAAACTGACCCAAAAATGAACTAAAATATCTATGAGTACATACTGGGGGGAAATTTTGGATTTCAGACCATGACATTAATTTTACAACAGCCTTCTTTATAGTCATTTGGGTGGATGGTGTAATGTGCAGGGGGGCTCTGCCATCTCTCCTCATCATGCAGAACAGGCCAAAAACTCCATCACAAACATTTTGCTATTTGGGAGAACTAGAACATTTGAGAACTACATTCCAAATAAATGAACAAGAATATCATAAAAGGGTTATGTTTGACATAGACACTTATTAATCTCATTTATATAAAGTTCTTATGTATTACTTATACACTGATGCAGAAAATAATGTATTTAAATTGAAAATAATAGGCGGGCATTTTCAAAAGTTATGATAAAAACTAGGTGAGTAAGTACAATATTTAATATGGAAACTCAAAACTCATTTACATAGTACTGGTAGTCTACCCAAATATCACGGTATATGGGGCAGGCTAACTTTGGCATTCAAATGTAACAAAACTTTACCTAATGATTTACTCCTGGTGTAAACATTAACTGCTCCCAAACCATTTTTTAAATGCATATGCTTTGAAACAGCTACAATATTTAAGTTGAATTAAGAAAGTATAAAGGGAAGTGTGTCCCAAATATACCTATACTCACTCAGGAATTTAAGCTACATAAAAAGAACACATAAAGATGCAGTATGTCAATAGTGGAGATCATATTCTGAGTCAAAAATTATTATTGCTGTTGCTTCAGGAAGACTCAAGTCAGCAAGACATTGTCAAAGAGATATGTCTTTATCAATTTGTGGTTCAGAAAGGTAAGATTTTGTACTGTGAAGTACGCATTTGGTTGGATTTCTTTAAAATTGGGAATTATCTGTGGCTATCCAATAGGAGGAAAGCATTGCCTAGCAAGACTGAAGCACCAAGATGCTACAAGAGTTTTCAAAAAATAATATTGCTTAGATTAGAAAAGGTAAGGTTACATTCATAACATTGGTTTACAGTAGACAGTAAAGTAAAAAATGTTCTATCAAAAAAAGAGCAAACATTAAAGTATTCCTTAAGATAGGAGAATACAGCTAAAGAGTAAACTAGATTTAGCCCTAATTTTGCATGGAAACCTGATCTCTGTTTGCAAAAGCGGTCACTTCTTTTCACCCAATTAAAGGACTTGTTGTCTTCATACATGTATATTTTTCATCTAACTAGTTAGTGTCCACTCTAACATAACTACCCATTTATTATTTACCTTTTCTCCAGAAAAGGAGCTCTTCAATAGCAAGGACTATGGCTCATTACTTAATATTTTCCAGAAAAAAATCCCCAGGAAATGACAGGAATTTAGCAAAGGTTTGGTGAGTGGATGAATGAATGAATGCTTTCCACTTTCATCACATGGTGGAAGTGAGCAACTACACTCAACTATCTCTTGCATGAGAGCTAAAAAGTGTCATTATGCAAGAGATTAGCAGGCAGGTATTGAGAAGAAATAGAAGGAAAGAAGAAATTAAAGCCAAGGCACCTAAACACATTTGGGAAACAAGAGGCTAGGTCCAATGTAAAAATTAGAAATGGGGCTTCTTTTGAGCACAGATTTTCTAGAATATTTAACAATAGAGCTCAAGAAATAAATGCATTTTATCTTGCAGATACAAAGCAAATAATACAAATAATTTAGTGGTCATATCACATATTTCATATATACTCCATACATACTCACTCATACAAACTTGTGCAATGCTACTTTTGCTGCCTCCTAAAGAAACATAAAGTAAAGGAAAAGACAAAGAGCTCACTCTTGGAGGTAGGATAGGATTGGGGGCCCACTGTTGTTATACAGTCTAATAGTGAAATCTCCATTGATCATATTTCATGGAATACTAGAAATACAGTGCTTGAAAGAATTATGATAAGTTGGTTATAAAGGTGATACCTCTAAACCTCAGAAGACAGGTTAACTCTTAATGTGTTCACGGAAAAGCCATACATACCACCTACCTTGTGTTGCTAGGGTTCTTCTTGCTACAGCTTGCTGCCCTCAGGGGACACACAAATCTCCATGATTCACTTGCTGTGTAGGGCTCAGTCTGTATTACATGCTAAACACATACCAGTAAAGAAGCTCTTACATGCTGTAAGATGCCATGTGCATTGTAATCAGTTTCTATGAATGGGAACTTTCTTTTGTGGGGGGACTTTTAGCGAACATGATGGTAAGTTTTACTGATAAAACAGAGCCATTGAACAAGGAAGGCATTTGCTTTTTGTCCATAAAACTTTCCAATGTGTCCAAAAAAGTGAGGCAGGAATAACTATTGGGAACTGACTTATGTGGCACGGATATTAATACTTATATTCAGATTGGATGAAAAGTATACATATCTTAAATTCCATGAGAGAGTCATCTAGCATTGTAGGTACTTTGAGAGTGAGGGAGGAAGAAAAGGAGGGAAGGAAAGAATGATTAAAAAGAAGAAGGAAGGAAAAAAGAACAAGAAATGAAAAATGAAAGGAAGAGGAGGGAAGGAGGGAGCAAGGGAGGAGCAGGCATAAAATAGACACTTGTTCTTTCTCTGAAATTTCAAATATCTTGCCTTTAAATGAATGGTAAAATAAACATTTCATCTGTAACTTCCAGCTAGAATTGCTTCTTTTTTGATCATGGAGAAGTGAATAAAACCCACGTTTGAGGGAGGAATGTGTCAATTATGCTGTATCACCAAGTATGCACATCTGCCCGAGAAAAAGACACATGAGGAAAGCATTACTTGATCTGGTTTGTTCTCACTTATGCTGCAGCCTTCACTCCAGTGTGATCTATGGGTTCACGTTTTGCAGGATGGAAAATGAATTCAGCTAATGATAAGCAAATTTTCACACATCAGAATGCCTCCTTCCATGGAATGTGTAAAACTCATCAGAACAAGCTCTACATGCTTTTTGGGAGGGGAAGATGGGGAGGTTATACTGGAAGACAAATCATAAGACTTCGATAGGTAGAGGTGATATTCTAACTAGGAAACGCCTTTCCATCCTGGGTCACTGTGCTCTGATATCTGTGCTCTGACAGCAAATGCATGAATATCTTCTGAGGTTACACTGCTATTTTCAGTTGAAATTAGTATCAGAGAAACCAAGGGCTCTTTCACTTGCTTTCACAAGAACCTTTTTCCTCCCTCTGCACAATTATGTCACCTCAAGTTGAACACGCCTTGCACATTCAGACAGTGATCAAGGGCAAATATTTTTGGGGTGATCAGACTATTATTGATTCTTAGGAAGATAAAAATGTATACAGGATCTAAAAAAGCTCTTCTCTAGGCTGGTGGGTTCACAGTTAAAAGTGCACACGAGCATCAATGTGCATGAGTACACACATACACGCACATATGCACCCCCCATGGTTATGAGCTGAAGAGATGTCAACACCCCTTAGAGGTTACAGGTTGGTTCACCAGTTGAAGAAGAATGTGCTGAGTTGAAACTGATCTTTACATAGGTAAATACAGATTTCCACAAGAGACCATTCAATCATCCTTCAGTCGCTGGTGCTAAGTGGGGTAGGGGAAAGAGGTCTACATTTTCCAGAAGAAAAAGAATTCCTAATAAAGACCATGTGTCACTTGGCCTTCCATGCTATCAATTAGGAATACTTAAAAGACATTCCCTCTTACAAATATGTATCTGCAACTTTCAGGAAAAGTGTACAATTTCAGTAACAAACCTTTGATGAACTCCTAACGTTCCAGAGTAACGCAAAAAAGAAGCCCAGCCACATCTCACAGAAAGCCACTTGTCCCTCCCCACCTTTGTCTTCTGTCAGAGCAGCAGGTATTCAAGCAGAGACCAGAGAAAGGCAGGGGAGCTTAGTCTTATTCTACTTCTTCAGAGTGGATGAAACGTGTTCCAAGAGTAGAACTGTCAAACATTTGTGCCTCAGATTCAGACAGCCAAATGACAAGAAGGCATGGTAGGTTTTCTGGTGGGACTGGCTGTGGCCTGGTCATGACACCAGGAAAAGTTCCTCACACGCTGGGATCACCATTTAAAAATCTGTGGTCTACAAGGTGGGTCCTATATGCTGTTGTCAACTTTCTGTTAGGCACAAATCGTAAAGGGGAACAACTGAAATTAATTTTAATAATATATTTTATTTAACTCAATATATTGGTTTATAACTTCAACATAAATTCCAAAATGGTGCTATTTTAATCTCCTTTTCACACCAACCTTCTGAAATCCAGTGTGTGTGTTGCACTCCAGCATGCCCCGATTTGGGGCTGTCACACTTCTAGAGCTCAGGGGCCAACTGTGGTGAGCAGGCACTGTCCTGGATGGAGGTGTGGAGCCCTGGACAGAGGTGTGGACATTTCTCCTGGGGCTTTTCCCTCTTTCCTCTTGCCTACCCCTTGCTCTCAGTCCTCTTCTGTTTTATCTGGGGCAATGCAGATTCACTGCAAAATATCCTCTACTAAGTGAAACCTTTCTGTTTTACTAAGCAAATTGAAACCATGTGTTTGTAAGCTCATTATTATTCATTTCTATTAGCCTAATTTCTACTCCGTACATAGAGTCTTGTAAATAAAATAAAGTAGGAAGCCTGCTCTGCCATATAGCAGCTAAGGAACAAATCATGTGCTTTCTCTAAGCTTCAGTTTCCTCACACATGAAAACCAGTATTTGCCTTTTACAGGTTTCTAGGAAGGACTTGAGGGAGAAATACCATGAATCCACCTGGACACGTGCACACTGGGTGCCTTCCAGGGCCACCACTGCACACACAGTGCTTGCAGGCTGAGGGAGGCCCTTGGGCTCCTCCCTGTGGTTCTGGGGGTGCTGAACCTGGGGCAGGAGAACAGCAGCGCCAAGTGCCCGGCAGGAACCAGGGCTTCTTAGATCTACTGTTTGGATCAGTGCTAGGAAGAGCAAGGGAGCAGAAGAGAAAGGAGCTGGGCATAGAGATTTTGTATTTTCTCCTTTTTCTAATTCCTTCTTTTGTTTCTCCTTTGTACTCCAGCATTCTCTTCTCTCTCTCCTCTCCCTCTCCTCCATTTTTCCTTGCCTCTCATCCCTGATTACTCTTTTCTCCTATGCAAAGGGCTTGGGGAAAAGCTTCAGAACATAGGGTAGGAGTATGGATTGCTACCATGCAGAGCTGCAGGGAGGGGTTAACGACAACACACACAGTCCTGTGAGTTAATTCTGTGGGGCAGCCCGGGTATGTGTGCAACAAGACACTGTGGAGAGGGCACAGGCTGGAGACTGAGAGCTGCCAGAGAAGACAGCATCTTCACTATCACAATGAATCAACAGTTTTATGAATAGTGTATGGGAACACAGCACCCTCGACCCTGGCTGGGGGAGCTTGGGGGAGTTTCTGACCAGATGTTGGGGAGAAATCCTACAGTCTTCTCACAGGTCCAAGAGCCCAGGAACACTGAGAACTCATCTGTTGACTCTGTGTGAACAGGTGCACAGGTGTGAACAAATATATGTGCTTGTATGCACACAAACGTGTGACTGTGTATGTACATAGTTTCATGCATGCATGCATGCCTGTCTGCACATGCATGCGTATCTGTGTGAATGTAACCCTGTGTGGATATCTGCACATGTATGTGTAGGAGTAGGGGTGGAGCAGGCTATATTCCTTGACAACACTAAAATGAGTCAGCTATTGTATGCTTATCCCTCTGCACTGTTCTCTCTCTTCCTTCCTCTTCAAGAGTAGGAGAAAAAAAGAATAATCAAGCATCACTCAGGACAAATCACTGGCTGCAGTTTAGATTTGTCATGAAAGCTTTGGGTGAACCTATGTCCACAATAGAAAAATGAAAATAATTAAAGTTTAGAAATGAACATCTGATTATTCTCTTCTTCTCTTTTCTCCCCTCTGTAACCTGTTCTGTTCTAGGCTGCCTCAGAATAAACTCAAATATTTAGAAATACCAGTTGTAAGAACTGTACCACCTCCAGTGCCACTTCCCTGTGAGTACAGGGGCTCACTCTAAAAGAAAACTCCTGACTGATTGCCTGACCTAAGTAGAAATGACAGCACCTTAAGGAGAAACTAAGGTATAGGGTTAGCTGCAAAATAAATACCCCTGGAAATGGTGCCACTTAAACTAACGAAAACAAGCCACACTAGAGCTTCCAGAACTATCCAGGCAGTTCCAGCCCCACTTCTAGCTGGAGTCCTGTGCTCCTCTGGATTCACCAGAATGAGAAGGTTGGTCACGTGTTGCTCAGCCAGGGTTGCTTGAAGCCAGCCTTCCTGGAAATCCAAGGCTAGCAGGATTCTGATACCTCCCATCCCAGTACAGTCAACATTCGTCGTAGTTTAAAGATTATTTCTTATTTTTGTTTCCACAATCTTTTGAGGATGCAGACTGAGCAATGTCCGTAGCTCCATCTGCAAACTCCAGATCGGGACACCGTGTGCTGCTTCTTACCGATTGAAAGCCTCTTCAACACTGTCCTTATCTTATTCAAGTCACAGGCCACAAGGATGAAGAACCACAGCTGGAACTTCCTTCCAAAAGTTTTCCATAGTATTAGAGGAAATAATATATTTTTCTTTGAAGTCATCCACTGTCTCAGCTAAGACTCCAGCTTGGTGCTATGGGACCACGTCTCATCCAAGCTCTGCATCTCGTCTGTGTGGTGTGTCTGATTTCAGAAAGGGTTCATTCTGCCCAGGTGCTGGGCTTCTGCCCGAGGGCTGAGCTGTTCCAGTCATGCAACCAAATAGGCCTGGACAACTTGCTGGGTGGAATGTATACAGAAAGTAAAATAATTTTAACTTGTAGGCTATGCTTTGTATAAGACATGGGCACATGAAAAATAGTGACATAAAGTCATCAGTGACAAGTTACTGTGCTTTAAATCCTCTGAGGGTAGGACCACATCTCGTTCATCACTGTACCTACTGCCTGTTCACAGTTGCTGCTCCACAGATGTTTAGCAAATAAATGACCAGATGCCAGAGAAGCAGGCAGCGAGCTGAGAGGTACTGCGGGGGGCTTCACCAGTGAGGTCATTTACTGAAGATCAAACGTCCCAGAATAGGGGGGACTGCAGGACTGTACCTGGCAGTGGGATGGTACTGAGGACACGGTCTGAGAAAAGGTAGGCTATGGCCTCCTGCACCACTTCATATTCCCACCGTCGAGGTATCTTGAGGGGACATTTAATCAAAACAAGTACATCCACAACATACTGGTCTTTCAGAAGATGTGTTACCCATTCCCTTCCATAATTTGATATTACATACAACTTCCACTTACAGGGAAGCCAATGTTTGTGTGAATTAGAAAAAGTATTTTGAAAAACGAGTTCTGTAGGACTCAGATTTCTTATTATTTTAAATTAACACATAATAATTTGAAGTACAGTGTGATATATATATATATATATATAATCAGACCAATTAACATTTTCATCATTAATTCTCATTTTAAAATGGAGGTACCTATGATTATAGAAAAGCATAGTTGAATGTAAGAATTACAATGAACTAGTGGGCATTGAATCATGACATTTCTAGCACTAGTTCCAAAATAACTAATACATTTGATTTTTGAATATTTATAATCCTTTAATATTACCCTTTCTTGTTTCTAGGAGAAATTTTTTTCTTCTTAGATAATATCACACCAATATTCATTTATAAAATCTATTAAGTTGCTTATTGCTCACAAGAAAAATCAGGAATGGTTATATAGGTAGTTAAAAAAAGAATCAACGTCTAATACAACAAAAATTGCAAATTGTCACAGTTATTACCATAATATTAGCAGCATCAGAGGCTCACAGGCTAAGGTGACAATAAGAGATAATGATACAATGGCAGTCTCATAATACAATAAGGAGGAAAGCTGGGAATGAGCATTGAAGGGGATAAAATGGGTTTCTCTTCCACAGTAGTATTTGCTTTGAAAACATTGGGGTTTCTGACAACATATAACATTCCATGGATCAGCCTATATATTTTTTAAAATTTTCTAACTTTGAAGTCTAATTGCTAGAACAAAAGTGTAATCTTTTCTTACTATCATAGCACTTGCTAACCACCAAGGAGGGCATAGATGTGTCAGGTCTCTACACACAAGGCATAGCAGGGAGTGCAAGGCAGAGTGCTCGGCCCTGGCTAAGAGAGCTTCCCAACCGCATAGCTTGCCCTTGAAGGACCAACCCAGCGACTCTGAATTATGGCTCTTTACCAACTAATTTCTTTATGTGACTTAAAAAAATCACAATAGTAATAAAAGAAAAAAGAAGCTAATATGAATATTTTATTATGCAACAGATTTGAACACTTCATTTAAGTTTTGTTATTTAATTTTCATCACAGTGCTATCAGGTAGAACTTATTTTTCTCTCCTTCCCCTTTCTTTTTAGAACTTGGCTGGTTTAGCTCCCTCAAGACCCCTGGTTGACTGGCTAAGAGCCAGGCAGTATAAAGAATAAAGGCCTGAAGTAGACAGCTTGGACCAAAATCCTGCCCATTTAGAAAGTATGTCCATGCCAAGTCACCCCTTCTATGTGCTAGTTTCTAAATCTGCCAAATTTATTTAATACATTTAATTTTCAGTAAATGACCCTACTGGCAAATGGGTAGATTTGTTATGATGATTAAAAACTTAACAAATGTGAAGAAGTCAGAACAGTATCACTGCCTATGTGGCAGTGGGCACCATAATAGAGAGGGTTTGTAGGTTTTACTGCCTCTGCAAAGAATCAGGGACTGGTGGTCTCAGCAGTAGGAGTAGGAGTGCCCCTTTGGCTGTAGAGATGAAGAGCTATTGTAGATAATGTATCTTCTTAACCATGGGGTAATGGAGTCTATTGGCATAAATTATGGGTTCAATATTCAAGGCTTCAGAGAGAAATGGGCAAGACCAGAGAGGTGCTCAGCTTTTCCATCAGCTTAACTGTGGGATGTCAAGGCAAGAAAGTGGCAAGGAGATTAACAAACTTCAGAGTCTTCTTAAACCGACACAGATATAGAGCAGAGCATTTTGATGATCAGACTAAGACATCAAAAGTTAAAGATCTTACAGTAGAGAACTGTTTGGTTTCAGAGAGAATGTTTTAGTTAAAAAAAAAATTCTAAAGGCACTGAAGAGAACACCTAGGGCTTAAGGACTTTCAACTATTACCAGAAGCATTTTTCAGCTCTGATTAATATTGATTTTTATTCTGTCTTGCTACATGATAGTTATCTTACTAAGTATTTACTATTGTACAAGAATGCACTGATTATTTCCGCTAATGAAGAGCCATTTCCAAACCAGGTGGCTGCTGTAGTACATATTGTCAGTATTAGCGTATCCGATATTCAGTAAATTTGGCATAAGACATTAGGAAATTATTAGAATACAAGGGTAAAATGTAACATCATTTAATTATATCAAGCCTCAGCCTGCTAGATTTTTAAAAAAATTTTCCTCAGTAAAATAATATCCTTCCTGTTTCTTCTCAGTTAAATAAAAAGTGGTCATAGAAACAATAACTGATGAATAACACCTTCATTCCAGCTTCTCGACATAATGCTTTTACTCCAATAGCCTGACTTGGTCATCTTTTTCTTCTACTTGCCAGGCAATCATGCCCTAAAAAGATTAACCCCATATCTGGGGTTGGAGCCAATTCTTTCAATGGATGCCAAAAGTTCACTAAAAAAATTCAATTGTCAAATTGCATCTCTAATGGAATATGATTTTTGTTTACTTTAGATTGTGCAGTTGGGGAGGTTGTGGCTAAGTACATTGGCAGAACATAAAATGTCATTAAAACACGGTGTCATTGCTTCCTGCTTTGCTATATAAGATGTGTGCATCTTTGGAAAACATTGTCATGTCCCCACACACAGTTTTTCATAGTAACTTTCAAATACGAGTGACAATAAAGGCCAAATCATGAACTAAACATAGTTATCCCCTCAGAGCTCAAAAAGGAGCTTATACACCAAATCGGTCTCACCACCACGTGACAAACTTCATATGCAAATAACAAATGAGGTGGTTATCACAGGTCTTGTCCACTCAGATTCAAAGCTTTCTAAAACAGTACATGATTTTTGCATTAAGATATACAAGCATGAAGTCTAGTGAAGTATAATGCACTTGTGTTTATTTTCCCTGTTGTGAACTGAACTGAAATGATGGACTATGACATTCAACAACCTCCTCTGTAGCTTAGTGGCTTCAAAGTGGCACCAAGTTGCTTGTCCCAATCCTGGATATAAAATTATTCAACATTATGGAAAGCTCTTAGAAGCTGTCCTGCTAGCAAGGTGTGAGGAGATCAGGGTCAGGCAGGCTTCCCCAGGAGGTGACCTTTGAGCCCTCCATTTAAGTACTGCTCAGTTGGTCAGGGGGAGAGATTAAGGTAAGGGTGGGGAAAGATCATTTTCCTTACAGGGACATGGCTCTGGCTGGCCTTATGCTCTCTTGCAGCTTTCTGAAAACTCCACGTACTTATTCAGAATTGAAGACAGAATAAAGGTGGGACACTGCCTGACATCTCAGAAATCTAAGCACTTCATGGACTTCAAAATTCTGGCAAAACATCAGGTTTATGGTCCTGTCAAACAGCAACATTTCAGCGAGTAGTTTCGAAAAGAAAATCAAGACTATTCCTAAGGTGACTTCTTTATTTTGGAAAGAAAGGAAGAAGATTTGAGCTTGGAAGTGCAGAGGAGATGGGGAGGAAGAATTCTGATGTCCAGAATATAAGACTTATGGAACTTTGTATTAGATTGGCAGTAGATGAGAGGGAAGAGGAAAGGGCATATCACTTTCTCCCCTGGAGCCTCATGAAGGGTAGGTAAGAAACAGGCAGACTGAGTCTGGGTACCTGTGCAGCAGCTGGGAAAACCATTTTGTAATCCTGTATGTGCATCCAAGTAGCCAGAAAGCCAACAGTAGTACTCTGGGAGAACAATGGAACTGCATGGTAGCTGGAATAGTGTCAGGAAGAGGCAGTGAGCTGTGCGGAAATGCAACTTTTTGCTGCCTTTGCTAAACTTACAGGGAAAGTTGAGGTATTCACATTCAAGTCTGCTTAAATCTCTCATTGCCTGAACAAAATAAAATATCATCACTTTCTTCAGTTATTGTATCAAGTAGGACATCCTTATTTTTGAAATGCCCTTTCTTGTAATGAAAATAAGCAGTAGTCTACAAGGGCAGGCTTAAATTATGTGTGTATAACACTAAAATTAGATGGCCAAATTTTACACATTTTATTTTAAGTATGTTCATGTTAAAGATTTTAAATGTACAGAATTAATAAAACCGTAATTTATTTCTTAAAATTTTGAGGTTTAAACTAAATCATTTTCCAGTTTGCAACCTAATGTGTGCGATAGCAATAGTGACTGCAGGTAAGGCAGGGACAGGCGGATTGGATCTGGCAATTTTGAGTTTTCCAGGTAATTTTCCAACTAAGTCTTATTTTAGGGGAAAAAGAGTACATACACACATATCTATTTTTGGCTAAAAAATTCAAAGTGCTTCATAAAGTTGTGTTCTTGGGATGCTACCTCACCCACTCTCCAGGCCTGGCATGTGTGTGGGACCATCTGTGCCTGTTGGATTCTACTGTATCAGGCCCCTAGGCCCCCAGATTCAGCATGTGAGTGGGACTTTCTGTGCCCACTGGGTTCTACCTCACCCACACCCCAGGTCCAGCATGTGAGTGGGACCTTCTTTATGCTCACTGGAACCTCCTCCATCAGACAGGCCTGGTGTTGAACCCTGCAGCAGAATTCCTTACAGAGAGGAAAGGGGTGAGATCCACCCAACTAATCCAGGAGCAGGATATCCTGCCAGAGGGGCACAGCAGGTCCACTTCCATGGGCTGCAGGAGGAAGAAGCAGAGCAGAGCAACCAGACCCAAGCCAGGCCCACCTGGATGAGTTCAAACATGGTAGATATGAACCTTGTAAGCTGAGACACTTTGCTAGACCCAGATCTATGAAAGCATCTTCTCTTTTTCTCTCTTGATTGAGAGAGGGGGCAACAGGTAACCAGACTGAATTAGTCTATCTGGAAGACTGCAGGTGCAAAAGGGGAGGTGATAAGATAGAACTGGGGGGAACTAATTTAAGAACAAATTCCCAATCTAATATCTGATTAGCTATATAGTCATAACGTTTGTTTTTAGGGTCTAAAAGGCAAACCCATTAGATACAAAAGTTCGTCAACTGCTAAATCTTACTACCTATTATTAGTGTTGCTAATTATAGTTCTGTAAATACAAAACTGTAACTGTTTTAACCACATAATCTCTCTTGGGTAGCAATATTTGTACATACTAAGGTAATAACTGCACCAAAGCTCTAACCAAAGATCAGAAGGCAGTGCTATACAAAATGACAAAGAGAAGGAGCAAAATGGCATTCTTTTTGGCCATGAGCTTACCCAGAACAAATGTAGGAGACACCAGCATAGAAGAAATTGGAAATCACACACCTGAAATCTCTGAAATAATAGCATTGGAAGTAAAGAAACAACTATAGAAAGTTATAGAGGAAATCAGATCAGAAATAATGGCCAAAGTAGGAAAAAGAAATGATAACTATAATGAAAGAATTATTAAGCCATTAAAAATGGCTCTCTACATGCCAAAAACTCAAACTTCACCCAGGTCTATCACCATGCACTAAGCTAAAGTAAAAATGGATTAAAGATCTAAACGCTAAAACAGAGACGCTAAATCTCCTGGAAGAGAAAGTAGGAGGAACTCTTGAAGACATAGGGGTAGGCAAAGAGTTCATGAACAAAAATCAAATTGCACGGGAAATACTTAAAAGAATTAACAAGTGGGACCACCTATTAGTGAGAAGTTTTTGCATGCCAAAAGAGATTAGCAACAGAGTGAAAAGACAATTCACAAATTTGGAAAAAAAAGTCTTAACTAATAAGTACTCAGACAAAGGTCTTCTCTCTAGAATCTATAAAGAACTAAAAAACATGAAGGCCCCAAAATTTAAAGACCCAATCCAAAAATGGGCCTCCAAGATAAACACACAATTCTCAGAGGAAGAAATACAAGAAGCAATTAAATACATGAAAAAACACTCCCCATCACTAGCCATTCATGAAAAGCAAATTAAAACAACACTGAGATATCATCTCACTCCAGAAAGAATGGCTATCATAAAGAAATCAACCAACAACAAATGTTGGAGAGGCTGTGCAGAAGAGGGAACCCTTCTTCACTGCTGGTGGGAATGTAGACTGGTGCAACCATTATGGAAATCAGTATGGAGACTCCTCAAAAAACTAGAACTGGAAATTGCATTCACTCCAGCTATCCCCCTTCTGGAAATTTTCCCCAAACAAGTGAAAACATCATGTCATAGTGATATATGTGCTTCTATGTTTATAGCAGCACAATTTGTGATAGCCAAACGTTGGAAAGAACCAAAATGCCCATCCTCTGAGGAATGGTTGAAAAAGATGTGATTTTTTATACAATAGAGTTTTACACAGCTATAAAGAAAAATAAACTCAAAGTCTTCATATATAAGTGGATGCAACTTGAAGATATACTCATAAGTGAAATAAACCAGATGCACATGTGTAAATATTGTATTGTCTCCCTAGTATAAGAACTCAAAAGAAGAAATAAAAATTGAAAAGTATAACATAGTTAAATGGAAAGCAAGAACTTAGGGTTTAAACAGCAAAGAGAGAGAGAGGAGAAAAGTTAGGAACTATGGCAGGGGCAAAAATGTACATTTACTTAAACAAGATGGTTAAGGCAATGTTCCTAAGAATCTCCATCAGGTTTTTAAAAATAGCAGTTACTGGGTGGAATTCTCACCTTGACTAACTCTATATGCTAATACCTATGAACTAAGCAACTACACTGCAGACAGCAGCAATACTAAAACCATGCTTGAAATACCTGTCATTTTCATCATCTAAATGCCTACTGCTTCTAATATCATATCAACTATTGCTGTACTTTCTTTAAAGTATTTTTAAAAAGGTAATAAAAGAAAACAAGAGATACAAAGTCATAAGATTGTGCTGCTACAATGTTGTACATGGTTTGATTTCTAAATTTCTGTTTAAAAAATGTGAACTTTTTCATATTCTATAGGGATTTAAATTTTAGAATGTCCATGGTTGCTGGAAAATACTAGTTTCATGTCATGTTTAAGGTGTTTGACATTCAGATAAATAGTCATGTTAAGCTCAACTGCCTCTGTTACAAGGTAATAATATCATTAAACTTCTCTTCTGGATGTTTAACAATAAAGTTTATAGACCAAAAGTTAGAGAAATAGAGCGGCTACAAGGATGGCCAATATTTTGGCCTTAGCACTTTAAGGTCCTTGAGGACTCAGAACATAAGAGAAACTGTGCTGTGACATCCTATAACTCAGTGGTGTCCCAAATTTTCTGTTCAAGGAGATTATGGGGCTACAGAAGAAAGTGATCGATGATGTAGAGTATACCTAAAGAGAATCACCTGGAGAGTAAAATTTCTCTCAGGCTTTCACAGACAGCAACTTGGTCAAGCAATAACCATGACTCATCCACATGGCTGACACTGACAAGAGATATACAAGGTGCTGTACATTGTTACAGCATAAGTCCTGAGGGGATTTGACAGACCTTGTCAGAAACAAAAGTTACATTTTTAGTTATATATGTCTTGCTTTAACTTGGTCTTAACTTGGTCATTCAGCAGAAAACTATAACCACGAGGTATAAAAAGTAATTTCACATTAATATGGTGAGCTGTAAAAGGCTCAAGTCAACAATTTCTGAGAATTGCCAGTTCTGCTGATAACCCACTACTATTGTGGACTATTGGACTATATTAGGATATTTTTTAAAATTATTTATTTATTTTTATTTATTACATTTATTTATTGTGTGTGTGGCCAGTTCAGCCCACCAGGGGGTGGGGCTGGCTGGCATGTGGTGCTGGGGGATTGAACCGCGGTCCCTGTGCTTTGCCAAGCTTGTTTCAAGTAGGTGCTTTAGACCACTGAGCCATCTCTCCAGCCCCTATATTAGGATATTTTGCTGAATTCAAATACCTACAATCTTAGACTGTTTCAAGTATGAAAAGGTCCTTTAAAGACTTCTCCAAATACAGCTTCTCTAACTGCAGTGGAACACCCATCTCTGGAAAAACAAAACAAAAAAGGGAATATGTTGGGAGCCAGGAAGCTAGGGAATAGAGCAAATATATGTGGGTGGGACTTGGCTCAGTGCCTAAAGCAAACAAGCTCCCTCCTCCTGAGATGAACATCCTGTCTGGTTAAGGTTTGCTATTAGTTGCTAAGCAACCTAGTGTCATGGGTTACTAACTTCATAAAACTGTAAATAAAGGACAGTTTTGTTGAAACAAAACAAAACAAAACAAAACAGGGTGAAGGAAAAACAATACGTATAGACAAGAGAGTTAGCATAGACACACAGCTACTTTCTCTTAGTTCACTGAGAATAAAAGTTTGTACTAATATTGTTTAGACAAGAAAATAAATCTTAAAGTTGTGTTCTTTTTGCTTAGAGCGTACTTGAATTCTTACAAACATATTTTGTTTATAAGAACACAGTGGATTTCATCAGTTTTAATGAACTAAATCTTGAGATGTAGAAAAAAGAAGACAGGGGGCTGGGGAGATAGCTCAGTAGAAAAAGTGCTTGCCTGGCAAGCGCAGGTCCTGAGTTTAAGCCCTGGTACTGCAAAATAAATAAATAAATAAATAAATAAATAAATAAACTAAAAAAGGTAAATAAAGAAAAATAAAGAAAAAGAAGAACAGAATTCCAGAGAGTGGCTACACTATTTCATTACTTTTGTCCCACCCAAATCAAACTGTCTATAATTAGCAATATGGAAAAGTTCTGCAAGATGAGGCTATCTGCAAAATAGTACATCATCACCTTTAATATAATTTCAGGATAGGCCTACAATGGGGAATATACTTGGACATTATTGCTTTAGTTTTTATAAAGCCTGGAGTGAATATTTATGAAACTATGGGTTTAGTTACTTAAACAATGATGTTCAATAGGCATAAACCTACAAACACTCTACAAGCTACACTGACTGTCTCATTTACTTTTTTGTTGTTGCTGAGAGAAAATATCTAGCACCTGAAGTTAAAGGAGGAAAGATTTATTTCAGCTCACAGTTTGTAGAGGTTTCAGTCCATAGTCAGCTGGTTCCAAGGCAGGGCAGCATAGCAGAGGAGCATTGCAGAGGAAAAACAGGGCAGGGCAGGCAGCAAGAAATATGTGAGAAGCTTTGACAGCGGCAGCAACCTTCTTCTTTCCCTTATATCTATCCCAGCTATGCTCCCTCAGGACAGGTAGCACTCACACCTAGGGAGGGGTAACCCTAATCCTGGCATCACATCATGAATCAATTCTAGCATCACATCATTAATGCCAGCATCAGACGCTCTAGATGCAGCCACCTCTGAAACCACATGAGGCTTGGAGGACATCTAGACTCAAGCCAGTACACCAACCCTGTATCACTGAACTTCTTCTTAGGACACTAGCATGATCTGAAGTAGCCTCCTCTATACAGAAACATTCAACCCAAATTTAATGACTGTGACGGACAGAACAGACTACTCTAGATCTCTCTTCCTGATTAGGCAAATTACAAGTTATTGAGATGAACTTAACTCCACCTAGCTATGATTATGCATTTTCCCTTGCACATTTTTATGATCATACACACAAAAATTCAAAAGAAAACCCTTAATATGATCAAAGATTTGGATAGTTTTCCAACCCCACCAACCCTATCAATACATCATTTGCAGAAAAAAAAATGATGGAGCAAAAAGATGAGATTAGTTTTCTAAGGATCCTTCTGCAGCACAATTTTAGATAAGCAGGACATTTTCCTAGTCACCATTTCATTCAAGTACACTGGACTAAATTCAGTGGTTAATGAAGCTCATCACAAAGATGAGATATTTGTACCTATTTGCTGAAGTCTTGCCTTTGGAGTTTCATTAACTGCCAAAGAAATACACCCACTCTGGGAAGGATTCATTTACCAGAAGTCACCACTACCTTCATTTAGGCCTTCAGATTAAATGGGGATAATATGATTTTAGGAAAATGAAAGAATCACACATTCTAATTTCCTTGACTTGTAGTCATCTCTGAAAGCACCACCTTCCTCATTTTATAATTTTTAACTTTGCTAATGTGAGGTTGAATTTAGGTCAGGTTTACTTTTCTAAAATAAAGAATAAATCATACAGTGATATGGTTCTAGCTTCAAAGTATAATGAGGGATACAAAGAGCATCAGGTTTGCTCTGCTCTTAAATTATTAGGAAAAACAATGCATATGTATGCGTATTTGTAAATAAACATGAATGGAGAGAAAGAGAGAGACAGACACAGACACAGAGAGACAGGTAGAAGGACAGAAGGTTAGGGTAAATTTGAGGAATCTGAATAAAAAATATAGAAGTCTTTGTATTATTTTTGTAACTTTTTCTGAAAGTTTAAAATTATAAAACAATAACAAGTTTGTAAAATTTAAGAAGTTCTGCCATTAAAAAATGACATCCTATCAAGACTATGTAGATACCATAGATAACTACACTCCCAGACACAATTACTACCGACTTCAACCTCACAAATCAACAATCGATACTCAAACACTTTCGTTGCTTCAAGTTGTAGGTCTACTGGTAACAGACAGCAATATACATTACAAAAATCATAATCCTTAAACAATATTAATGTGTCAGCTACAGCCATCCCTCATCAATTATTTAAGGCCAACTTCCTAAGCATCCTCGTAGACTAGACAGAAAGATTTTTCAGGAAAGTATTGAGAGCTATGGGAAGACAATTAAAAATAATTTTATTGTAATAGATTGCATTTTGAGCTATCTAGGATATATATAATTTCTAATGAAAATATTTTGCCCCTTAGATCCTGTCCACCATACATAATAAAATGGTCTGACTTTCCAAAGGGGGCAACTTTGTCCCAGTCTATGTGCATCAGTAAAATAAAGAAACAATGTAGTGAAATATTGGCCCAGGCAGACTTTCTTACATTAACAATCAATTCAGACACATTTTTAAAGCAACAGTTTAAATGAATGGTTGTGTGTCTGTAATAATTTTGACTTAAAATGTCAAATGTATTTGGGATGTCATGTGTATTTAATCAATGTCTGTATATGGTAAAATAAATATACTTCAGTGTGACTGCTGTGCCAGCCATAAATCATAATTCACAAAGACAAGAACATCTTCTCCTCTCTATTGATAGTCATTAATGACAATACTGATTAAAATTGTATCTGCCTGCCATATTATTGTTAAACAGTCTGTTAAAATTTCTATCACATTCTATAAACTACTGCTGTTTCTCTTTATGCTGATACATTTCTTATGGAATAAAAACATGATAGACAGGTTTAAATTTTAACATGTAAAATGCAAAGTGAAAAAGTAGAGATTATCAGTACATTTTAGACCATATTTCCAAAATTAAGAGAAATTCATGTGTCAGACTCCTGGGCTAAAATATTTTTTTTTCTCTTTTACAATAAATAATTGACTTTCAAAACAAATATTTTGAGTAAAAAACAAAAAACTACAGGAGAAAAAAGCCCCACCCTTGTTTTGTAAATCTCCTGTCACCCCATAGGGGCATCTATAAGTACAAACTTACTGCTCTCTCCTATTTCTGGAGTGGGTTGCTTGGGACCACATGGGCTCACCCACTATTTGTACGATGGAGTGTATGCGAGTATAGCAGTGAGTGACAGCAGACTGAGTGCCACATACGCCCATTAGCACAGGTCACTGGGAACGGAGTTCAACAGAATCCTCCAATGAGGGCAATTAGTAGGTACAGAACTCACACAAGGGAAATGAGGCTGACAAGCAGAGGTCTGCTGGTGGTCCGTTCCACATTATTCCATCAGCTCCACAAAACATGACAGGAAGGGAAGCAAATGAGAGATGAATACTTGAAAGTATTGATATGATACAAGAAGTTCAATGAAAAAGTCCTCTAACTATAGACACATGGACCAGGAAAGAGCTGGGCCTCAGTGTTCCGCTGTGGTCTATCAGAAATAATCAAGGTCTGCTGTCTCAATTCTTTTGCCTAAAGAGACAGTGCTCACAGTAGGGCCTCATGGGATGAAGAGTGCTGGGCAGAGGAATGGCCAACACAGTACAGAGTGGTACTTTAGGAGTCACTGTCACCTAGATCCACATAGCCCAGCTGAATTTTGTCATTTGCTACCAGATATCAGATGTGCTGAGCATTTATACCAAGCTGAGCAGGTGTGCAAAGAGAACGCTGATAATCTAATTGATCTCTGACTGCAGTTCTGAAGGTCAGGGCCAGGAAAAACTGGCAAGTGGAGTTACTCTTGTAAGAAGATACAAAAGGAAAGCACAGGGCAGGTCAATGGCAGAGGCAGATGTACCAGGAGGAACACACACAGAGATTCCTAATATGGCCTTGTTCCTATGGTTCAAGGGCTTACAAAGAGGGGAAAGTACCAAGCTCTACAGACCAGCTCCAGCACAAGTCCAGGGTGATCAGCTCTGCCAGACGACTTCCCATAAAGTCTGGCCTGAGCTTGTGGGGACTAAACAGACACCAGGCAGCTGCAGTGACAGGAAGGCCACAGACTGCATCTCCCAGGGCCTGAGTGTACTGGCCCAGCCCAGGGAATGAGAATGGCTCATGGTATCCCATGTCTACATGTGAGGGAACAACTCTTTGTTTGGCACTTCTGCTATTTTTAACAATGGAAGAATTATCACCTGTCTAAAAGTTAAATTTTTTGATTGCTCTTTAGGTTTTGTGAGTCTACTCCTCCACTTCTCTCTCCCTGAGTCACAATATAAGCAAGGAAAATGTAAATGAAACTAGTAAAACACAATTAAGGACCGAAGGTAGGATATACAGGGATAATATTTTGATAGCAACTTCTAACTAACTGGCCAAAGATTCTTCCCAAGCGTGTGGTGATAGTCACATCACTCCTGATATCTAACACCTTACAGAGAAAGAACAATGGTGTGGCAGAGACATGACAGAGACAGTGACATCAGTATCCTGGTATAGATTGTTCGGGTCAAAGTTCCATGGAAATGGTCAAAACCACCCCTTTCATTTTACAGTCCATCTTCATCATAAAAGCTGTTCCTTCCAATACTTTGAAAATTCCAGAAGGCAAAGGAAGGCAGAACAAATCTATGATATTGATTTTCTACTATACATTGACTAGAGTTCAAATTTAAAGTGGAAAATTATAGTCCCTGGGGGAGAAGAAACCTATCAATGGGAGGAACTAATACTAAAAGCTCCAGAATTAGGGTTTTTACTGTTCACTGGTGATTTTGTCTGCAATCAGAGTTGCAACCATTATTTCTGGTCAATGTTCCCTCCTGCTTTCTCTTTCTTGAGTTTTGAATTATACAATATAGCCAAGGATTCTTTTATTGGCAATGAAATGCTACTTTTAGTCATTCTCTGCTAAGACACTTCTATTTTGATATCCAGAGCTATGTCGCTTTTTCAGATAGTAAGAAAGGCTTATGAGAATAGATAATGGCACAGGTTAAAGTGAACACAAAAAGCTGAGATAACAGAAGAGTTCATTCAAGTTTTCTTTTATATCATCTACTGTTTTGTATGGTTTAGTTTTTTATTGTGGTGTGGAAGTCAAAACTTCTGATATAAAATTAATATTTTTATTTTTCAAACAATTTTTATGATAAAATGGCAGCATATAAACAGAAGGGGAAGGTGGCTGAAGAGAGTAAGGATGAGACAGATTGGGAATGCAGAGTGTGATCAAATGTCCTGGTGTGCTTCAAATTGAGGGGTTTTCTAGAAAGGCAGTGCTAAAGACAGGAGGAGATGGTCATCCTATTTAAACCAAAAGACATTGGGAATGCTATGTTTAAAGGCCAAATTTGTGTTTTGGCAAGTTAACAGGTATGATAACAATATGGTAAATATTAAGACATACTACATTTTTCTCCCCTTAATGCCCACCTCCCCAGCTTTGAACACATTTACTTCATCCTTCTTGCCAATTTCTGAAGTAGTTCTGCAAGTGCCATTGCTTTCACTGTCATGGCTGCCTCAGTGTCCAGGGTCAGCTTGAAAGCTGTGCCTTTCATGGTCACTGTGACTCTGGTGAAGTCAGAGGCCACCAGTGCCAGATCTTGTGAATGCCGTGAAGGCAGACACTGTGACATTTCCACAAGCCGGCCTTTCTGTTGGATGGCACCTGGCAGCAGTATCCGTCATATTTTTTCATCCTTCTTTGTAAAGACACTCACAAAAGAGGGCTTCCAGAACTACCTCAGAGAGTGCAAAAGCTGTGTGATTCCTGTTCGAGGAGAAAGGAATTAACGGCAGTGTGTCTTTTACTATAATTTTTTTTTTTTTTTGAAATTAGACATTCCCCATATACTACACCACGTACGCATGAATAGATTCAGGCTATTTTCTTTAATCCTGTGTCATTTCAATTGTGTGACTGTTCTAGCTAGTCAACCCTTCTCTTTTCCAGCCTATAGACATCTGTCTTATAATCAGTTTCAGCCAAGTAGTGATCATGATGGCAGCTTATATACAAATATGGAGAAAAGTAAACCTTATCATTCCAGATGCTTGATAAATAACAAGGATATGAAGATATCTCACTATGTGACATTTTTACCAGTCAAGTAGTTTCACCAAAGTTTTATGTCATTTCAGGGATGCTGTAGGTATCAAAAAGGCCTTAGAATTTTTTATTACTTTAATAATTATGACCTCTGTGCTTAGCATGCTTTGAGGAAAGGTGGTGGTCTCCAGAGTTTGAATGTGAAAATACATTATCTTCCAAACAAGCCCTGGGAGTGGTACTTGCTGGCAATCAGTATTTGTTGAATGAATGAAGTAAACTGTCAGAAAAAAAAGATATGTTTCATACTTTCCAGAACATACTTATATGCCTAGTTTTTCATAACAATGAATAGATCATTTCAGAAAAGATTGAAGATTAAAGATTCTCAAAGTAGCTCTTGATAATCTTCTGAATTTCCACTGGGTCTGTGGTAAAAAAGATTGAAGATGATTCCACTTTAGAAACTCAGTTTCTGAAGAGTGTCTCTGAAGAGACACTGAAAATTCATTTATTTAAAAAATTGGGAGAGTAGTTCAGAGAGAGAGAAGGGTTAAAGGGTATATATCTGAACTTGAACCACAATTATGGTTGTAATCTCACATTTTAGCTCTTAAGTCCAAATCTTATTTTCATTACTAATAATTTCATATTTATAGGTCATCTTAATTAGATAGTGAGTTTAAGTAAAGGGATCATGTTGCATATTTTTTCTGCGTTTCCCAAGAGTAGTATTTAATAGATATCCTGGTAATGAACTGATTGGCAATTTTTTCATATTTTGTTAGATGAATATTTATTTTTTCCACTTTCAAAGTACTTCAAGGAGGTCAATTCTAAAGCCTGTTCAGAAACCTTATTCCTGCTCTTATCAACCATCTTTAAAAAACAAATCTCTAACCTCATTTTTACTGATAGTGATTTTGGCCCATTTTCTGAAGCATGTCCTCAGTGGGAATAGAGAACAGCTGGTTACTCATCCTTCCACTTTTTCTTCAAACAGAAATTAAAAGAAAAATTAACTCCCAGTGCAATTCACTCTCTCTCTTACTTCTGAACCATTTCCACTGTTTTCATTATTTTCAGTATTGTTATCTAGAATGACTAAAGGGCACAACACATTAATATCCAAATAAGCCTACTCCAATTAGCACACCACATAAGCCAAGCAGTCAATCAGCAAAAGCTTATTAGGCATCAACATTGTGAAAAGCATTGGGAGGAGGTCCCTTTGCTTAAAGGAATTCATAATCCCATTAAGGACATGAGACTGATGTATAAAATTCAAACTAAAAGCCAGCCAGCCCATGAGAAGTATTCAGGGGAAAACTCAAAACATAAGGAAGCATTCTGATGAGAAAAAAATGCAGGTCATAGAAGGATTCACAAAGGAGATGGGACTTGAGGTAGGTTTCAGAAGCCTCACAGACTCAGAGAAAACAGGAGTGAGCACATTCTCACACAGGATGCCATTCTAGGCCTTAACCAAATTTGGGGGGCAACAGTGGATACACTAACCTGGTTAGAGTGTAAAGTCCGGAAAGAAGAAAAGTAAAAAGGATGCTAGGAAAATAAATGGGGACAAAAACATAAAGGGTACTGAAAGCAAAATTAAGGAGCATGAATTTTATGAGTGAGCTGTTTCCAAATGAAGGTCCCTGAGACTGCTGTATTGGATTCATAAGACAGTCCCAATCCCCATATTAAACTTAAAGAGTTAAAATTTTTGATGATGATTTCAGGAACCTCTCATTTTAACAAGATCTGCAGATGATTTCAGGATACAGTCAGACTTGGGAGTAATTGGGAAGGTGAGCAATTGGTAAAAGTGTTACCTTTTCTTTTGCTGAGACACAATACCCAACACCCATAAAGGGAAGAGAGGTTTAATTTGGCTTATGATTTGAGGGTATTCAGTCCATAGATGGCTGGTAAGGCAGAAACCTCATGGAGGGAGGGTGTGAGTACAATTACTAAAGATGCTTAGTTCATGGTGGTCAGAAAGCAAAGCAGGGAAACAGCAATAAACAGACACAAAGAGATGGGGAATCAGGTATGACTCTGTGGTCACACTTCCATCACCAGCTCAAACACAGTCAAAAGCATGCTTTACTTGGGTGGCTCCCAAGCCAGTATGTTTGAAGGAAACAGCTCCCATACCAGAGCATTCTACTACTAAAGATTGTATCTTAAGAACTTGGATTGAGCTGTATTCTGCCAGTA
>NW_004524592.1:12082523-12090831 GCF_000260255.1 Octodon degus
GTTTGAAGGAAACAGCTCCCATACCAGAGCATTCTACTACTAAAGATTGTATCTTAAGAACTTGGATTGAGCTGTATTCTGCCAGTAGCCTGAATGACCTTAGCAGCAGATTATCTCCCCAGATCCTCTGGGAGCAGGATCCTACCAATACTTTGACTTTGTTTTGGTGACACATGAACAAGCTAAGCCTCACAGTACTGGATTTATGACTGAAGAAATGTAAGATTACCAACAGGAATTGTGGACTTCTGGGAAGATGGCAGAGCAGTAAGTAGCAACAGATCAGCCTCTTCAAGACAGAATATAAAATTTAGAGAATCACAATTTTGGGGAAAAACAAAGGGCAATGGATCCCTGGGACCCAGTAAGGATCTGAAAATAGAGGCCACACAAAAATTGAAGAAACAGACCACAATGCAGAAAAGGGTAGGGAAATTCACTATGTTCTCACACATTCACTATGTTCTCACTGTAGTCCAGTACCAAAGAACTGGGTGCTAAGGCAAACAAGCAGAAGCCTCTCAGCCCTAATAGATTGAAGAGGCAGAATCCTGTGACAGGCTCAAAAGCCAGCCTTCCTAGAGAATATCTCTGAACCATAGTCATTTCCTAAAGAGAGCTCAATACTAGTAATACAGCTATGTACCATAAGAAATTTATAATCTTCAACATAAAACACCCAAATAAACAAAAGATAGAAAATGATAAAAACAGAAGCAAGCAATGCATAATACCCTACTTACTCAAAGCAAAACAAGGGGGCATGGAGATTGAAGAAACCAAAGCCACACAGCTGAATTTTCTGAAATGGAAGCAGTGGAAGTAACAAAGCAAATCAGTAAATCTCTTGATAAAACATAACAGAAATAATTAAAGAGATGATAACCATAATGAAGGAAATGATTTCTGAGCATAGAGAAGATACAGAAGAAAAATTAAGAAATGCTTAGAAATGACATGTAAAGCAAGAAAACCCAACACAAAAAAGAACTTGATTCTATAAAACAGACTCAAATAGGAATCCAGGAGATTAAAATTTCTAATGAAAACATACACAACAGAGTCAACCAATGTGAAGGTAGAATATTAGATCGAGAAGACAGAGTTATGGCTGGTGATCATCCAATGAAAGACCTTTTAAAAATATCAGAGAAACATGAAAAATCAATTCAACAGCTGCTAGACACTTCAGAGAAGACTAATATAAGATCAATTGGCACCAATGAGGAATCAGAAGATAGCACAAAGGGCATAAAAATCTATTCACAGAAGTAATAGAAAACTTTCTGAGCATTGAAGAGTTTGAGATACAGAGAAAGGAGACATACAGAACTTCCAATAGTTAGGATTAGAAACAAAACAAAACAAAACTTACACCAAGGCATATATATACTAGTCAAAATTTCAGAAATCCAACAGAAGAACAGGATATACAAAGTTGTTAGAAAAAGAAACAAATTAACTATAAATAAAAACCTATCAGAATCACAGTGGACTTCTCAATACAAACACTTAGGTCAAGGAGAATTAAGTATTTCAGGCCCTAAATGAAAACAACCTCAACCTAGACTGATGTACCTCACAAAATTATTTTTCAAAATTGACAAAGAATTGGATACTTCCATGATAACACTTGAAAAAAATTCATCACCACCAAACCAGCACTCTAAAAATTTCTTATGGATTTTCTAGAAAAATACAATGAAGATAACAACTTCAAGAATCCAAAAAGAATGAATCCATCAGGCAAGGCAAACAACAATCAGAAAATATGCCACGGATAACTCACTATATATTTATTACAATCATCAATGTGAATGGTCTCAATTTGCCAGTCAAAAGAAGCAGACTGGAAGAATGGATCAAGAGATAAGACTCAACAATTTGCTGTGTTCAAGAAAAACATTTAACTCAAATTGAAATTCATAAACTGAAAATCAAAAGATGGGAAAAAAATACTCTATAAGACAAGAACCTGAAAAAAAGCATGGGTGGATATTCTATTTGCAGACAAAGTAGATTCTAGTCAAGACTTGTCAGAGAAGCAAATGTCATTACATACTTGTTACAGTAACAATTCAAGAGGAAGAGATAACAATCATAAATATACATGCACCATATACTGGCATATCCAACCATATAAAATAAGTATGAATGGATATGAAAGACCAGATAACCACTAAGACAATTTTATTGGGAAACTTAATACCCTACTATCACAAATACACAGATTACCAGATAGAAAATGAACAAAGAAATATCAGCTCAACAAGAGTTCTGAACAAATAGACTTAGTGGATATCTGCATTGTTTCATCTTGCAACAAGATGAAATACATACTCTTCTCGGGAGCACATGAGACTTTCTCCAAAATAGACCACATACAAGCTCACAGGACATACTTTAGAAATCCAAAAGAAATGAAATTATTCTATGCATATTATCATGGCAAAAGTAACCACAAAAAATGCTGTGAAATGTGGAAATTAAATAATACCCCACTGAACAACTAATGGGTCACAGATGAAATTAATGGAGAAATTAGATAGTTTCTATAATAAACAATAATACCAATACAACATACCAGAATTTATAGGATGCAATGAAAACAGTCCTATGAGGGAAATTTATAGCCTCAAATTCCTATATCAGACAAACAGGATGAGTTCAAATAAATAACCTAATATTGGACCTCAAGGTCCTAGAAAAAGAAGACTAAGTTAAACTTAAAGCATGTACAAGGGAGAAAATTACAAAGATTGGAGTAGAAATTTGTACAATTGAGAATAAGAAAACAGAAAAATCAATGAATTAAGGAACTGGTTCTTTAAAGATTAAATAAAATAGATACACCATTAGCCAACTTTATCAAAAAGGGGAATGAAAAGATTCACTCATACAATTAAGAACAAAAAAGAAAAATAAAAAAGAAGGAAAAGAGTGAAATCACAAAAATTCCTGCAGTAATCCAGATCATCAGTACCTACTGCAAGAACCTGTATTCTAATAAGATAGAAAACATGGGAAAAAGGGACAGATTCCTGGGTACACATAAATTACCAAAGCTGAATCAAGAAGGTACAAAATTCTAAATAATCTAATATCAGTGAATGAAATTGAAGAAGTAATTTAAAAATTACTAACAAGTCCACTATTGAATTTAATAAGAACTTTAGAGATGTTCTAATGCCACCACACCTTGAACTCTAATGAAATTGAAAGTAATACTCCCAGACTTATGCCTGAAAGCAAGCATTATCCTGATATCAAAACCATAGAAGGATCCAACCAAAAAGAGAAAAACAAGCTAATCTCCTTAATGAACATAGGTGGAAAAATATTTAATAAACTAATGGCAATGTGAATGCACAAAATCTTCAAGAAATTATACACTATGACCTAGTAGAATTTATCCCAGGGATTCAGGGACAGTTCAATACATGCAAATTAATAAATGTGATACATCATATTAAAAGAACCAAGTACAAAAAATACATGACCAACTCAATAGATGCAGAAAAAGATTTGACACAGTCATCTATTTAGGATAGAAACCCTAAAATAAATTGGAGTAGAAAATAAATATTTATCTCAATCTGATAAAAGCCATCTATAAAAAACCAATAGCCAACCTTATATTATATGGCCCCAAACTTAAAATTTTCACTCTAAAATCAGGAAAAACACAAGGATGCTCACTATCGCTACTCCTGTTCAATGTAGTTCTGGAAACATCAGTCAGAACAATTAGATAAGATAAAGAAATAAAAAGAATATGGATATGAAAGGTAGAAATTAGAGTATTGTTATTTGCTGATTATAGGATATTCTACATAGAAGACCCCAACAACTCCACCAAAAGACTCCTAGAATTAATGACTAATTTCAGCAACATAGGATATAAAGTCAACACTCAAAATCAATAGCATCCCTATATACAAATAATAAACTCACTGATAGACAAATTATGGAAATAATATCTTTTACAATGGCACCAAGAAAAATGAAATATCTAGGAATTGATCTAACAAAGGAAATGAAAAATCTATATATTGAAAACTACAGTAGTACTCTGAAAAAGGAAACCCAAGAGGATATCTTTGATAGGTGGAACCAATACAGTGGTACCTCGCTTCACAAACTGAATTATTTCCATGATTTTGGTTGCAAACTGAGCTGGAGGAGAACCAAATCAAGTTAAATGGTTTGGTTTAATGTTGACTTCGTGGGGAAATTCGATTCTATTATCATCCAGCTCAGTTTGTGAGCAAAGTTGCCACCAAATTACAAGCATATTCAGTCACAACAAAAATCTTGGAACAAACTCTACAACCAGAATCATGGAAATAATTTGGTTCATGACCTAAAATATCACTGAAAAAGAGGACTAAAGAGGATATCAAAAAATGGAAAGATACTTTTTGTTCTTGGAGACTGAGAGACAATACTATAATGAAAATGTTCATGCTTCCAAAACTCTTATTCAGATCTCATCCAATCTCAGACACAAATAGCATGCCTCGCAAATTACGGAAAAGGAGCCTAAGATTCATATGGAATCAGAATAGACCTAGAAATCAAGAGCAATTCTTGGCAACATGGGCCAGGCATGAGGCATCACAATTCCCAGTCTGAAGTTATACTACAAAGCTTCTGTGATAAAAAACAGAATATAAGCTACAGAAACAATTCCATACACACTTAGCTACTTTATCTCTAACAAAAAGGCCAAACACCTTTACTGGAAAAATGATAGCCTCTTTAACACATGGTTCTTGGAAAACTGGCTTTCCACATGCTCAAAACTGTATCTCTCATGAAGCCATATCTCTTACCATGCACCAAACTAAAATCATAATGGATTAAAGTGTATTTTTTCAAAATTTTAGGACAGGGTCTGCAGGATCTACTACAATCACTGTGTAGATCAGACTCATAGTTATTCTCCTGTTTACAGCTTCCCAAGTGCTGGGATTACAGGTGTGCACCACCATGCCCAGTCTTAATTGCCATCTCAGTGCACTCCCCAGGGGTAGGGCTGGCACAGCAGGTGGTAGGGGAGGATTGAACCCCTGCCACTGCTTCTGCTTGCAGGCACTTTAATCCGCTGATCTATTTGGCCAGCCCCGGAAAACACTTCAAGACATAAGTATAGGCAAAAACTTTATGAACAAAACCTCAATCTCACAGGAAATATTATTAATAATCAACAACTGGAGTCATATCAAATTAAAAAAAAACCTTCTGCACAGCAAAATAAACCATCAAGGGTTGGTGAGATAGCTTATTGGACTAAGCACCTACTTAGGCAAGCACAAGGACTTGGGTTCCATCCCTGGAATCACATGTCACACCAGCCCTGCTCCCAGGTGTGGTGGTGCACACCTGTAATCCCAGCACCATGGAGGCTGAAAACTGGAGGATTACCATGAGTCTGAGCTGTGTAGTGAGACCCTGTACCAATGCATTTTTTTTTAAAAAAAAAGAAAGAAAAAGAAAAAGAAAAAAACAAACCATCAATAGTGAAGAAAGAACATACAGCATGGGGAAAAAATAACAGCTATTCTTTAGACAAAAGACTAACATTGGGACTGGGATACAGCACAGCAGCTTAAGCAATTGCCTGGCAAGTGCAAGGTCCTGAGTTAAATCCCTGGTACTGCAAAGAACACAAAACAAAACAAACAAATAAACCAAAAAACGAATAACATCTCCAATATATAAAATATATATAAAGTACTAAAAAAGGTCAGATTCCCAAAATTAAAGACCCTATCCAAAAATGGGTATCTGAAAGAATAGACATTTCTCATTTGAGGAAGTACAAACAGTAAATAAAAATGTACAGCATCACTGGTAACTCAAGAGATACAAATTAAAATAATGCTGAGATTCCATCTCACTCCAGAGAGAATGGCTTCCATCAAGAAATCAACCAATAACAAATTCTGGAGAGACTTTGGGAAAAAGGAACCCTTCTCCATCACTTGTGGACATGTAACTTGGTACAACCAGTTATGGAAACAACATGAACATTCCTCAAAAAGCTAAAACTAGAGGTTCCATTTGATCTAGCTATTCCTTTTCTAGGTATCCTCCTCAAAGAGTTAAATGCATCATACCACAAGGATATATGAATACCCATGTTTATACCACCACAGTTTATAATAGCTAAATCTTGAAAACAGCCCATATGCTCCTTAACATATGAATAGAGAAAGAAAATGTGATATTTATACCACAATAGAACCAAGTTAGAGTACTGCTCTGCCATAAACAAGGGTGCACTTCAACCATTTTTAGGTAAATCGATACATCTTGAGACCATAAGTGAAATAAATTAAACACAAAAGTTTGAAGATTGAATTGTTTCTCTGGTGTGTAAAATCCAAAGGCTGAATAAGGAACGTAATGGAGCACAGATATTGAGAAGTAGGAAGAACATGTTCAATTAAGAAGGGAACTAGGAGAGAGAGAAAGGGAAAGAAGGACAAGGGGGAAAAAAGAAAATGGAAGGAAAAAATGGAGACAAAGCTTTAGTAAATAGGGAGGGGAGAGGCTAGTCAAATAGCTCAGAGGATTAAAGTGTCTGCAAGCAGGCACAGGAGCCAGGGGTTCAATCCCTACCCCCTGGGGTGTGTTGAGACAGCAATTGAGACTGGGCATGGTGGTGTATGCCTGTAATTCCAGCTCTTGGGAGGCTGTAAACTACGGATCACTATGAATCCACTCTAGTAGTAAGACCCTGAACACCCTGCAGACCCTTACTTAGAATACACACACACACACACACACACACACACACACACACACACGATGGGAAGAAGGGTTGAAAGGCAGGGAGAGGAATGGAAAAATAAGAATTGAAATGTGCTATGTACAGGTATGAATTCTCTACAATGAATGTGATCATTATGTATGACAAATATGCCCTAATTTTAAAAATGAATTTAAACAAATTTAAAAAAATCAGGACTTGTTTTAAGTGAAAATAAAAACAAAAAAAAAAACTTGTAGCCAGGCATTTATCACATATTAGCTCACTTCTTTCATAGAAACTCAGCTCTATTTGGTAAATGCAAGGATTATTCCAGTTTTACCAAACAGGAACCTGGGACACAGACTAGTTAAGCAGTTGCCGAAGGACTGAGAGCTAGAAAGACACAGAATGGGATCTGAATCTAAGTGTAATGATTATAGGTTTGCTTGTTGGCACTACATTACAGCACATTTTTGTATAGAAAGCGTTCACTGAATAGCTGATAGATGAATGAAAAAATTATCAATAGTTGTGCTAGGATGAATTGGAATGAGACATAAAGACAGTAGGCAAATCAGTTGGGAGGCATTTGGAACAATGTAATTATAAATAAGTTGAATTAGAGTCATGGAGGGGAAATGGTAAAGAAGGTCCAGATGTGAAAGATGTTATTCTGGAAATAAAAATGTAGACATTCCAGGTGTTGCAGAGCTATTGGCAGTGTCTGAGACAGACGAAGAAAGTCTGAATGAGCTGGTGACCTACAGAAGCAGGCCATGAATTAGATTTTAGACATGTTGAAGCTGAAGATAGAACAAAACCCATAGTGCAGAAATTACCAGCCAATTTCTGGGGAAACAAAATTGGATTGTTTCCAAAAATTCTGATGAATAATAGTTAGTCTGGATGAGATAATAGTCTTGGGTGTACAATCCAATATTATTTATATATCTTCTATTAATTTTTCAATTTGTGTATCTTCTGTTTTTAATTGTTCGGGGAACCTTTTTTCTTATTCTATGAGAAAAACATTTACAGTTCATAGGCTGAAGATTCAAGTCTTTTTGCATAATTATGAACCAGGTCATGTCATTAAATTGCTGTTTTGATGATGCCTTAATACAGAGAAATCCTGTATGGCAAAAATATGGCTTTTACAGGGCGGAAGGATACACAGAGTTATGGCTGCTGTCCATGCATTTTTAAGAGGCTGATACAATAAAGGCAATGATCAAGAGGGATCTCCGTATCATTATCAGTTCAAAGACTGGCTTTAGAAAGGCTGCTTCATTTCTCAAGTATTATCTTCAGGAAAAGCTACTGTCTGTCACATTTGCCTTCCTTGCATCTGAAAGATGTATGTTAGTAAATTACACTGAAGTTCTCAGATAAAAGGTACTAAAACAAAGAACTGATTCCCCTCTAGCAAATTATTAAATGCATACATGCTATTTTCTAATAGTCCAGGTAAACATCCCACAAGGACATGACACTGCACTGCATCCAGGACAAGCCAAATTAGGCAAATAGAGTTCTCTAGGAACTTAC
>NW_004524592.1:12090931-12102567 GCF_000260255.1 Octodon degus
GAATAAAACCATTGTTAATATATCTTATTAGCTATTTAAAGGTCTATGCAAATAGGTCCATTAGGAAACCATCTACCTTTTCTTAATCCAGCATCTTAAATGATTATATTTTGCCTTAAATGCTAATGAAGTTTATTTATTAATGTACACCTTCTACTTTTATGCCTGTGAAAGTTCTTTTTAGCATATCAATTTTGTTAAAAGTTAAGCTAGTGGACTTTTGTCCTGATCAGTTAACAAATCTAAACCTCATTATCCAAGAAAAGTAATGAGAGAGAGGGGTCTATTTTTCAGTGTGTTTATATAACTCACATTACCTTAATGGGACGCATATTAAGAGGAGAAGGAATCCTAATTAAACAAATACGCCTTTGGTTGACACTCTCTGTGATCATTTTTTACTGTGGTAAGTATGAGAAAACCACATCATGTCTCTGCTTTGGAAAGCCAAAAACAAGAGCTATAGCATGCTCGAGATTGCATAGAATAGGAGGCAAAGGTGATGAATAGCAATTGGATTTTAAAATGATTTCAAAACAATGAGTCTGTATAGTTTCATACTAATTAACTCCATACAAGCCCCTTGCCCCTCCATGAACACATACTCAAAAAGAAAAAAAAAAGAATGATAAACAAACATCTGCAGACTTGCGTGACAGCTGAAAAAAATTATGAAAATCATATTCCAAACAAACTCACCACACTGGGCACTGCAGCAGCTCATTTGTCCCTACACTTAGCCCATCAAATGAGTGGCCCATCTGTCCCTGGGTCCTCTTTTAGTTAAGAAATAGATGCCGGCCAAACAATCCTGAATGTGTTTGCTCCAAATTAAATCTATATTTAACTTTTTCTAGTCACTACACTCACATCTATCTCCATCAATTTGATCACTTGCCCTATTCAAATAACAAACACTCCTTCACATTCTCATGTTCACAATCTATCCACATTATGGAGATAATTTTCCTCCCTGGTGCTTAGCTGCAAACCAACAAAAGCTAGGATGCATCATGTGTAAATATATAAATACCATCAGCTACCACACCGCTAGGTTTAATGGAAGTCAATATCGGTATATTACACTCTCTGCTTTGCAATTTCATTATGGGCTCAACAGCAATGGTCATAAAAAGTAGTATTCTGAACTCAACTCTGTGATAGTGATAATGAAAAAAAAGGATCATTTTTCTTCTCAACCTGAATAAAAAATTAAAACTGCTAGGGCATTTAGCTCAAGAGAAAATTGGCAAATTAACAAAATGTAGAAAGAAAATATTCATGGCTCTTATAGTGAAAGATAAATAATTTAAAATGAACTGAAGAAAGAAAATTCAGTTACCAAAGAGACAAAAATTAAACCTAAATAAATTCCAACTGGTTTTTAGCATGGATTTCTTTTCTTCTGCCATTTTAGTCCTGGAGAGCACCAAAGGCCACACCCCTAGTAGCCTCTGACATGCAAATTGACTTTTCCCACAGGGCTACATTTCTCTCAGGTTCAGTCTATGCAGTCATTTTACTCCAATCTGTAAGGTTCTCTTCCCAGTGTATTACTGCACCGAGCTAGAAGCTGAATTAAGAACTTTGACCTATCATTTTTTTCATCTGAAATATCATGTTTCAAACTGGCCTGAAGTTCATGAGGCAAAGCATCTTAACTCTAGCCCATTTGTGGACTTTTTCCTTTGGGAAATGTTAAAAATTTCATTGGCTTGGCTACATTAGCTGGGCTACCCTCAGTACCCATAAAGCTGAAGGGATGCCCAGACACTAACAGCCACTGTCTGGAAAGAGGTAATGACAGGCAGTGGCCACATTACATCTACTGTACACAAGAACTGTAGCAGCTGTTATGGGATCAAGGTAAAGAGGACAAATGTACAGGAGATGTCATGTTCCCTCGTGACTTAAGTATTCACTCTCTATCTGATCTAATTTAAAAATCAAGTCAAAATGTATTTTTATAGGTAATGTATTACAGCACAACTTCAGGGCAGCCTGCTGAAATGGCTATGAACTGTGCATTAGGAGCATCAGGTCCACAACCCATAGTCTGAGCTGAAATGTATATGAAAAGATAGGAAAAAAAGAAAGAAAGAAAGAAAATTTTTGTCTATTTTTCATTTGTATTTAGCAATAGAAAGTTTTACCTTTTATCAAGCAATTAGGTAACACATATAAATAGTTCATAGTTTCATTTAGAAAGGGGTGACCCAGAGCACATGAAATATAAATGATCAAATTATTTCAGCTTTGTCATTTCTCTTATAGTTTATTATGCAAAATTATTCAAGCAAAATAAAAAGCATTATATCTTCATGAATTACATAATAGCAGAAAACTAAACGAACAAACAAAAGAACCACTAAAGAGAGAGGTAGAAAGCTTCCGATATGCCTGCCTGAGATGAAGGTGATGATCCCACTGCCTTGGCCAGCTGGAGTGGGTCCCGAGTGTGAACACAAGAATGTCTACTGTGTCATAAAGAAGACATTGAGACGACCACCAGGCATATGAAAAAATGCTCAATATCACCAGCCCTCAGGGAAACACAAATCAAATCCCTAATGAGCCATCACATCAAACTTGTTAAAATAGTTATAAGAAAAAGGGTAACAGGTACTAGCAAGGAAGGGTATAGAGGAAAGAGAGCTCCTGAGCAACCAATGAGAATGTAAATGAGTGAAGCCATTCTGGAAAATAGTAAAGAAGTTCCTCAAATATGGGAAACAGAAATACAATATGACCAAGCAATCCCACTTCTGGATTCCTATCCAAAGAAAATAAAATCAGTATGTTGAAGAGACATCTGCTTATCCATGGTATTGCAGTGATATTCCTAATATTCATGAAAGGGAAAAAACTTAAGTATCCATCAGCTGATGGCTGGACAAAAGCAGTGTGGTACACATACAGGATGCACTACGATCCAGTGGTGAGGGAGGTGTGCATCCTGTCATTTGTGACAAGATAGATAAATGTACGGAGCATGATGTTATATGAAATAAGCTAAGTACTGAAGGACAAGTGTCATAAATATATATGTCCTCTCATTTATACAAGGAATATAAAAAACTATAGATCACAGAAATAGGGTATAAAACAGCTCTTACTAGAGGCAAGGAGTTGGGGCACTTGGAGTTGCTACTTGAAGGACACCAAGGTTCAGTTAGACTTAATAAGCACAGTCAGGAGACCCATTATACATCATGGCAACTACAGTTAATAATAATATATCATATACTTCAAAATTGCTAAGAGAACAGTTTTAAAGATTCTTCCAAAAATATGTAGTGAGATAATGCATACATTTGAGAGCCTGATTTAGCCATCTTATAATATAACACATGTTATATAACATGTGTATGTATAGTTACTTACCAATCTCAAATAAATAAGAAGTAATGTCCTCCTAGTCAGCACTATACTGATATCTTTATTCACATAAACTATTGAACTTCAACTTGCCTACAGGTTGAGGAGGATGTTATCACCCCCAGTTTACTGATGAGAATGAAACTCGAGTGAGAGTCACAAACCTCCTAAGGGAGATATCTTTAACGAAGTTTAGTATTAATTTGGTTGTGATAGCAGTTGTGTTGTCTGTTTTGTTTGATGGAGGATGTTGTGTGTGTGTGTGTGCATGTGTGTGCGTGTGAGTGTGCGTTCTTTTAAAAATATTTTACAGCAGGATACAGAGTTCTCCTAACTTAAATGAAATATATAGTATATTTTAGAACAAAACAAACATATGCCTTAGCATATGCAAAGCTTAGAAATAAGAAACTGATATTTCTAGATTTTTCAAAATATCTTCATCTTTAGGGTTCATGATTTTGGTTTTTCAGAAATTCTATAGATACTAAATTAATGTATCTTCAGACATACCCATTAGCAGAGTGATAAGAAACAATTAAAAAAACCCACTGACAATGAACAAGGGGAACAGAATTGATACAAACAGCTACAAACCAAATTTGCCCTACATTTCAAATTGTTTGCTTCAGGTATGATAGGGTTTTTTGTACTTAACAGACAACAGTTTGTGTTAGTTTTTTTTGTCACAGCTTTATGTGAAGTTGGTTTTAAAAATAACCGCCCCATATTCGCATACTGCAAAAAAAAAAAAAAAAAGGCATAAAGCGATTTGGCTTTAGTATCATAGCGTGCTAAGTTCTGATAAGATATCTGCTGAAAATTCAGAGCATTGTAGGTAGATGCATACTGTGTCGTGATGTCACAGTAACTGAGGGTAAGACCGCACCATTCTTTCTGATTTACCTTCTTCACAACTCCTACTACAATCTGAGGTCATCTCAATTATTTTGGGTTAGTTGCTTATACTGTCCCCTTCACTGCACTGTAAATTCCATGACAGTCATGGCCTGATGTCCTCTTCTGTGCCATATATGCTACTGATGACAAAGCACTCATGTGCCCCTAAGTTATCTTAGTGAATGTCTCTATGCTCTCTAATATATTGTTAAAATAGTTTATACTTTGTATGAGATTTTTCTTGGTTTTATACTAAATGCACCACAAGAAGCTGAGATTTGTCTTTCCTTTGTTAGGACAGTGTCTTAAAAGCAGTACTTTATATTGCTATAAGTTCAGCGCCTGGACTAGCATCTAAAGTGAAACACCACTTTAATAAATTTTGTTGAATAAATGAAAGAATAATCACGAATGGCAGGGAGGAGATACTCAACAGATAGCACTGTTCAGATAAACATAGGAAAATAAAGTTTAAAAACAAGGATGACATTCTTGTTGGCAGGTTTTGCCCTTTTTTTACTCAATTAAGAAGGGGTTGACTAGGTATAATTCTTGTTAGGACAAAATCCTGTAAGTGGAATAGATAAGAGAAATTCGATCACTTCAAGCCTTTCCATTTAGTGTCTAGAATGAGCTGACGGTTCAGTTTTTGAAGTGAGTGGCCTATGATCTCAAGAGGAACCAACCTAGCTATTTTTGTTTAAAGACCAGAAGGACTGAAGAAGTTAGTAGACAACTAAGGGTCAGGGACTGATTTCTGGGTTTTTTCCAATCCAGACAGATGAGATACACTTAATCAAGGGTTATTTCTCTTTAGCACCTGGAAAACATCTGCCAGCCCTCAGGAAGGTGGCCTGGGGCTGGCAGCAAGGTGTTTGTCTTTGAAGACAACAGCACCGAGTTTTGGCTGCAGGAGCCACGTGAGAGCCATTTCTGCAGGACAGTGTCATAAAGGGTACAAAGTCCAAGGAAGTCCAGCACCTCATTGAATCATGTGAGCTCCTTAGCTTGCAGAAGTGTGCATCCAGCAGGACACTGGGAAGCCACCACCAGGGGCAGGCTCTTGAGCATCACAATTTTTTTCCCCACAATTACCCATGATGACACATAAACCATACAAAAGATAGCCCAAAGTCAGCAAAACATAATAACACTGGAATTAGAGAACACAAAATGCAGAGAGGTATGAATGAAAGCTCCCTTGTAGCTTTTTAAATCAGATGGAAGTAGGTTCAATTAAAAAGAAAGCTGAACTGTACTACTCTGTGTCCTCAACATGCACAGACCAGCTCGTATCAGAAATGTACAAAGTTTTAGAAGTAAGAACAAGGGCCTGTTCACACATTCACATTGATGGCCGCTGGCTTGGTGAGGAGTGGGAAGGGTATGGTTGTCGCTTAGTCCTTATCCAGATGTCAGTGTGCAGGGTGTGACTGTGGTGTCTACATCCAAGCCCCATCTTTGGGAGAACGTCATAGGAACACAGACAATTGGAAAGATAATACATATTTAAATCACATCTAACTCCAAGAGAACGTGAGAGCAATCAATCTTTTTTAAATAAGAAAGAAACTAAGTCAATAGCATGTGAACAACAGATGAGAATTAAAGCACAATCTGTTGGAGTGGTAACAGCTTTTGTGTTCTTTGTTGTTGAAAATGTACATGAAGCAGCAAGTCCAATATGCTCACAACTCAGTTGCAGTACACTAGGAAAGCAGTTGCTATTTTTATACAAAAGATAAAACCAAACACCACCTTTCAGTTCTTGCTTTTGCTAAACCAGAAGAAGGAAAGGTTCTTGCTTTCCAAGGTTCTAGATGTCAAAATGATTTAGCACCTGTGACCTCTTCTATATGAAAATAAAGAGGACACTGGACAAAAAGGGTAAAAACTGGCACTGAATTACAGACAATCAAACAGGAACCTGCTGAATCTAATTACTCAAAATAAAATATAAAGTAAATGAATAAAAATATATAAAGTAAAGGCGCAATTTAGTCATATTGTAGGATATGGGTTATTTGAATCTCTAACAATTTTTACATGTATACATACATTCTAGTTAAATTATTTCTATAGTTTTCTTCCTTTAATACCTTTAGGATAAACTTTTCCTTATAAATTACATTGATATTTATTAGAAAAGTGATAAAATTATGATAACTATATTTGTTTCCCATTTGTGCTACAATAAATTGTCTACTGGGAATTTGTCCCACTGGCATTTACTAAGCTGTATGGCATGTTAAGTAAAAGGGAAGCCACTGTTTTGGACTGAGCCCTTACACTAGGTCAAAACAGGCCAGACCAAAATGGGAATGGATTTTCTCTTGCTGCCTACCCCATGAGCAAGGCAAACTAGCTTTCCCCAAACAGCTGCTTTTCATCAATCCCTTTAGAAGAAACATCCAGTCACCCCACACCAGCCTGGTCATGAAGTCCTGTCTGCTTTGACCCTATAAGGCAGGTAACTTTCAGTTTTACTTTTTGCTTCTTGTGTTTGCTTTTCTCAGCCCTTTCCTGCCTGTAAAAGCCTGCATCCTTTGCTTAGCTCATCTGAGCACCTTTCTATCCTGTAGGTGGGATGCTACCAATTCATGAATCAGGAATAAAAGGCAGTTTGATTTTTAAAACCAAATTTGTTCTTTGATAGTCAGAGGATAGAGTACTAGGATATCAAGCCTGCTTGAGTCCCTTCTCCTTGGCCCAGGTGACAGCAGGATAACATATTCAGGGGTAAAGATGCAGTACCTCAGATTGGGAGCAGAAAGATACTGGCATGTTACGCTCTGAGCACAGAATGGGAAGGGGCAGAGCTGTGTCCGCTGTTTGTGTCCCCAAATCACACTGCAGTTTATAAGATCCTGACATGTGCCCAAAAGAATGAAATGTTCCTTTTTCTGAGAAAATCTCAGCTGGAGATCCAAAACCAAGAACAACTGGCATCATAGACCACCCAGCATTTGAAAGAGAGGTATCTTCTAAGTGTGCCACAAGGAGTAGCTAGCCTGGCCACTATCTGTCACAGCCCACCTCTCATGTCAGTCCATGGAAGAGAAGTAAAAAAATTAGCTGACTGAATAGAAAATGACAGCAGACTGCCATCTTCCTTTCTGCAGTTGCCCTTGGGATTTGTAACCACTTACTGACCCCCTCCGTCTCCAAGCAGGAGCATGTTCTTGGGAGCTTGAGGTCTGGGCCCAAGGTAGAGAGGCCCCAAACTAGAGTACAGCTTGTTCTGGAGAAGCCTGGAGATGGTAGGCAGGCTGGAACATCCCTGTGGTAGGGTGAGGGGAAGGAATAGGAACGGTAATCTCTTGTTCTGTTAGTTGCAGAGTTAGAAACTGGAGATTTCAGTGAACAGGTACCAGTAGCTGATATTCTGAGGACATTTCAAGCTGTTCATCCCCATGACGCCTACACTGGTGTCAGGAGACCCCAGAGTATGCTGTCTGAAGTCAGAGGTTAAGGGTAAGAGGAAAACAGTGGGGAAATGAATTTCCTTTATTAACACTGTGATAGTAAAG
The DNA here is from genome assembly GCF_000260255.1 of Octodon degus. Classification (NCBI taxonomy): domain Eukaryota; kingdom Metazoa; phylum Chordata; class Mammalia; order Rodentia; family Octodontidae; genus Octodon; species Octodon degus. The sequence continues at coordinate 12,098,740 of NW_004524592.1, forward strand.
TTTTTCCTCAACCATCCACAAAAGTGGTTCATGACAAGCTCTGTGACTTGTTACACCAGATTCACCATTTAAGTAAAACTCTCCCCATGTACTGCCACCCTTGTTCTTCTCCCTCCTCTGGTTTCAGAGACTGAGAAGTAGATGGCAGTATCCTTGTCCTACTGCACTACAGGGTACAGGACACCCTTTGGGCTAGAGGTCCAAGAAATGGGGAGGACTGGCTGTTGGAGTCCCTGACAAAAACAAGGTTTTATTACCCAAAGTGACCAGAAACCTGAGATTTCAGGACAGGGAGAAGACTGCCTCAAATGAGCATTTCTCAAGATAGCTATGGAAGGAGAAATACAGCACTTCCCTGACTTTCTTGCTACATCTGCCTGGCCCAGGAAGCAGCAGAAGCTGGTTCTTACCTCACATCTGCTCTGGCTTGCTAGGGCAGGAATGTGGGCCTCACATTCAAAGTGAGAAAACGGAGGCTTAGGGAAGTTGAACAACATGTGGGAAGCCCCATAGCCCCTGGGGGAGGCTCCTGGATTCAGAGCAGAGTCATGTGGACCCAAACCCAGCCACATCCACTGCATCACAGTGCCTCTGCCGTTGACTGGCCACCCGTACACTGCAGTCCCAGTGGAAGGAGATTTATTTGCTTCTCTGTTCAGGGAGGTCTACAGGGAATGGCTGAGCCTTCCTGGCTTCACCAGAGCCTTCCCGTGCAGATGGCTACACAGGCAGCACTGCAGGTGGTGGAACTTCCAGCTTGGTCTGCTAAAGAGAGGCCTTTCTTTGACAGCAAACTTATGACAGCTTCGTCTCACGTAAGCTACCCAAGAAGGCTCCTTCTGCCTCTACAGAAGAGGAACATACACCTTCATACTTTCGGGGTTTTTTATGCATTTAGCCAAAAATGAGGGAAAGCATTCACTTGCTTCAGAATGCACATAAAGGGATGACTGGTAAAAGGAGAATCAAAACCAACTTGGCCTTCCAAGCAGGCCCGTACCTCAGCATGGCTCCAAGTCCCTTTCTCTTTATTTTTCTTTCTGGGTCTTCATTTTCCTCTTTCTGCTTTTTCTCTTTGACCTTCAATTTTCCCTTTTCTTTTTTCTTCTCCTTCTCTTTTATTTTTTTTACCTTCCTGGCTTTGTTCTCCATGTCCTCTAGCTCAGCATGCCCCTGAGGGGCAGATTCACAATTCAGAGCCCCTTGGCCAGAGTGAGAGCTCTTATCAGACAGACCATCTGTACAGAGAGAAAAGAATCAATGTGCATGGTCAGCGGCACTTATGGTTATATATAAACGAAAGTCAAGATGCACAATCCAGAAGAACAGAAGCACTGCAGAGTTGCAGCCTTGCACATGACTACCCATGCACTTTGATGACAGGACTATATAGATCTGGTCATGCCAGGCAAGGACGGGTGCTGGCCTTCAGTCCATTGCTTGGTGATCATATGAAGGGCCTGAATGGTACAAAGCACTGATCTCTCTGGAAGCTGGCTTGTTAACCTGGATCAGCTCAGAAAGCTGCCATGCTGGGAAACAAACAGTGCCACTTTCCTTCCAGGAGAATTTTTCTTTTGAGTACAAATATAATCCAACTGCTCTACTCAATTAATGCAGTCAGTCCTCTGGTTGACACTGCTTTTAATGACTCATATAAAAATGTCAAGAAATGCATACTTAGTGCTAGTACCCCAAGGGTAAATGACAGTTGGTCCTTGTAGGAAAGCTAAGGAGAACATTTCTTTAGCATTTGCACTGTAAAATAAATTGCACATTGTGTTCTCCAATTCCATGTTCGTTAAGCCAAAGGGCAAAACATATCAGGAAAATGAATTACTTTTAATATCAAAAATATAATTGTGATCCTTAAATCATTTTCCTCTGTAGTTAAGCACACACTCTCGCCTGTGGTTCGCAGATGATAACAAGATGGAGAAGCCACTTCAGGGAGTACACAGCCTCACCAGCATCAAGCTCTTCCGGTCCGTCATAGGACTTGTCAATGGCTGCCCTGAAGCTCTCGTTGCAGCCCCGGCCTCGGACCATGTGCGGCCGGGGTCTGTGGAAAGGGAGTTCATTTTTTCTGACTTCGGCCACAGCAGTCTGCAGACTCTCCAAGGAACTGGACTTTTTCAATCCCAGAGTTGGGCCAAAGTCTTTGTTTGGGGATTCTGGAAAAGAAAGGGCAAGAGGTCACGCCTTCCATAATGGGGCAGTGTGATTCAGTGGAAATATTGGTCATTCTAAGGTCACTTCCTTTTGGATATTTTTAAAAATGCAGTGTCAAAATGAATAGGAATTGGGGGCTACATTCAAGCTTTGACAATTTTTTTGACCTTGAGCAAGTGATTTCATTTCTCTGAGCTTTGGTTTATTTCTTGTTTGGAAGGTGTGATAAGATTTGAGCTAAGAATATTTAAATATATCTTATACAGAGAAATGCATATGCATGCATAATATACACTATGTAGACACACACGTGCATTTAAAAGGCTGTCACTATCTACAGTTTCAGTACATATGAGAGTACACAGGTATACACATGTATACACATGTATACACACACACACACACACACACACACACACACACACACACAGAGAACATCTAGCATTAGGCCTGTCTTTCAGTACCCATCCAGGGCACACCTACATATTGAATGTTTTATTATTACCATGATTACTTATATGATTGTTATGACACACTGTATTTGAAAATCAAGAAACATTAACAATTGTAATTTTTTTATGTATTTGGTACAGGGTCTACAGAGGCTCACTTCAGAGATTGAACTCCTAAAGATTCTCCTGTTCTTAGCCTCCCAAGTGCTGGGATTATAGGTGTGTGCCACCACGCCTAGTCTCAGTTGCTGCCTCAGAGCGCCCCAGGGAAGGGGCCAGCGTGGCAGGCCAGGTGATCAAACCCTGGCCCTAGGCTCTGCCTAAGCAGGAGCTTTAGTCCGCTGAGCTATCTGGCTGGCCAACAATTATAATTTATCTAATGAAATACTTTACCCTGATGGCTATTAGTGTATAGTGAATAAAATTTATCTATTCTGCATGTAATAAAAAGGAATGAAATAAAAACCCTTTTCTGAGTTTGTAGGGTTTCACCGGAACCTGCATCCCTCTACTGTTTTTTACCCTATTTCCACCTGAGCTGGCCTCCCAACTATTAACAACAAGATTAGGCTACTTAAGTAGTAGCAATACAGAACTATTTAAAGATGGAAGAAATCCATCTTGGCTCTTGTTTTTCTTTTCCAAGCTATTTTACCAGGGCCAAAGTGCATGCTCTCCTCTAGGTACAAGGCAGATTACTGTCATCAAGACCACACTTGTATTTCTGGAACTAAAACTCCTGTGCAATTTTTTTTTTTCTTTTTGCAATACTGGGGATTGAACTCAGGATCCTGCACTTGCCAGGCAAGCATTTATTCTACTGAGCTATCTCCCCAGGCCCCACAATTTTTCAATAGATATAGATTGAGCATATATTAAGGATTTTGCTCCTGGAATTCTACTTCAGTGCCTTACACATTGGAAACTCCATAAACAGCATGGCTTTCATTATTGTTACCACTAGTATTGCTTCTACTACCACTGCCACTGTAAACACTACCACCAGTAGCCAAACATACTATTAGGTAATGCAGGGGTATAAGGAAAAGCGCAGCAAAGGCTTGAGATATCTATCTATCTATCTATCTATCTATCTATCTATCTATCTATCTATCTATCTATCTATCTCCACAAAGAGTTACATAGCACTATACATGCTTACAGCTGTTCTGAAATATGTTAAAAATGGTCAAAATAATGACAA
>NW_004524592.1:12103257-12117081 GCF_000260255.1 Octodon degus
TTCTCGCCATGTGACTCTCCTTAGGCACACTCTACATCATCGATCACTTTCCTCATGACAATAGTATTAATAGCTAACAATGTGTACAGTAGTCTGTGCCAAGTATTAGGCTAAGTGCTTTGCTTATATAATCCTTAGAGTTGGGCTACTGGCACTACTATGAACATTTTACAGATGAAAAAACCAAACTGGGCTAGGGAGATAGCTCAAAGGCTTAAGCGCCTACGTGGTAAGTGCAAGGTCCTGAGTTCAATCCTTGGTACAAAATAAATAAATAAACAAATAAACAAACAAACCAACCTGAAATGACTTGACTTGCCTAAGTGAACTGATCATAGCTTTTTTGTTTTGTACACATACTTTTCTGTGTAATGCAGAATTTGGTCTCTGCTCTCTCTTTGGTTATGGCCAAGTTAAACTAGTCTGCATTTTTATCAGCTCTGAAATAAGATTAGTTCACATTAGCCCTGTAGCCTGTGAGCAGGCAAGTGAGCTGCAAAAGCTGGATATCATCTCATGGGTTCATCATTAACTTATAGGAGGCAACTTTGCAGCTTAAACAATGTACATGGTAACAATAAGTACTGTATTTTATAGGGAACAATGTGTGTTCATTAAATGTGACAAGAGATGAGAGCAAGCAAGAATAAAAATGTAAGAAATTTCAGGGACAAGTTGCAGGTGTTACTTGCGAGCATAAATACTGAGGATATGGTACTGTTCAATCCAGAAAGAGGCATGTTTCTTATATGCATAAGGAGGGAAGGTGAAGAAACAAATTGAATAAGATCGCTTTTGACAAGACAACAAAAGGCAACATAGATGTTGAGGGGTATTGAAGCAATATTAAGCTTTGGCGCTTACAGAAAATACTGTATACCACCAGCCCCTAGGGATGTCTGACAGGAAGTCTGGTGAAAATAGGAAGAAAACTGAGAAGGCCCATATTTTCTGTCAAATATAGTAACCATCTTTTATTTATTAATTGCCATTCAGGAGATTATATTAGAGACCAAACTGAAAGCAGTCATATCAACCTTTAGCAAAAATTTCAAAGAGGTTGAGGGTGAATAAATCATCTGAGATATAAGGCATGTTATCTAGCACACCTGACGCTCACGAAGAAGTCCTGTCTGGGAAGAAATAAACACACTGCTACTCATTCTGAGCAAACTGAACAGTCAGAAGTCATGGATTGGGTAGGACTAATAGAGCCAACAATTAATTCAGCTTAAATAAATACAAGTTCCAAATTAGAAGCTTCAACTAATGTTGGGAAAACCGTACTTCTCAGTGCGACTGCATGTAATTCACAATGAAAATAAAAGCGAAAAGGGAGTGACATTGTAGGGTATAATTTAAGATGGACTTCAAGGTTGGAAAATATATATATCAAACAGGAAGTGGTTATGGAAGAGACCTGAGAGTGGAGAAGAGAACCTGAAATCAGGCAGGCTTTTCTTTATAAGGATTTGGAAGTGGACAGACAGGACTGGATGCCCTCGAGCAAGGGGACTGTGACACAGACCTTCCCGGGCCCAACATGTTCTTAAGTTTCAGAGGATTTTGACAGTAAATCAAAGCAACCAGCTCCAGGAGGGATTATTTTGTCAATGGGGGCAGCAGTGTTAATTCTAGCAAAACACTTGGAATAAAGTCCCCTCATCATGTTAAGATTGTGTGGAGAACCAGAAGCTGTCGTATTTAATCCGTTCTCTCTACTCTGATTCTAATCCATCTGGGTGTAGGCTGACAATGGGTACAAAATTTTATAGCTGCTACAATGTGCACATTCTCTTTCTATTTCTAGCATCACAAATACACTTTCCCAGGCTCCCTCTAAGCATAGAGGGCTGCTTTGGGGGAACACTATTAAAGTTAGCAATTTATCAGTCCAAAACTGCAATTATTTGATTCCAGTGAAGTCATTCCAAAATATGATGACTTCAAATTACATTTGTGGCTGGTATAGTATTGGCTATGGCTAATTTTTTTTTTTTTTTTTGTATTTTAGGGAAGGGTTTACAGGGTGTTCAGGATCTCACTACCAGATTGGACTGGTAGTGATCCGCCTATTTACAGCTTCCCAAGAGCTGGGATTACAGGCAAGTGCCCCAAGCTCAGACTTAATTACAGTCTCAGCACACCCTGGGGGTGGGGAAGGCATGGCAGGCCCCAGGAATTGAACCCCCAGCCCGTGCCTGCTTGCAGGCGATTTAATCTGCTAACCAATTTGGCCAGCCCTGGCTATGGCTAATTTTACGAAACAGTTTTGAGAGTGGCCTGAGAATACGATACATAACCATCATGGGATGGACCTTGTCCAGACTGTGTGTCCCATTCTGAGCACTAACAGAAGTAATGTGATCTGCATATGACTGTTTAATGATTTCCAGGCCAGCTCAGGTGAGTTGCAAATACCATGGAATAAACCTTTGCCCAAACTTTATCAGAAAAGCTTTCTTTCTGTGATCGATGATGTAGAGTGTGCCTAAGGAGAGTCACATGGAGAGAAAACATTCTCTCAGGCTTTCACAGAGAGCAAATTAGTCAAGCAATGGCCATGACTCATCCATATGGCTGACACTGACAAAGGATCTACAAACTGTGGTACAGGGTTTCAGGATAAATCCTGAGGGGATTTCACTGACCTTGTCATACAAAAGTTACATTTCTTGTTATATAGGTCTTGCTTATCTTGGTCTTAACCATCCAGCAGAAAAGTATAAAAATGAAGTATAAAAAGTAAAGCCATATCAATATGCTGAGCTGTAAAAGGCTCAAGTGAACAACTTCTGACATTACCAGTTCTGCAGATATCCCACTACTGTTATGGTCTATATTGGAATACTTTCCTGAATTCATGCACCTACAATATTTAAATGACAATGGAATGCCCTTCTCTGACAACACTAATCAAAAAAGGGGGATACAAATGAATGACCATTTTGTATCTACATATTCAAAATAGGATAGATATACAGCTGTATTCTCTTAATTCAATGAATAAAGAGATTTGTTCTAATAGAGTTTGTGTACAGGATATCATGTCTGCATCTTGTACACTGAATAACCACTAAGACAACAATATGCAATGTATTAATTATTGAAACTGTGCTAGTAATTGGTTTTGAAATTATCTCATTGCTATTTGTTTTTCAATAATTTTTTTTTAAAAAGAAAAGCTTTCTTTCTAAATGTGTGGTTTCTATATTTAGCGACCATGTCCTCTAAGATCCAGATTAATTTACCCTTCCCTCACAAATATGGACTTGATATTCACAAACTTCATGAAGCAAATGATCCAATAATCAAGGTAGCTGAAAATAGGATCTTGGCCGGGTGTGGCAGCACATGCCTGTAACCCCAACAGTTGAGGACTGAGCTAGGAGGATCATTGAGAATTCAAGGCCAGCCTGGGCTATGTGGTGAGCTCTAGTCCATCCTGGACCAAATAATAAGAGCCTGTCACAAACCTCAACTGTCCCAAAATAGGATCTTGCCTGATATAAATTGTTCTCAAGATGGTATAATGAAAATATCTTTAGAGTCATATGTCCATTTTCTCTTAAAATTAAGGCCTCACAAATGAATACTATTGAAATATACTATGTTTTAAAGATGATGTACCAGGGCTGGTCTGATAGCTTAGGCACAGCACAGCAACCAGGGTTCAATCCCAAGTGTGCTGTGCCAGCCCCACCCCCCCAGGGGCAAGCTGAGCCAGCGATTGAGATTGGGCATGGTGGTACAGGCCTGTAATCCCAGCACTTGGGAGGCTGAAAACAGGAGGATCACTACGAATCTGATCTACATAGTGAGACCCTGCACACCCTGTCCACCCTGTCCTACATCAAGGAAAAAAAAAAAAAAAAGATGATGTACCACTTTCAAAGACTCCATCTGTTCTCAAGGGAATGACTGGCCTGACTCAATCCCTGAAGCCATCCCTACACAGTACAAAGGGAAATGTGAGGTCATAGTTTTTCAGATCTAATAATCCTCAGATATACTCAGCACTCCTCTCATTCTAGAAAAAACAGTCATCAGAAGCATAAATATAGCAAAACTAAAGATTTAAAGAAGTTGCACTGCCTTTCCTCCCATGGGCATGAATATGTGGCAAAATCCCAGGGAGGGACTACCATCCAAGTGAAGAGAAGCTGCCACCAAACAGATTGGTCGGCCATGGAGAAGGCGCTGCCCTGGCCTTCCGGGTGGAAAGCCTCTATTCAATATGCCAGGAGGTAAGAGGCCTCTGAGAGGACTGTTTGGATGCAGGCTCAGCCTTGGATTTCTGGCTTGCGCTACAGTGAGAATTGTCATTGATTTCCTGTAGGATAGTAGAGAATAAAAGTGTCTGGACCAGTAGTTTAGAGTAAACCACGAAAAGGAAAGGTTGCAGAATATTCAAACATTCCGCACTCTGCCAACTATCTGAGTTACTGAATCATTCTGTACCTCCATTTCCCTATGTATAAATTGAGGATATGACAAGCACAGAAACTTTCTGGTAAACAGTGACTGCTCATCAGGCACTGGTGGTTACTGTAACTATCTGTGTTACCGCAAAACATCTGAATGCATGACGTCTGGCTGCAATTTATTTGGTTCAATACACAACTGAATTTTTAAATAGGACCATGCCTTCCACAAGAAGCTTCCACTGTCCCTTTTATTTTTAATCAGACATTAAACTGATCTTTGCAAAACAAACCCTTTCCATCTGTCTTTTGAAATAAGGTATATGCACCCATTAGTTCATCATATACAGAGGCGATTCTTGGGAAGATTAATAGTGGAGTCTTGTTGCCTTTCCCTTAGGCTATAATCATTTAATTAGTCTGAGATTTCACTGGCAATGTTTGAACTTCCCACTCTAGCATTAAAATCTTGCAATAAAAGAATGCCTTAATCCAGAAGACCAGTAATTGGGTCTTCTATTATTGATGAAATTGCCTCCAATACGTCCTTATTAAAAAAAAAATAAGGACTTACTTGGGGGAAGGTATTCAGTCTTAGATACATGGAAAATATCTAAAAGTGAAGAGCTTTTACAATGAACAAATATGTTAACCATATATATAATCATATATATATATATATATATATATATATTATACACAGTACTGTATTACACTGCAAAATTTCAATATCATTGGCCCTCAAGGTGCTTGGTGAAATTAGGCTAGAGTCTCTCCTTCTAAAATAATGGGATTGTGCCCAGAAGTAAATTAGAGATCAAAATTATTGTAATGCTATCTGGGGTTGCAGAAAGAAACTGGAGAAGGCCAGGGATTTGTCAAGGTAGCTTTGTCTCACTGTCGGTTTGGCCCCACTTTATTATAATCAGTGAACTTGGGAAAACACAATAGAAATATTTTACTTGCTTCATGGGGAGTTGTGATGGGAAATTAATAGCCTTAAAACTCTTTGAATGAAAAATTATTATTAATTCCAAGTAAGAAGTCATAACACCACTTTATTCTCCAACATATTCCACTTTGTCTTTTCATTTTCAACTTCACTTACTGAAAATTTTGTGTATTTGATATTTTAGAAGATTCCCTAGAGGCAAAATGCCTTATGTGCTTTAATAGATATCATTGCAGATCCATTAGCCTTGAAAAAAAAAACTTCTCCATAATATCCAAATGTGCAATTTCCCAAATTATGTTATCTGTACTAACTGTGCTCATAATGGGCCTAACGGCCTTCTTGCCCATCTCAGTATTCCAGATATTGGTCATCATTCCAAACTAACCACGGGGCCTGCTTCCCGCTCATTACCACAGGGCACAACGCTGTCTGCGTTACATGACGCACTGTCATTTGGGGCTCCATTCTTTTCCTGGTAATTTTCAAGTTGTCCAAGAGCAGATTTTTTTCTTTGGAGTCTCATGAATCCTAGACTCTTTTGTCATTTCCTGAAGTTCACATCCAAATGTTCAATAATGAACCTCTCATTAAGATTCATTCATTTGCATAATCTCCACTCTGTCTCTAAACACTATCTTAAAGTGAAAATGTCCAGGGAAGATATAGGAAGATTATGTGAATATACAATCTTTAATTCTAAGTATGGACATGGCCCTCCGAGTATCTTGAAATATTTGCCGAAGATTGTTGCATACATTAATTTTATTTGATACTAAAAATTTCTTCTTTTATAAACAGGAAGTGAAAAATTATAGGCCATATTTAGGTTTCTTTCTAAGATTCAAATATGTTCCCCAAAAGTAATGGATACTGAATTCATTACAACAAAAATATTTTCATGACACTTTATTTTCTTCCTCTATTTTGCATATTAAAAAAAAAAAACTCCATGGCTCAATTTTGGGGGTAAGCTACATAAAAAAAATATAGCCATATCTGTTAAAGCAACAAAAAACCTCAGATGATCATATCCCAAATAGCTGTTTTGTTATAATATTCTGTTTTCGTTTTATTCCACCTGGAAAAACTACTAGGTTTAAAATGGACAACAAACAAGAGAAAATCGCATTCATAATTAGAAGACAATGTCCAGGTGTGGAAGCACATGCATGTAGTCCCTGCAGGCACATGCCTGCACTCAGGAGGCTGAGGCAGGAGGACTACCATGCATTCAAGGTCAGCCTGGGCTATATAATGCACTCAAGACCAGTTGAACTACATAGCAAGACCCTGTCTCAAAAAACAAAAACAAAAACAAAAGAAACCACCAAAAAACAAAACAAAACAAAACAAAATCAACCAACCAACCAACCAACCAATTATACATATATACATCTATATATGAGGAATTAGGTAATCAGCATTGTTGTCTAGAAGGTCAATGTAGATAACTTAAAAAAATTCCTTTATTATTATTTATTTTTGTTTGGGACATGGTCTTGCAATACAGCTCAGACTAGCCATCCTCCTGTTTCAGCCTCCCCGGCACTGGGATTACAGTCATGCACCACCACACCTAGTCTCAGCGGCCAGCACTGTGCACTTGGCTTCTGGACTGGCATGGCACGTGGTACTGAGGATCGAGCCTGGGTCCTTGCACTTGCCAGGCAGGTGCTGCCCACCAAGGTTTCTCCCCGGCCCAAAATCCCTTTATTATTAAGGTGGGAGGAGCTCAATGAAGGGTCAACTAAAATGGCAAATTTAAATGGCAAACTTCCTGAGCTGTGCAACAGAATCTATAAATGCTACCCACCTTTCTTCAGCCTTGCTGGTCTTTTTGTCCTTGGCAGAGAGAAGCACTTGCAGTGGGAGGACAGGAACATGAGGATAAAGGGTAGCCCCAGCACTTGGCTATCTGTTCCGAGCACAGTGAGGCTGAAGTTTTACCTGACGAAATACACTCCAGCACTGGCTTGCTTCTCCCAAGCCTTTTATAGCTTCCTGCTCATTGTTAATATACCCCTTAGGCTCTTTTCTGTCACTTTTAAGGAAAATCAGTCAGCCCTACCTATAATTATTCACATTTTGCCTTTCTTTTTCTACCAGTCATTTCTTTTACTTAACTTCTTTCCTTGTAATGTTAATCTTTTCTGCCATTTCTTGTTTAGTACTTTAAACAGTCTTATTTCCAAGAACACTTTTATCTATCTTCTATCTTCCTCTTGTATATCTTGGTAGCAGCTTTTTACTCTGAACAGAGTGTTTCACTGATTTTTTTTTTCCCCTTTTTTCTTCTCCCTATTACCATTTACTCTTTGTGTGTCTTACTTGGATAGCATTTCTTTCCTTTGCATTTGATTATTCAGTGCTTTATGCCTTTGTGTTCACTGTATACTACAGTTCTCAAAACATAATATAAATAATTCTAATATAATTCTTCAAAACTCATTAACCTACTAAAAGGTCAAGGTGTGACTGAATTCTTGGAAGGTATCCACATGAAGATACTTTTATATGCATAGGTAGAACACTTATGTTTTTAGGGCCAAACATTTTTGTACTTGATCAAACTTAATCTACCTTTTATAGCTAAATGTTGAGATGATACACCAGCTAAATTAGGTAGAAACATAAATAGTCAGACAGGACTAGTGAGTGTAGACACATCACAACTGTGCATAGAGGTGCATGCTAAAGGCTAGACCTCAAGACAAAAGACAAAATGATTATATCTACACACTTCCCTCAGGGAAGAACAGCAGTGATTGATGGTTCAAACAGGTACTATCACACTAGGTGAGGGGCCAGGAAGAGCCACTGACCCCCCTGACCCCCAAAGCCGCAATTAGGTCCATGTACCCTTGCTACATGACTTGACTCACCATTTGATCCCTGTTTAACCAATGTTATCTAAGTGATTATGCTCATAATCTTATTGGTTAACCATAGTTTCAGCCCATCTCATTATCACCTTGTGATTTCCCATTGGATCAGTGTTACCTAATGTTACCATTATATTCATAAGCTCATTAGTTGATTAGAGTTTTGTCCTATCTTAGACTCACCTCACCTTGTAGTTTTGCCCAACAAACTCCCTTGAGATGTGAGGCTCCTGGCCACCCCCACTTGGGACCCCTTCTGTCTCTCTTAGAAGCTTTCTTTCCTTAATAAATATACTTTTCTTTCCCTAGTAAATATAGCTTTTTTTTCTCCAAATAAAGTGTTTCCTTCTCTTAACCTCCACTGTTCCTAGAATTCACTCTTCAATTTTAGAGAACATGAACTCCATGTATTGGACATTTACCAGGCTAGCAGGTTGGAAGTTAGAATATTATTCTTGTAATATTTGGAAGTCTACATCATTCCCCTATCACTTGGTGGGGGAAAAAATCCTCTATTCTATATTTTGAAAAATATTTATTTATTTATTTGATTCAGGGTCTCATTATGCAGTTCAGACTTGTAGTGATCCTCTTATCTCAGCCTCCCCAGTGCTGGGATTACAGGTATGCACCACCATGCCTGGTTTCGAGGCTGGCCCAGCATGTGGTACTGAGGACTGAACTTGGGTCCTTGTGCCTGCTAGACAGGCACTTAGACCAGTGAGCTATCTCTGCAGCCAAAATCCTCTATTTTTTTTTTTTTATAGAATTGATATACAGTGATTTTCTTTTCAGATTTGTGTTAGTATGAATCCTAATTTCTTTATAGGCATACTATATGTAAGGTTTCAATTCTATGTTAAAAGGTGAAGCCAAAAGGTCAATGCAGCTACCAGTGTTTACAGAGAATTTTTGGACTCAGAACTGTATGCAGTTCTTAGAGGAATGGGAGATAAAGGCAACAGTAATTAATATTATTGTTGCACTATAGTTTATCAAGTGCTTACAAAAAGGTCATATCATATACAATTGATCCTATTTAAATTCAACTGTGTGTTCATAAGATAGAGAGCGAAGAAAGGAGAGAGGCAGCAGAACACTATAACTCCTGAAAGTGGGTCCTAGGCCAAGCACATGTCTAGGAGAAAAAAGGAGTCTGAAGAGGTGAATTGTTCCCTCCCATCTTACCACACTAGAATGATCTTCCCCCCCCCTTTTTTTTTTTTTGAATGATCTTTATGTTTTGAGATTCATGCTTTTTATGCACATCTTCATCTGTTTAGCTGCCATACCATAGACTGGGCTACTGTAACAGCAGAAATTTCTCATACTGCTGGAGGCAGGGAGGTCCAGGACCAAAGCTGCAGAACAGGAATCCTGCAGATTTGGGGTCTGGTGAAGGCCTGCTTTCCAGGCCACAGATGACCATTGTCTCATTGTGTCCTCACATGGCAGAGGGGTAAGAAAACTCTTTAAGAAGGTACAGTCCCATTCATGAGGGCTCCCCCATAGATTTCTGGCCATGCCACAGCTCAGTGTCAGGGCAGATGGCAACGTGTGACTGCTGCTAGAGTCAGCTCCTCATGCCCCCTAGAGTGGTGGACACCACTTCCCCTGCTGGACCTTGTGTGGCCAACGAATTAAGCACTGGAGCACAGGGAGCAGAGCTTGTGATCTCCTGTTCTGAGCGGCATGTGCTGAGGTCACAGGGGCACATGAAGTCCCTCCTCTTAAATTCCACCCTCCCCTGGAGCTTGCCTTTGTGATTTTAACAGAAAGGGCAATCCTGATGATTTCAGAATTATCTTAAAGGTTATCTTTTTACTGTCTTGGAAAACAGCTCCTGGCTCCTGTTGAGATGGCTAATCCTTCCTAATCGCTTTAGTCACTTGACCACATTTTTTTGCAGATAAGGGCCCTCACAAGCGTAGGCTGACCTTGAACTCAGTGTTCTTTCTGCCTCAGCCTCCCCAGTGCTGAGATACAGGTCTGTGTGTCACCACACCCAGCTTGACCACATTTTTAGTATTCTTTTCTGAACAAGCTTTCCCATTCTTCTTAACATGTGTAGGCCAAAAATTAGCCAAATAACTAAGTTTTGTTTCCTTCTGGATTACCAATTCTATCTTTAACTTTTTATAAGCAATAGAAACATAATTCAATAAAGTTCTTTCCATTCTATATCAAGGCTGACCTTTTTCCTTTTTTTTTTTTTTTTTTTTTTGGTATAAGGTCTCACTATGCAGCTTGTATTCCTAGTGACCCTCCTGTTCTCAGCCTCCCCAGCTCTAGGATTATAGGCATGTGCCATTATGCCTGGTTTTGGTAGCTGGCAAGGAGCCCCCAGGGTTCTGGCATGGCATGTAGTGCCAGGGATTAAGCCCAGGTCATTGTGCTTGCCAGGCAGGTGCCTAGACCACCAAGATATCTCCTGAGCTCCCTAGTTTCCAATAACACATTCCTCATTTCCATCCCAGACTTCATCAAAATAGTCTTCACGGCCCGCACTATTAGTAGCATTCTGTTTAGGGTACTTGGGTACTCCATGCTGACTGGAGGTTGGTTTCTCAGTAGCTTTCTTCCTTTCTTTCTGAATGCTTATCAGAATGACCTCTAAAGGGCCATTCAGAGCAGTGTAGGCCTGTCCTAACATGTACCTCAACACTATTCAAGCTTCTGTCCATTTCCCAGTTTCCAAGCTGTTTTCTACATTCTTAGGTATTTAGTAGCATAACAACTCATTTCTTGGTACTAATTTAGGTCTTAGTCCTCCAGGCTGCCATTATAAAATTCCGTAAATGGTATGGCTAACAAACAACAGAAACTTACTTCTCATAGTTCTGATGGAAATCCAAGATCAAGGTACAGGCACATCTAGTGTCTGATGAGGGGTCACTTCCTAGTTTATAGATTTCCATAGTTTGCATCTTTACATAGTGGCAGGGGCACAGGAACTCTCTGCAGTCTCTTCTGTAAGGAGTCTAATGAAGTCATAAGAACTCCAGGATTAAGATCTGGTACTGTTCCTGTTACCATTGGTCATGATAGGTCAATTTGACTGGACCAAGAACAACCTAGGAGACTGGTAGGGTATAATTCTGGGTATGTCTGTGGAGAGTTCCCAGAGATTATTTACATGGGGCCAGCAAACCAAGTGGGAAGGCCCCATCCTGATTATGGGTGGCACAAGCTAATGGGCTGATGACACAGGTAGAATGAAAGGGAAAGAAAGGAACAGTCTGCTGTGATATTGATGAGTTCCTTTCTGATTAGGCTGGTCCATTTTTCATGGCTGCTGCCATCTGTGGACATCAGACTTTCTTCAGCCTTTCCACACAGACTCATACCTGTGACTCTTCAGGGGACCTGCCATTGCAGACTGGTGCTGATCCTTGAATCTTTGAGGTCTCCACCTTCCAGCTTCATGAGCTGAACAGCTGTTCCTTGCTCCAGCTTTCTATTATATTTTGCAGATGGCCACAGCAAACTTTTCTGCCTCTGATTTGGTAAGCCTACCAGTTAAATCCCCTTACATGATTACATACATTTTTCTATTGATTCTATTTCTTTCCTTTCTTTTTTTTTTGTATTGTTTTAGGACAGGGTGTACAGGGTCTCACTGCACAGAGCAGACTTGTAGTGATCCTCCTGCTTACAGCCTCCCAAGTGCTGGGATTATAGGCACACGCTACCACACCCAGTCTCAATCACCAACCCAGCATGCCCCAGAGGTGGGGCCAGCATGGCAGGCCAGGGGATCGAACTCCTGGCCCCTGTGTCTGCCTAAGCAGGTGCTTTAATCCACTGAGCTATTTGGCTGGCCCTTGTATTTCTTAAAATACCAAAACTGATACAAATTTTGGCATCAAGAATGGTTCTAGGAAAAATCTTTAAGGATGAATCTCCCTAATTGGTTCTGCAGTCCCTGGAGTTGGCTCAGTTTGATGAGACTCCAGGTGTCATGGTCCTTCCTGATGATGTGGGAGTACTCATAGTCTCCCCACAGTGAACTGTTTAAAGAAATATGTAAGACAGATCCACTTGATATTCCTTATTCACTACTTGTGAGATGTAAGTGACTTTATACACATATTTTAGAAGACTAAAAAATATAATGATGGTGGCCAGTCTTAGCCTTTCTGGATAAAGTAATAAAGGAAAGCAAACAGTTCAAAGACTGAGTTTCCCCACTCCAGACAGGTAGAAACAACTTCAAGATGCTCTGAGGGAGCATCTTGTTCTGTATCCACAGGCTGTAGGCCTGAAAACTACATGCAAGCCTTCATCCCATGAGGATGACTTACAGTGCAAGCCTAATTACTGACCTAGAAGATATTTTTAGTTAAGTGAGGGTGCAGATTGGAGAAGAGTGGGATTCTGTACAAGTGGGATGAGACATTTGGGAGGAATCTGATGAGGCTGATGACACTGAGTGCTTAAATTCTGATGAGTTTACCCTACCAGAGGCAAGATTTTTCACTCCCATATCCAATCTCAGCCTGAGAAAACTAACAGTGCATTATGTGCTGAACCAATAATAACTTATCCTGATGCAGCTAAGGAGCAGGACTATGTGGGCACTTTGTCAGGATTCACCCCTTTTTGCCTCTTTTTTGCCTCTAGGCCTGTAACTCGACTCAAATCTCAGAAGAGGCGAGTACACAGTGTGACCCTTGAAGAGGTACACTACATTCTCATAGAATTTTGGGCACTGTAACTGTTCATAACTTTTGCTTGGAATAAAAAATGGCCATCAATAAGACTATGTACCAATTCATGGTCTACAGCTGAATGTTCATCAGCTTGGAAGCAATAAATTAAAAAGTTGATGACAAAAGCTTTTAGGGAAGAGGTCTTTGGTAGACCTCTCCACATGGGTGGATGGAAGCATGTGATGATATTATGTCTTGTGTAAATGCTCATCAAGAGGTGACCTCAGCTAAAGAGTGTTGATAATTAAGTGGCTAGGATAACCTATTTTGTGCATGAGAATCAATCTCTTTCAGCCATACCTGTCCTTGCTCAATGGGTTCATGAACCAAGTGGTCATGGTGGCAGAGATGGGATTTATGTATAAGCTCAGTAACATGGACTTCTACTCACCAAAGCTGACCTGGTTAGAGTCACTTCTATGTGCAGCAAATTAATCTGCCTGCAGCAGGGACCAACACTGACACTTTTTCCCTGAGGTGATCAGCCTGTGACTTGGTGGTAGGATGATTATTCTGGATACTTGCATTATAGAAAGGGTAGTGCTTTGTCTTATTGGAATAGACACCCATTCTGGGTATGAGTTTGCCCTTCTTGCACATACTGTTTCTGCCAGAACTACTATCTGTGGACCTAAAATCATGGTATCTCTGAAGCATGGGTGAGACCCTCATCCACCCCCTTGGAAGCCCCCCACCACTCCGCAGCACCCCCCCTCACCTACCCAGTAAGAATTTCTGCTGCATTCTGGGGACCACCCCCCAGATCCAGCCCTAGCCCAGGCCCGGTGAGTATGTGGGAGAGCTTCCTCTCCCCCCTACTGCACCTTGTCCCCTCCAGACTCAGCTCAGGA
>NW_004524592.1:12128723-12131727 GCF_000260255.1 Octodon degus
TATCAATAGAGCGAAAACTAAAAATCACATGATCATCTCTATTGATGCAGAAAAGGCTTTTGATAAAGTCCAACACTCATTCACGTTCAAAGTCCTACAGAAAATTGGAATAGATGGCCTCTACTTCAATCTGGTAAAAGCCATTTATGAAAACCCAATGTCTAACATAATTCTAAATGGGGAAAAACTGAAATCTTTACTCTTAGATCTAGTACAAGACAAGGATGCCCTCTACCACCACTCCTATTCAATATATTTCTGGAATCATTAGCTAGAGCCATTAGACAAGAGAAAGAAATAAAAGGAATAAGAATAGATGATGAAGAAGTTAAATTATCATTATTTGCAGATGACATGATACTTTACTTGGAAGAACCAAAAAACTCCACCAGGAAGCTATTAGAGTTAATAGAGAAATTCAGTAGCATAGCAGGATAGAAAGTCAATACCCAAAAGTCAACAGAATCCCTCTACACAGATAACAAAGAAACTGAGAGGGAAATTAGTGAAAAAATACCTTTTACAGTAGTACTGAGGAAAACGAAATACCTTGGAATTAATCTAACTAAAGAAGTCAAAGATCTTTTCATGGAAAATTACAGTACTCTTAAAAAAGAAATCATAGAGGATTTCAGAAAATGAAAAGATATTCCTGGATAGGAAAAACCAACATTGTGAAGATGGCCATACTCCCAAAATTGCTGTACAGATGTAAAGCAATCCCTATCAAACTACCACCAACATACCTTATAGACATAAAGAAATCATTCCTAAAATTTATTTGGAACCAAAAAGACCTAGAATAGCAAAGGCAATCCTGGGCAATAAAGGCAAGGCAGGAGGCATTATAAGTCCTGACTTGAAATTATACTACAAGACTACTGTGATAAAATCAGCATGGCACTGGCAACAAAATAGACCTGAGGATCAATGGAATAGATTAGAAGATGCTGAAGCCCCTATGAACACACTCAGCCAACTTATCTTTCACAAAGGGGCCAATCATACTCACTGGAAGAAAGATAGCCTCTTTAACAGATGGTGCTAGAAAAACTGGCTCTCTACCTGCCAAAACCTAAAACTTGACCCAGGTCTATGACCATGCACTAAACTGAAGTCAAATGGATTAAAGATCTAAACATTAAAACAGAAATAATCTCCTGGTAGAGAAAGTAGGAGGAAGTCTTGAAGACACAGGGGTAGGCAAAGAGTTCATGAACAAAATTCAAATCACGCGGGAAACATTTTAAAGAATTAAGAACTGGGACTTACTCTTATTGAGAAGTTTTTCATGTCAAAAGAAATTACCCACAAAGTGAAAAGACAACTCACAAATTTGGAAAGAATCATGAAAAATAAGTACTTAGACAAAGGTCTGCTCTCTAGCATTTATAAAGAACTAAAAAACACTAGGGCCCCAAAATTTAAAGACCCAACCAAAAAAGGGCATCTGAGATGAACACATACTTGTCCAAGGATGAAATTAAAGAAGCAAATAAATATATGAAAAAATGCTCCACATCACTAGCCATCCATGAAATGCAAATTAAAACAACATTGAGATATTGTCTCACCCAAGAAAGAATGCCTATCATAAAGAAATCACCCAACAACAAATGTTGGAGAGGCTGTGGGAAAAGGGAACCCTTCTCCACTGCTGGTGGTAATGTAGACTGTTGCAACCATTATGGAAAGCAGTGTGGAGACTCCTTAGAAAACTTGGACTGGAAATCCTATTTAATCCAGCTATTCCTCTACTAGGAATATTCCTGGAGGATCTCAAAACATCATATCATAGGGATATATGTGTGCCTATGCTTATCGCAGCACAATTTGTGATAGCCAAATCTTGGAAACAACCAAGATGCCCATCACCTGAGGAATGGATGAAAAGATGTGATATTTTTACACAATGGAGTATTATTCAGCCATAAAGAATGATAAACTTGAAGCCTTTATATTGAAGTGGATTCCACTTGAAGATATGCTCATAAGTGAAATAAACCAGACACATGTGTAAATATCATATAGTTTCTCTAATATAAGAACTCAAAAGAAGAAATAGAAATAGGAAGGTATAATACAACTAAAAGGAAAGCAAGAAGTTGAGAACTAGACAATGAACAGAGAGCAAGGAGAAGAGCTAGAAAATATGGCGGGGGCAAGCCATACACTTATATGTAGAAGATGGGTAAGGCAATGATTCTGAGACTCTTCAGAAGATTTTTGAATCTTGCAGTTAATTGGAAGGATTCTCACCCTGGTAATTATATACACAGACACCTGTGAACTAAGAAACTGCACTAAGATGGGAATTTGTAATACTAGGTTCATGCTTGGAGTGCCTGTCATTCTGGTCTTCTGAATATGGGCTGCTTGTCATGACATGCCAGTTGCTGCCATGCTGTCTCTCGCTCAGTAGATGATTGTTCAAAAAGAAGAATGTATGCAATGTGTTAATTATCGAAACTGTCCTACCACTTTGATTTGAAACTGTCTTATTGCTATTTGTTTATCAATAAAATTATGGGAAAAAAATAAAAGAAATAAACCTGCATAAAAAAAGAAGGGGTTGGTGAATGAAGGCAGGAGACAGGAAAAGGAATATTGTGGGACTGTCCTGCTTCAAGGTTGTATATGGTTAGATTTCTGGATTATGTGTAAACATAAGAATTATATAATTCTTTATGCTTATTTTTAAAATATATTTTAATTTTTGAAATGTTTTTTTCATCATATTCTGTAGGGTCTTCAAGTTCAACATATCAATACTCATGAAAAATACCTGTTCCCTGTTATGCCTCAGATGTTTGATATTCAGAGAAATAGTAAAGTTAAGCTTAACAGCCTAGGTTGTATGGTAATAACAATAAACTTCTCTTTTGGAGGGTTAACAACCTAAGTTTGCAAACCAAAATTAGAGAAAAAGAAGGGCCACAAGGAAAGCCAATATTTTGGCCCTAGCCTTCCAAGGTCAATTAAGACTCAGGACATATGAGATCTT
>NW_004524592.1:12132265-12159546 GCF_000260255.1 Octodon degus
TTTTGTATCTGTGTATTCAAAATGGTTAGGGTAGATACATAGTTACATTCTCTTAATGAATAGAGGGATTTGTTGTAATAGTGTTTGTAAATAGGATATCATGTCTTCATCTTGTACAGCAAATAACCACTAGGAAGAGAGTATGCAATGCGTTAATTATTGAAACTGTCCTACCAATTTGATTTGAAACTGTCTCATTGCTATTTGTTTCTTAATAAAATTATGGAAAAAAGTCATGGTATCTCACAGAGCTTTGCTTTTGCTCAGGGAATGAACTTTGTAGCCCAAGAAGTATAGTAGGGAGCTTATTATGCTCATGGAGTTCATTGGTTTTACCACATTACCTACCAACCAGCAGCAACCGGATTGATAGAAAAATAGAATGCCTGTTGAAGGACACATATAGCTAGCCAGCAATACCTTGCAGGGCTGAAGCAAGGTGCCCCAGAAGGCTCTATGTGTTCTGAATCAGAGTCCAATATATGCTAGTGTTTCTCACATAGCCATGATTTACAGGTCTAGGAATCAAGTGGTAGAAATGCAAATGGTACCACTCCCTTTGGTCCCTAGCAAGATGTTTGCTTCATATTCCCAGGATCTTCTACTCTCTTAGCTTAGAAGTCTAAGGTCTAGAGGGAGAAGGCTTTTACCAATAGGCACAATAACCCACTGACTGGAAGCTAAGACTTCTACTTGGCCACTTTTAGGCTTTTCATACCTCTGTGTCAACAGGTTATAAAGTGAGTTATAGTGTTGGTGGGTTGTATAATTGATCCAGCCTATTAAGGGGAAACTGGGCTATTAGTTGGCAAGGGAGGTGAGGAAGAATATATCTGCAGTGCTTGGGATCCTGTAACATCTTGTAGTTCTATCATTCTTTGTTATTGAGGCCAAGGGAAACTCTAATAACTCAATTCAGACATGATGATAAAAGCCTCGGACCCTTTAAGAATGAAGGTATGGGTCCTCTACCACATAATGAACTAAGACCCTCCTAGGTGCTTGAAGGCCAATGAAATACAAAATAGATAGAAGGAAAAGGTAATTGTAAATACCAGTTATAACCATGTTACCAGTTATATAAATGTAATTGTCATGAGTATTTATTTTTTATTTTTTTTGGTGGGGGGCAATGGGCATGGAACCCATGACCTCACACATACATGCTAGGCAAGTGTTTACCACTAAGCTACACTCCAAATTGTGGGTTTTTTTGTCTTTCTTAATTCTTATGCTATGCAACATAACATTGATAGACTTAACATCAGCAGCTAGGTATTATTAGTCTAAATTACATTATTTAAGTTATAGAATGTTTTATGGCTTGTGTCTAGTTGTTCCCCCAAAGCCTCATGTAAGTCATGGGGCAGATTTCTAGAGTTTGTGATTAATTCATGATCCAAGGATGGGATTATGGGTCTAAGTACTTATGGTACTATGGGTGTGAGTGCTACAGCCAGCCTCGGGCCAGATAGCCTGAATGTAACATAACAGAGAAAGAGAGACAGACTTGCTCTCTGTAACCATTGTTGCTGTTACTCCTCCTATTTTGCTCTCTGCTCTTTGCAACCACCATGAACTGCTGCCCTCTGCCATGTGCCACTCAGCCTTGGAGCCAGCAGAGTATGGACTAAAAACCTCCATTAACTGTGAACTAAATTAACCTTTGCTTCCTTCATTTTGGGTGTCGAGTATTTGTCTCAGCAATGAGAGAAGAGTAACTGTGACAGAATGTTAAGGGAAAAAAAGGTATCACTCAAAGAAAAACTTATTTTCTATTCTGCAGAGGAAATTAGTGTGTTTTCATATGTATACAGAAGAGTTATACCATGTTAGGTGGAATTATGAACTTGCTCCAGCTTTGCAACCGCCCTTTGAACGAACTGGTGTGTATTCACTGCTGCGGTTGCCTATGGAAACCAGTCTGCAGTTTCTTCAGCCTTCTAACTCAGACTTGTACCAAGATTCCCCACGAGCTGTGAGACTTCAGCCTTGGACTAATGCTTTATCCCGATCTCTCTTCTTCTGGGACTCTAGCTTCTTGCTTCTTGTGGATACAGGATCTTCTAGCTCTCTGTGGCACAGCCAGCCCTCGTGAACTCTCACCTCTGATCCTGCCATCCTCTGCTAAATCTCTTTGCCTGTGTATTTTTTCTCCACAGAATCCTAGCCAGTACAGTTCGCAAAGGCCACATCTCCTATATTATAACACTGGAAGCAAGATTTCAACATATAAATGTTAGAAGACACATTCAATTTACTATGACACCATCCTTAAATGCATGCCAACTACTTCATCTGTTTTTTGATAGAATAACTGCTGTTTGAAACAATAATTTTGAATTATCTAATTTATGGTATATTTAGGGGTTTTCCAATGGTATTTGTGATTCTGCTTTTGTTTTCATAGATGTGCTGCCTCAATATTGTGTCTCATATAAATGTCAAACAACTAGTTGACCCTTTCTAATTTCTCATTAAGTTCTCCAAGTGTGCAGAAAGGGACTCGTCATCCCACTGACTTGAAACAGCTTCTCAGATTCTACTTGAGGCAGGCTTGCTTGGGTTGGACCAACCTTCAGCAAATGCTCTTCCCATTTTCACTGGAGCCTCAGAAACAAGACTAAGTAAGCACCTGGTTATGTCAAAGATGTTCTAGGCTGGGGGCAGAAGAAGATAGCATACACAGGGTGATAACACCAGTGAAGGTCAGTAGATCCTTAAAATTCATGAAGGATCTATCTGAGGGAGACAGAGTTCTCCAATTTTAGAAAAAAAAATGGTTGTGCTGACTCTTGGATTTCCATGTAGTCATATTTCCACGAGGGACTCTGTTAGTTTTTCACTAAGGAATTATTTCTTCAGCACTACTACCAATCTCTAAAGCAGTATCTATTTAAAGACACTGTTCTGGCCTCAGGCCCCTGGGCGTCACGTCTCAAGTACACGCAGGTACTAGTGGTGTTGATGCGGGTGAGACTTCTACCTCCCTGTGCCTTAGTTTGCTCATCTGTAGCATACATAATGACAGCACTTCTTTCACAAGGTTGGTAGGAGACTATCGGATACAGAGCTTCAAACAAGATGCCTTCATGTAGTAAACAAACAGTACATGTCACCTCCTGTCATCATGTCTCCCTGAAGGAGCTAGCCAAATGTAATGATTCTTGACAGCCAACAGAATGACAAGAGGACTTCTGCTTCCATATCCATGTGTTGTGGACCTGGGTTAGCACCATCTTTGAATTTCCACACTTTATTTAAAATAATACCCTACTAATATTACCAATACCACTATAAGTTAAGACTAATAAAACTTTTTCCTCTTCCTCTACTTCCCCTTCTTCTCATATTCCCTTTTCCTCTCCTTGTTCTTCATTCTTTCTTCCTCTTCTTCCTTATATGGTTTGATGTAAAAATCCCAATCAGTTTTCTAATTATCTTATGCCTTCTTTGCTTCTACATTTTTCCTAGAGAAACCAAGTAATAAAATCACATGAAGTCAGGCATGGTGGTGCATACCTATAATACCAGCACTCAGGAGGCTGAGAGAGAAGATTACCTCAAATTTGAGGCAAGCCTAAAGTACACAGTAATTTCAAGTCCAGCCTGGACTACAAAGCAAGGCCCTGTCTCAAAAAATGAAACAAACAAATCACATGATGAGAATAACCATGTATGGGAATAAAAGTACTAAGCTGGATAGTTGCTTTCTTCAGCAAGGGAAACTCCTCCCTTAGACTAACCCATGGGACTGCCAACAGAATCACTCATTAGATGCGGTCATGCACTTTTGGATTGGTGGCAGTGGGCCTCTCAATGGGCAGTGTACTACGCATGATGACATTACAGAATGGTTGAGGCTAGAGTAGCTCATGTTTGGGGAAGTCGAGGGATAAAAAAACTGGATAATACTTTAGGAATGAAGTGACACTTGTTTCGAAGATGGATAAGCACCAACAAAGGAAAAAAAGTAGGAGGTAAACTAAACTGGAGCACCACAGAGGGAAAGGACCCTGACGAGAAGAGGACAAGTTGAGTCTACTGGGTGGAAGGTAGGAACACGTGGAAGCAAAGTGTGCCCAGTAAGGGGGCACTGGATGGGTGCACCAGAGACTGGTGGGGAAAACATGGGCAGGGAGGGTAAAGCAAGTCATGAGTGCCTTAGTTCCAGGGAAGAAGCTGAGGCCCAGAGGACAATAAGAAGACATTACATTTCCTGCAAAAGAATGATGTAATATTGACATTTTGAGAAAAGATAATATGGAAGTGGTATATAGGATAAATTAATGAAGAGAGACTGCTATATTCTACAGCAAGGGCACTTCTAATAAAATGCTTTACGTTTTTTAAAAATCTGTCTTTTTTACAGTCTCAACTTCAGACTTTTAATCACTTTCCAGTTCTTTCTCTGAGCCAAAGAGCAGGGCTGCAGAAACATGTCTAAGTCTACTTGGGAAGTGATAGGCATTCACTGGTTTGGTCTGGGGACAGAATGGTGGCTCCACCCACCCCTCCTAGACTTCCTTTTGAGGAGGTTCAGTTGTTCCTGTCACAGGCCGCTCCTTCCCTGTCTCCTCATAAGAAAGTACACTTTGCTATACATACTGATTAATGGGCAGTAAAACTAATAACATGGGGACATGAAAAATATATGAGGTGCCAAATATGAAAAGGAAGTCCCACTTACTGTTGTTGTGAGATTGGCAACATGCTGAAGTTTTCCTATAACTCAG
Source organism: Octodon degus (assembly GCF_000260255.1). Lineage (NCBI taxonomy): Eukaryota > Metazoa > Chordata > Mammalia > Rodentia > Octodontidae > Octodon > Octodon degus. The sequence goes on from NW_004524592.1 coordinate 12,137,002, forward strand.
CTCAAGGAGTCCTTGCCAACAGGGAGCAAAGGTACACAAAAGTGCTGTTTCCATTGATAGCTTCTGCCCAGGGAAGCCCTTGATGGGTTTCTCTCTGGCCATTCTTGGTGGGCTGCAGGGAAGGGTCAGGGCACATGGGGATACTATTTTTTCTACCTCAGGGAAGCTCACAAAGATAAAGGAAAAGCAGCACAACTCTCCAGTTAACTTAAATTGTCTTTTCTCCCCTAGTACTGGGGAGTGAACTCAGGGCCTTCACACTGAGCTAAATTCCCAGGCCTTCTGTAAATTTTGCTTAAGAGACAGATCTCACCCTGGCTGAGCTTGACCTCGCAATTCTCCTCTCTTCAGCTTTCCACGGTGGTGAAGGATGGAGGCGTGTCACTGTAACTGGCTCCTAACCGGGCCTTTTATCCGCCCTCATTGTTGATGACCAGTGTCCCTTGCTCTGTTTGGAATGGGCATTCTGACTTTCGTAGCTATACTACATTTAGCCTATTCTCATCCAGTGTGACCCGGACAAGAGGTGTCAGTGGACTTCACCCCAGTGCTTAGTTTAGGGACTGAGTGCTAACTAGTACTGAGTGTAGTACTGTGGCCAGCAGAAAGTCCTCTTCTTTGCTTCTGAGTCACCAGGAAGGTAAACCTGGAGGTGCTGGCAACCATGTTGCATTCATCAATAATGAAACACAGACAGGAAACAGAACTTCGAAGGAAAGTCCTGACATGGAGACCCATTTCCATTAAGGTACTGCCTTGACCTTTTGCACTGCAGGAGACAACATATTTTCTTCTTTGTAAAACCTATTTTGAATTGATTTCTTTTTCTTGTATCCACACAACAATCTGTGTTTCTACCAATTGCTTTGTTTGTACATAAGTCTAGCAGACACTTGGGGAGCAGAGAATGGTGGGAGAGGGATCCTGACGGTACAGCTGACTTTGCCAGTGAAGAGGGCATCTGATACATGATTCTCACCCTTCCTGGTCAGTTTTCTAAGTGACAAATTCTCCTCCAAAGACAAGAGTTTTATTAAACTCAGCCTATCTCTGGCTCCTTTGTGAAAAGTGGAGAGCATTCTCCAGATCGTTATAAATAGCTATAGGTATATAATAATTGTTGAACAGTTTAGAAAAATAGGATAGCTTCTAAAAGAGAAAGTCAGTTCTTGCTATGATTGGCCAATGAGTAGAATAAACTTACCTGCAATGACATTATGTTGTTCTGGATTTCAGAGAACCAAGAGCAAGATGATAGCATTTTTAAGGGCTTCTTCTCCCTCTACTCTGCCTTCCTGTGGCTGTGCCATAGTGACCTCACATTTGCAAGTGAGTTTGTTTTAAGTTCTTTTTCACAGAAATTTCTAGAGAAAATGTGAATAGGGGCTTTCCTATAGACTGACTCCAAGGAAATAACAGACTAAAAAGTAACCTAGAGCTTTAACGATAAAATTTTGATACAGGAGGCATCATTTGTGTGAAGAGAATTGAAAGACTTGTGGTCCAGGTGAGTCATTCAACTCCCAGGGGCTTCAGTTTATTGATCAGGCAAGCAAAATAATGAAAATAGTAATGAGGATGATGACCATAATGATGGTTGTACTAGGCATGCTGTATTTTTAAAGAATCACCTCATTTAATTATATAAGACATATGCTAATGCTATCCCTATTTTATAGTTCAGCTGCAGACAGGTTAGTTTCTTGTCTAAGCTAGTAACTGAGCCAATATCGTAATTACTGTTATGATCACATGAAGAAAGGAAAGAGGAAAGAGTGAGTAGGGCCCACACAGGGCTCAAGCCCATCAGCTTGCCCACTGTAGAGAATTCTTAGAGGGACTGGGAAGTTGGAGAGGAAAGACAGGGATGAGGTGGGTGAGTGGAAAGGGAAAAAGGCCAAGAAGAACCTTTGCTGAACAGGCTGACATAGCCCTAGTCTGAACACTGTGACTCTAAAACACTTGTTTATTACAGTGGACAGTAAACTGGGCAGGGGCTTCCTAAACTTTCCACATACGAGGCAGGTTTGCTAGAACTGAGTGGGTACCACCCAAAGACTCCAAGCTGGGATGAGGGCTTTGTTTTACTGTAACAATGATAGCTAGTTTTTACTTAGGACTTCCTATGTGACAGGCTATCTATGTGGTGACTTGGACCCTGTGGCAGCTCCATGGAATGGGCATCCTTTCATTGATGTCATTGTCCCAAAGCCCCTGTCCTCCACCAAATCCTGCAGAGCACTACATGGCTCTGTGTAATTATGTATAATGAAAATAAAAAGCCAAAGCTTCTCTCTCTCTCTCTCTCTCTCTCTCTCTCTCTATATATATATATATATATATATATATAATCACTTGGCTTACCACACTTCTGCAAAAGAAAAGCTATTTTTGTTACTTTAAATCAACTTTAGCACAAACAATGTGCAATATTTTTATATCCTCTTTCTTATTCTGAGTAAGAATTTAGGAAGGAGCTGGTGATGCATCATTAAATAGTTTTTCCCATCATCTAATGACTGAGTTATTGGTACTAGATATAGCCATGGGGAGAAAAATAAATGTTTATGATGATTTAAAAGACCAATTATAAGCCTCTGCCTTATTCCTTACTCAGCATCCTGCACGGCATGTAAAAATGGTAATGAAAAAACACACTACACTGGAAATCTTAACTGTGCAGAATGTCAGTTTTCAGTTACACTTAAAGAATAAAAAACATTAGGATACCATTAATGGTTTTCAGAGTAATGCAGGAAAAGCAGGATTGTTTTCTGTTATTATTATTACTGCCATTAATGGGTCAGAGCCTTCCATGGGAGTACAACTCAGGACAATCCAGACACTTTCAATAGAGCATTAACTCTTTCAGGTCAAAAGAAGCTCATTTAGTGGACTGCAGCAGTCATTTAATAAATGATACCCTTGTGGCCTCAAAAAATTCATCTCCTGTCTAAAGAGCCTTGCTTACACATTTCTATTTTCTGTGTTCTATCCCTGCAAATATTCCAGGAAGATAAAAAGGTTAATTTGCAGATAATTATTTAGGGAGAGAGGGAATTTTTTAAAGCTGAAAAACAAAAACAACCCATCACAATGCATCAGTTGCTGAGTGCAAATTTGCAAAAGGATAATGAGCCTCATGAAGTAACAGAATTAAGCTAAAAAATTAGAGGTCTAAGATGGAACAATTTTCTTTCAAGGGAAGTAGCTGGAGAAATTATTTTTTTCTTTTGTTCGCTTTGTGTAGTTTTTTTGTGACTAAGTACAGCTAATCCTGTCTCTTTTCAAAAGTTAATGTCAGCTACTAGAATAATCTGCTTTCTTGATTTAATTGCATAGTTTAACCTCTGACATAACCTTTTAATTCACACCATGACAGCCAACCTTATAGAAAGTTTTTCTAGAAACCTGAGTAAGGTCCCCAAGGTAAGGACTGCTTTCCCTCTTGTGGGTGTGAGGGGAACATTCCTAGTAAGATCATCAAACAAAACAGCTGCCCTGGGTGGAGGGGGTGGGCTGGGTGCACAGAAAGGTGGTTTTATTAGAATATCTGGTATGTTAAAAGTCAGATGCACAACAATGTGAATGTATTTATCCTTGCTACATTGTACACTTCAAAATGGTTACAATGGTAAACCTTAGCTATGTGCTTTTTACCACACTTGAACTTTTTAAAATGTTAGGTGCACAGTTATTTAGAAAGGGTGATACAGAGTCTATCAATTGCTAGCTAGGGCAAAGAAAATGTTTGGATCCATTTTTATTTAAATAAGGCCATAGAAAAGAAATTTTTGCTTCTATTTTAGTGAATTGAATTGATTGAAGGAAGTGAATTAATGAGACTATCTGGTTTCTTAAACTGTTAGGCCAAAGTCTCTGGACATTGCAGAATACAGATCTCACATTCTGAAGGCTTTGGTTTTTATAGGGAGACCATACAATCACTTGAGCAGTGTGGCGTTTATATCTATCTTAAGTCCAAGCAATTTCATTCTTTAAACTGAAAGATGGTAAAAATACTGATGAATTTTCAATCTTAATTTTCTTCCTATGTTAGTAAAAATGTTTCTCCTGCTTACCTAAGGTATTTAAGAAACATGATTTGGTAAATTAATTTTAACAGCAAGAAATTTAAATATGTTTTGTTCTTATTTAAGTCACCAAGATACCTCAAGAAGAAATAAATGTTAAGGGCCAACTTAAAAAAGCATCACTTGAATTAATAAGAATGCAGAGATTAAAATCCTAAAGCGGAGCTTCTGGCCATATGCAGGCTCCCAAGTAGACTATCACCAAGAATGAAAACAAAAAGATATTCCTCCGCAAAGAACTAGAAACTGAAGATAGGGGTGGGAGGATCATATATAACATTTCTTCTTCATTGTACAGGTTTTTATGTAAGTTATTTTAATGTGAATATCTCCTTTCCTGTTTTGGAATTTTGTCCTATAGTGAAATGATAATTTTTGGCTTATATAACTGCACTAATGCTGTATTAGTTTTTCTTCATGATCAAATAAAAACAAGAGTAGGTTGAGAAGAGAAAATTTGATTTAAAAATGTTTGATAATTAGAAAACAGATTGTCCAGAGCTAGCTAAAGCTACTGATGGGCCCAAGTTCAGAACAGGAAGCCACTCAAGTAAAACTGCTTTCTTTTTGTCCTCAATGGCAAATATGGACAATACATTCTGGCCTGCTCAACCATTTTGGGGTAACTCCTGCATAACACTTCTTTTGTCTCTTTATTTTACAGAAAAATGGGCCCTTTGAAGCTTGCATATTTTAGCCAGGAGATTCACATCTGGGTTATATGACAAAGGTTAAGTGTCTTCAAAAAGCTAAATGTGGACATCCTCCAGAGAGTGTCTCTGAGTTCTTGTAGCAGTGTATGGTATGAAGCACACATCTGCCCAGTTAAGGGGAAAAATAGAGTTCTTAGTTTGCTATAATTCCAGAAATGAGAGGCATGCCTGGGACTACAGGACATGAAGACCAGAAGATGTATACAAGGCCATTCTAAGCTGGTCACTGAAACCACCCTACTCTTTGGTCACCTGGTTTTTTGTTTCTCATTGCCAAATTGCCTTTGGTACCGGAAATGCTAAAACAAATGTTTATTTAACATGATCCACCCTGACCCTTTCTTTTCAGGCCTGCCCCTTCTCTCTTACACCTGTCCTCTATGGCATCAAGGGATCCTACAACCTGGAAATGTTTATGGCCTCCCTCTGTCACTGCTGGAGCTCCCCCAGCAGTGCAGCAGCCACTCTAATTTAAAAAGCCCTAAATATTGTTGCCAGGGGTGACACAAGAGCACTGAGAATGGTGGAGCTCAACTAATAAAAAGGCTTTCACGGCATTTCAGCCTTTGCTCATAAGTAAAGTTAAAATTTATGGCTTTTAAAATACTGGATCTGGAAGAGGTCAGGTTAAACGGCTGCTAGTAATAAAAGGAATCAATACACCATAGCATCTTGAAACAGCCAGCAAACTAAATAAACACTTCATCCAAATCCACTTGGCCCTGAATTAAAAGAACATAAAATACTGTATTTATTTGGTTTGTTCCCCATCCATCAAGATCTTGCTTCTTTAGGTCTCAAGAAATTCTACCCAAGACAAGTATCAAATGTTTGTTAGCCAAGTAGCAATTATAGAACATGTCAAGGCTCTTGGTAATTAACTGAGTGTTAACTTTATCAGGGAACCATTTTGTAGACTACTTTTTACTACAGACACAAATAAGACAGACACAGCCTGGCCTGGGAAGGCCAGGTACTGATTTATAAAACTGACACTGGAATCTGGTATCTTCCAAGAACCAAAGCCCTCCCCTAGAAAAGAAAAAAAGGGGAAAATGTTTCCCAATGTTTTATTTCTTCTATGTTGTCCTCTGGAACTTAGTCCAGATTTTCAACTGCGTCTAGATTTTTGAATGAAAGTCAATGATGAACAAGTCACAAGTCTGAAAACCAAGAGCAACTGTGAAATACACTGAAAAGAAAAAAGCTAGTGAACTATGAAAGCTGGACATGTCTATATTTTGACATCATTTTTTTCCCCAGAAAATTATCTAAGACTCAAAAGTAGCATCTATTTTTCTTTGGTGATAACTAGCTTATTAATCTGTTAGTCTATTTTTCTGTTCCAAAGTTCATGCCTGAGGAAAAGGTGTGGTGACTACATTTTGTCCCAAAACCACACTTTCCTTGGAAGGTATTGTATGAAAACTATTTCTGCCAGAGAAATGCATCTGCTATTTATCTATTCAGACAGAAGAAATCTGCACATCTCCCCCCTCTGATAGCTTATGGTGTGAAATTTTAAATGTGGTTTTGCTTTCTGTGATTTAGCACAAAGTATGATTCTGGAATGAAAATAAGTGATCAGAATTTAGAGACAGTCCTGGTAAAACAAGGATACTTCCTTTTTATAGCTCTGGGCTGTCTTTTGGCTCTCTTCTGGGGATAATCTCCAAGTTCACAAACCCAGCTTTATGGTCAGAAATGCTACAGAAGCTACTTTCTAGAATGTGTGCTTCTCTTCAGTTAGGTTTGGCTATCAGGAAATAGAGACTGTGCCCTATAGGCTGAAGGTCATTGTAAGCAAGGATGTCCCGTACTGAGAGGGAATCAACCTTCCCTGTCCAAGGGGAGGGGTGTGCCTGCCCCAAGGAGTTTAGAAGAAGCTCTGTAGTTTCAGTCTCCACAACTAGCCTGACGTAACTCTAAGGTTTAAACTTCATAAACAAAGCGTGGGCCAAATAACTCAGTGCATTAAAGCACCTGCAAGCAGGTGCAGGGGCCAAGGGTTCTATCCCGGGGGTCTGCTGTGTTGGCCCCATTCCCAGGGCACGCTGAGATGGTAATTGAGATTGGGCCTGGTGGTGTGTGCCTGTAATCCCAGCTCATGGGAGGCTGTAAACAGGCAGATCACTACGAGTCTGATCTAGTAGTGAGACCCTGAACACCCTGTTGACCCCTAAAAACACAAAACAAAAAACCAAAACAAAACAAAAAACCCCAAACATCATAAACAAGCACACGAACTGCAATTTGCAAAATTGTACCATAAAACGTAAGACGTCAATTTCACTTGCTCTGGGCAAATGATATTTTAATAATGCCATTGTCAAATTATGGTGGATGCCCAAGATGATCAAGGAAAAAGTGAAAATACAGAAGAATGCATTAGTTGTAGATGAACAGGAGCAGTTCTCTAGTGGATTCCTTAACAGTGACAGGGCAGGAAGACAAGTGCAGTTCAGTTCCAGCACCTGACAGTCACAGAGGATAGCTATAGTATCCCATGTTTGAGAAACCCAGATGAAACATTTTGGAAAATAAGGAACTCTGAAATGTAGCCAAGACTGGAAGCAAGAGATGGATGCACTGTAACGCTGCCACTAATTTTGGGAATGTTGAATGCTGAGGAAAAGTTCGCATGTTTCATGAAATTAGAGAATGAACAACTGTGGTATGAAGTTTACTAGCTTCTTGAATTGAAATTAAATGGATGTTGCATAAGGAATCAAATGGGAAATTTTTTCATTTTATTATACAAGACTTAGAAAAAAATCAGATTTGTTCATGGATAGATCAAGAGGTGTGGTTTAGTCGCTCCAGTGCTCAGCAATTGTGTTATTCATTTCTCCTTAAGATGCAAAAGCTTCTTCCATAGCTTTTGCATGACCTTAATGAACAGGTCTACTACTACCCATCCCATCACCCTCAGCCCCTTAAACATTTTCCTGATGTCTCTTGATCAACCTGACAAAAGTATGTGTCCCTGCACCACGTCCTAGAGACCCTTGTTTCTTCCCAGATCATCAGCTGTCACTCTTCTCCAAAGCCATCCCTTAAATCTCTCTGATTCCAAAGACTGCCTGTCCTCTGATTTTTATCCTTAAATATCAAATTGGGAGACTAAAGTGCCATCCAGGAAGTCTCCTTTCTCCCTTGTCTCTATATTCTCTGCCATGTGGCTTTCAGCTCTTGCACTTCCCAGTGCTCAAGGTCACTAATTGCCTCCTAATTGTCAGAACTAATAAACCTCCCCCCATCCTGATTCTGTTTGATCTCTCCACACGAATGGATGCTTTTGCTTACCCCTTCCTCCTTAAAACTCTATCTTTCCTCTGTGACTGAGCATGTTCCTACCTGGTTCTTCTCACAGTAGGTCTACTACTTCTCAGACTTTTTCTTCCTGTTCTCCGCAAATGTAGGCCTTTTGCAGGAGTTAACCCTCTGCTGAACACTGTCCTTACTTTTTCTTTATTGTCTTCTTGGTATCTGCTCCAAGGTCTTTGTTCATCTGTGCAAGTTTCTCCTCTGGGGCTTCTTACTTTGGGAGAAGTCCAAACTCCACCATGAAGGCCCTGGTCAGGTGTCCCTCACCCCTCTAGCTCTGCCTCTCACCTCCTCCCCACACTCTTCCACATATTCCATTTCCAGCAATTCTGAAGTAACTGCTGTACTGCAGAGAGGATGGCTTTCTCTGTCCTTCTACACTCTGAATATGCTACCTCTCTGGGACTCTCTCATTCTTTCTTCTCACTGGTTCTTATCCTTATCCCCTTAGACATTATGCCCACCAAAAAGCTTTTCCTAATCACTTGTACAGCAAAAATACAGGAGAATAAAGGAGCGGTAAGCCGACAGGTTCCTCTTGCATACTGCCACACCATAGCAATGACTGACATTTCCTGGGTGTTGAGTACTACGTAGTATTCATAAATTTCATTCTACTACAAAGCATGGAGACAAGAGCTGTGACTGGTAGAGGAGGAAATTTGGGCACAGAAGTCAAAAACCTTGCCCAAGAGTACTCAGTTAGCAAGTGACTCAGGGTTAGAGACCAAGTAATCTGCCTCCAGGGTTAGTGACCTAAACTAGCCCCCACCCAGCCTAGCATTTCCATGAACATTTGTCATTCTGCATTGTCTGTGTAGATGTCTCTCTTTCTTACTAAATTTTAAGTTCTTTGAAGGCAGGGATGAAGTCATGGTCACCTTTGTATTGATGCCTAGTCAAGACAGTCAACAATTCTTTGTTGCTTGATAAGTAATTGAATTTTCCTGGCTGTAGTCCATGAGATTGATCTTCCTGAACCTTATTTATTGCACAGATATCTCTGATGGTACTCAAGTATATCAATTAGAACAATTAGCAGGTAAGAAAGTTGATCAAAGTGCCAGAAAATCAGAAACTGATAGCTGTTCTATATAACTTGTCTAACTCTAGCTTCCTCTCTGCAGTTGGCATTATCACTAACTGCACTGTAAAGCTAGGGAAACTGAGGCTCAGGAGGAAAAGTGTACACGAAGCCAGCTGTGGGACCAGGATTCAGACTAGGTCTTTCTGACAGCAGCTTCCTGGGGTCAGCCACTGGTACACAGGACTTCGTACCAGAATGGTGATGTCCTTCAGCCTCTTCCTTTCCTAGATTTCATATGCAGCTCAGAGGCAGGACTTTTTCTGTGCGTGTTGACTTGCAGCTCCAACAAGCCACACTGTTGATCTTCTCTTCCCTCTGCAGAAGACATATTCTCCCACGATTCTAAGAAGGGGGTGCCTCCTCCTCTCACACACCCTCATCTTCTCTGCCAACCCTCAGCTCCTCTACCATTACACTTTGCTCTGACTCTTTTGTCTTTTAAAAATTCTTTCATAAAGCTTTTTTAGGTGAAAAAAAGCCTGCCTCTCGCCTCTTCCTCACACTCTTCCACATATTGCATTTCCAGCAATTCTGAAGTAACTGCTATACTGCAGAGAGGATGGCTTTCTCTGTCGTTCCACTCTCTGAATATGAGAGAGTGGGTCTATTTGTCCTTTCTTTTACCCAGGGTAAAGATGAAAGGGAAGCAAAAAAAAAGAAAAATACCACAAATACTGTATGAGTACCAAGGAAAACAAGGGCTCTGGGATTTAGCTACAATTCCAGAGGATGTGTTTTCTCTCTGGGTTGATTGCTAAGCTCCCCCAGCACCAGGCACCACTGTCTCCCTATAAAGGAAGGAAGGCAGGAGGATGAGGTGCAGGGTACGCACCCACCTGCTCATTCAGCACCCCTTCCCAATCCTTTCAAACACCAATTCTTTGTACTAGCAATTAACAAAACTGTATGTAATATGCTGTGCATTATAAATTTTCAGGAAGAGAAACTCTCAACGAAGGCAAAAGCTTCAGTTACTTGTGATAAGACTATCTCCTAACAGATGCTTCTGACCACCTGGGCACAATTTCGGAAACACACCAGAAGTCATAGCTTCTGCTTTCTGTTCTGCAAACTCCACTCTCATAGCCACCACAGTAATCTGGATTAGCACTGGCCAAGAGTACTGAGGTGAAGGGACTCCACTAAACGTGTTCTTCTCACTAGGGCACCTAACTGGACATGTTGTCTACAGGTCTCTATTTTTCAATTGACAGAATATAGAATTAAGCACTCAGTGTTCAGATTTTTATGCTATTACGAACCCACAATTATGTTTAAAAAAATAATCTAAATAAACTGGCAGTTGTTGTTTTATTGCTGTATCTCTTAAATAAATAAAATAAAACCTTGGATTTTGAGTAACTTGTTCTGCAAGTGTCCCACAACACAAATGCACATTTCTGCTCCATTTGAACTTGATAGACTAGCAGTGTCTTGCAAAGCAACTCATATGCAACACTGAACGTCACAGCATGCTGGACATCCCAGGATCACAACTGAGCCAATCAGTGATTCTCTTTCACGCTCTCTCTCTCTCTCTTTCACTGCCGAACATGAGTGATTGTCTCTCCACTGCAAGTGGTTATGCAGGAAATCTCACCTGCAGAAGATGATGAGAAAAAGGCAGAGGAATCCCTCACTCCAAATGAGGTTAGGGAGATGTGTAAAATGGAGGAAACTGCAAAATTTTGTAGAAAAGCACTACCCAAATAAGGCTTTAGTAGTGTGAATGATGAATCTGTTTAGTGACAATGCAGTGTCACATTTCTGCAAAGTCCTCAAAAGTAAGCAAAAAAGTGCAAGAAAAGCAATCCTGCGTTGCACCAGTGGTGGTGGCGATCCTGTGATTGTAAGAGTCATCCTACACAAGCACTTCCCTGTCTTTCCTTCCTCATAAGAGTCACGAAAGTTTTCAAAGGCAAGTGCAGGCCATTTGTTTGATTTTGTTTATTATTTTGTATTATCTTATAGTACTGTAACCCTTTTTAAGTGAATATTTTTGGTTTATAGAATGAAGCATTTGAGTTCCCATGATTTTTATGGGCAATTTCACTTTCATATTCAAATGTTATGGATTAAAAGGATGTTTCCAGAATGAATTATGCTTGTAAACCAAACCTTTATTGTATTTTGAATGAAGATACATGAACTTGTGTTTCCTGAATTTAGAATGTGCTTTTCAGAACTCATTTTTCTTCATTATCTTTTTTTCTCCTCATACATGCTGTTGATTTTATTGTCAGTGCATGGTAAATAAAAGGACATTTTTGCTAATCTATGAAAGTGGAGGGTTCTTTCCCTTTCCCACAGGGCACTAGGAGAAGCCTAACAGGGACTGTGGGGAGATGTGGGATCATGTGTGACCTCCGCAGTTGATCGTGTTGCAAGTCATCACCCCACTCTGCGAGTATCACTCACAATGCTTTTCTTCTTATATTTAAATGTGTGTTCAGAAGATACACAAGCACTTGAAAATCCAATAGGTAGAAAATGCAACTAAGAGCTTTTCAAAGCCACGTGCCACTTTATAGTAAAGGACCACAAAAATTAAGGGAATGACTACATGTGAATTGCCTAAAGAAGGGAAAATTCACCAAGCAACAATTCTCTCTTTTACCATAGATATGTGAATAGTTTAAAATACACAGGTCCTATTAAGACACACATATTACAGGCAACTTGTTGAAAATCTTAGAAGAGAACTTGGTGTGGATCCCATGTAAGGAAATAGGATTTCTGAAGAGGACTTAGAAGTTCCATTATTAATTTTTTGGTTTGCCTTTTTTTTTTTTCTTTTTTTCAGTACCAGGGATTGAACTTTTTATGGCTTGTCTTAACGGATGACAAATACTGGATTTAATTTTTTAAAAAGATATACTTTAAACGCAAAGTTAGGCTGATATATTCCCATGTAATTTCAGATAGAAATTAATTAGAAATGGTGTTTAAAAGTCACCATTGTATAGACTAAAGAGCATCAGAAAAGGGAGTATTACCAAACAAGTTGGGATATACTTAACAATAAAAGTTATAAAGGGAGACAAGGACACAAGGTTCCCCCTCCAGTAATATGAAAAGTGACTGCAACTTCATTTAGTAAAAGTGCTTGAAGACTTGTCTTCTGGATGGTTAACAACCTAAGTTTGCAGACCAAAATTAGAGAAAAAGGAGGGCTGCAAGGAAAGCCAACATTTTGGCCCTAGCTTTTCAAGGTCAATTAAGACTCAGGACATATGAGAACTTGTACTGCAACATCATGCAACTCAGTAGTGTCCCAAATTTTCTGATCAAGGAGATGATGGGGCCAAAGAGGAAAGTGATCGATGATGTAGACTGTGCCTAAAGAGAGTCACATGGAGAGAAAACATTCTCTCAGGCTTTCACAGAGAGCACATTGGCCAAGCAATGGTTGTGACTCATCCACATGGCTGACACTGACAAAGGTTCTACAATCTGAGGTACAGGATCTCAGGATAAATCCTGAGGAGATTTCACTGACCTTCTCAGACCCAAAAGCTACAACTCTTGTTGTATAGGTCCTGCTTTACCTTGGTCTTAACCATCCAGAAGAAAAGTATAAAAATGAAATATAAGAAATAAAGCCATGCTGTTCTGTTGAGCTATGGGGGACTCAGGTCAACAATTTCTGACATTGCCAGTTAAGCGGAAGACCCAATACTATTATGGGATACTGGACTCTTTTAGAATATTTTGCTGAGTTTACACACCTATAGTATTCAAATAACGGAACTTAACAAAAAAAAGGGTATACAGATGAATGTCCATTTTGTATCTGTGTATTCAAAGTGGTTGGGAAAGATATATAGTTACATTCTGTTAATGATTAGAATGATTTGTTGTAATGGTGTTGGTAAATAGGATATCAAATCTGCATCTTGTACAGCAATTAACCACTAAGAAGAATGTATGCAGTGTGTTAATTATTGAAACTGTCCTACCGATTTGATTTGAAACTGTCTCATTGCTATTTGTTTATCAATAAAACTATGGCAAAAAAATTACATAAAATTAAATTTTAAAAAAGTGCTTGAAGAAACACTTCTTTTACCTATCAAGAAAGGAAACCAGCTGGCCAGTGACTCTTGCAAATTTTCTGAATTCCAGGTCCATACTCTATCCTGATATTAAAGGGCTATATTGAAAGGATGCAAAATTTATCTTGCTACAAAAAAAGAGAAAGAAATAATGTGGACATTATTAGAAGGTTTTGATACAGTATAATATTCTTTTTTTTGTTTTTGGCAGAACCGGGGATTGAACTCAGGCCCTTGTGCTTGCCAGGGAAGTGCTTATTCTACTGAGCCATCTCTGTGGTCCCTACATAGTATAATATTCATGGAATTAATTATCTAAGGTTTAAATAAAGCTAAAAGAAAAAAATGATGAATTTTATTGGTTTATTTTTATTGCAGTACCAGGGATTAAATTCAGGACCCTGCACTTGCCAGGCAAGTACTTATTCTACTGAGCTATCTCCCCAGCCCCGCAAATGACGAATTTTTAAAAAACTTATTTGCCCAAATATTGACAATGTAAGGACAGAATGTAGATAATATAAATATCACACCTCAAATATGCAAGTACTCTGAGTAACAGTTGTCCTCATGCAGGTTATGTAGCAGCCAACTGCTGACACACACTCACGTGAGTCACACCCTGCCACAGGATCCCCACCCCACATTAAAGCTGTATAACCTAGTGAAAGTGTCAGTAACAAAGCTTAAAAATAAGAGGTAACCTGTGACAGTAAAACTTTCTAACTACATTTACTAATATTCAACTTGGCTGGAGGCTACAATGTATATAGACATGTGAGCAGAACATAATATACAGCACATGACAGGAACTTAACAAATGTTTGTCAAATGAATACACGACATGTAACGAACAAATGATGTTTTCTCTACTATAATTGCACAACATATCAACACCAAAGTGAGGCACTGACTTAAGAGGAGCTGTTGAACTCTTGCTCAAATCCACTTGATGTCTTAACCCACTACTTCACATCCCGACTTATGATCAGAACTGAGAGGGCTGCCCCAACGTGGGCGCTGTGTTAAACAACGGCCTGTTTGCATTAAGCTTCCTGGAGGGGAGCTGCTCACAGAGGAAAATGCCCTCCTCAGAGCAAGCTGACAAGATGGAACTCACTCCACTTCTGTTCCTGCCTTGTGGTGCAAGCATAAGGCACAAAGCCCACTCTCAGCCTAACAAAAGGGAGAGCTTTTGCAAAGAAGAGACAGAGAGCCATATTTTCCAACAGTAATGGGAATTCAGTGTGTTCACCCTTTGGTAATTGAGAGTTAATTGTATATATGAATAGTTAGCTGAAACTGTTAAAGTGAAAATTTAGGTTAAGGAAAAACATTGAAGCAATCAACACAATTTAATTTAATATTCATTAAATTCCTGCAATGTATGTGTTAGTTGCTGTTCAGAGAACAATGAACCGGATTACAGCTAGTTTTCAGTGTCTACACTGCAAAACTACTTTATTTCCAATTACATCAGGCATTTTAAGTAAAACTGAAGAGAACAAACCAAGAGGACCATTTTGATTTGGCTACTTCATCTTATATTCAATGACTTCTTGTCCAATGAAATTTCATTTTGTTTTCTCTATCTAATACATCGTATATGTTTTTGGAGTAGCAACATTCTTAGTTAAAAATATTCCTCTCTCTTGGCTGGGTATGATGGTACATGCTTATAATCCCAGCACTTGGGAGGCGGAGGCAAGAGGATCACAAGTTCAAGACCACTTGGGCTAAATAGTGAGTTCAAGGCCAGCTTGACTTACACAGCAAGACACTGTCACTAAACTAAATTAAACTAAAGCAAAATAAAAATAAATTTTTGAATATAAATACATTTAATGAATATTAAATAAATATATACCCAGATAACTGCATGCAGTCATGCAGGCCAGGGATAGCAGTCTTTAACTTTGATTATTCAAATGTACAGCAAACTTCTGAGGTGAAATTTCGCAACACTATTCTTTGCAGGGAGCTCTTGGCACAGAAGCTGCAGTAGCGATCCTGCAAATAGGAGGGCTGAAGCATAGGGAATAACAGAGGAGAGGGAGCCAGGAGTGGTGGGTGCCTCGAGGACACACTCACACAGTTGTGTCCACACAGGCTCACTTGCCTCTACCCTTCCTCATACCTGAGAAAGACAAACTTTTTAACAGGGAAACTACTGCTACCAATGAATCTGTTACTTGCAGCTTAATGTGCGCTAATTGCTGAACAATCAATCATACCATACATTTTAAATTATTCCTACTTATATTAAAGTTATTATATTTTAATACCAGCCAGTGGTACTGTTTATTGTAGGCAAGTATTGTTTATGAAATAGAATTATAATTATGGGGAACAATCATGAGAATAAGGGGTATATTGCCTAAGACAGGTTAAGACAATGTCTTACAGGGTAGTAAAAATAAATACCACTGTACTTAATTCTGAGAAATCACAATCAACACAAATATATAGGAATTAAACTCTTTTATCTTCTTTTCAAAGAACAAGACAAAAATTGAAGTTTTTAAGAATTAATTTTAGATCAAATGTAGTTAATTAAATATAAAATAACTTGTAATTCTGCTATTTTATTTCAAAAGCAATATGGGAGAACCAGGAGGAAGCGGAGAATACAGGTCTCTTACCTGTACTTCCTGGCTACAGTCAGGGATGTAAGAGGGAGTAATACTGAAGATCTGTGTTATTTCCACATTTCAAAATGATGATTAAAAACTGTACACTTTACTAAGTTCACAAAGTTCCTTAAAAAGCTAATATTTCTATTTTGAGCTGAATTATGTCTACTTTGGTGACATTAATTATGTCAGATGGACCAGATATTGTGATATAGGTCTGTTCATTGGTTGAATGAACAACGAATCACTATTTCTTATCAGTGACTTTTTAATGAGCGAAAGCCTTCAAAAAAAGGCTCTGTGGTGTCTCGTCATCCACCTCAGCAGCAAATGCTTGACCTGGGGCTCTCTCTAATTCTCAAGTCACAGTAAGGGTAGCCATCTAGTGTTTTGTTGAGCACACTTTTCAGCCCTTACAGGAAGTAAGCCTGGAATGAATCCCAGCTTCTAAAATCTTTGAGAGTCTGATTTCTTATTGTTTGACTGGATATTTAGAATTTTCTTTTTAAATGTATTTAGTATAGGGTCTACAGAGTCTCACTATGTAGATTGGACTCATAGTGATTCTCTTGTTTTTAGCCTCCCAATCGCTGGGACTAAAGGCATGCATCACCATGCCCAGTTTCAATTGCTGTCTCAGTGCACCCCAGGGGTGGGGCCAGCACAGCTTATGGGGCCGGGAATTGAACCCAAGTCCCTGTGTTTGCCTAAGCAGGTGCTTTAATCTGCTGAGTTATCTGGCCAGCCTGATATTTAGAATTTTTTAAGTGATCATTTTCCAGTTACAAGGATGTTCATGGTGAAGACCACAACAGTAATGGAATAAGGCAATGGACTGCAAACTTATTCTTCATGGTGAGGCAGTCGCTATCGGCTGGTTACTCAAGCCCCATTCCAAGCCACCTTCTTCTTTGTTTGCCTGTAGAGGTTAGAAAATACTTCTTAGCCTTTGCTATCAGGATCAGCAGTGAGTCAACTCAGGGCAAAAAGGTATGAAATGTGTGGGAATATGTTGGAACTTTTGAGGGTGGCAACACTGTCCCAAACTCTGTTTTATTTTTTCATATTATGACCATGGCCCCTATGCCCATGGCTGCCACAAGATGGTCAAGAGGATTAAAGATACAATCAAGCAATTACACACTGACCACCACCTCTGTCTTCCCTCCTAGCAGGTGCCTGCCGCCAGACTACTAGGTGAAGCATGAAACATAAAGCCTACTTCTTTATGTAACTAACAATAGAACTTTCTGTTACTGATAGCCTAGGGCATTCCCATTGCACACAGCTAGTATGAATTAATTTTGTCTTCTATTTAGAACATTATTGTCTGAAGTACCCCAAAGATGTCCCTCAAAACTTTTGCTTATCACTTGTACTTTAGGGAGATATGACATGTTACCCCAATATTGATGAATCAGTGTGTTGGTGGGAGTACCAGGGGAAACCCCTAGACAATTCTGCACTACAGCAACCAGCTGCCACTTACGTTCTTCCACTCCCTTTGCCTGCCTAAATTAGTGAGTGTCCTTCAGATCTTAATTTGCTTTTGCAAGTTAAGTAAGAATTTTCTTACTAAGAAAAAAATATTTCTGACAGCTGAAATGACTATTCCAGTTCAGTGGGAAATTACTAATTATACCTTGTCACAGAGTAATACATTTTTGTCTGTCAGGTGTAAGTGTGGTTATTGAGAGACAGCAGTCCAGGAGCCCACTTGTTCCTGGGTGAACTAAAAAAAAAAAATGAAATTTCTGAATAAAAATTTCTTGAAGATGGTCAGAAGTCTCCAACACTGATCTCTCTCTCGCTCTCTCGCTCTCTCGCTCTCTCGCTCTCTTGCTCTTGCTCTCACTTTCTCTGTTTCTTCTGGAGAAACTACCAGAAAGTCTCTTTGCTTCCTTTGTTGTACAATAACTATATCAGAAACGGACAAAAAATTAAAAAGGTGAAACAATTTGAAAGAATTTTACTTAGTTATGACTGTGTATTTCTGGAGGATTAAGATCCAAAGTTTTAAGTAAGACATCCAAGAGAATGTCAGTCATTGAGAACTTGACTTTAATGAATTAGAAAATTATGAGTTTCTTTTAGGTAGAAATTTGTTCTATCTAAAACCAAATGAAAATATTCTAAGGTTTTTCAGTTATTTACATAGTTTAAAAAAGCTTAGGGACCTATGTTCCAATATATATTCTCTTCCTTACTACTCACCTCAAAAATATTTGTTTCTTCATTTATAAGATAGAATAACATTTGTTCCTCTGGCCTTAACAAACTTTGAGGAAATGGACGATTTTTCCTTTTATTAATAGAGTAAGCCACTTACCTAACAATTCATACTTGAGTGCATCTTTATTAAAGAATATTAAAGTCTTTTCTTCTTTTATAGAAATTCCAGTCCACAAATAAAGCCATTTTGAAAAAAAGTCTTTCATCACCTAATTAGTGATGTTAAAATGAGGTGATCTTGTTTCCTTTTTCCACTTTTACTCCAGACAGCAGTAAGTTAAATCTTCATTCATCTCAGTATTTCCCCCAAACAGTTGAAAAGTCTCCTTTTTCAAATTTCCACTATTTTTAAAACTGTATTTTTTTCTGTTTAAGTTATTTTCAGCTGGTTAAGGTTTTTAGACATAGAATTTTTAAAATACTACTAGCAGATGTGTATTTTTTACTCCCTTTCAGAAAATTACTACCTCATAACATTGTATTAGATCACTTACCACCTAATTTCAGATCAAATGTTTCTATGTACTTGAAACCCAATTTTCTCTCTTGCTTTCCCAGTGGATGCTTAACACCCAGAGAAGTGGAACATCTTGAGAGTCTCCACCAGTAATCTGAATCAATACTGGCTCTGCCTGGATATTTTGCCTCAATCCTCTACTGGTTCTTTTGTTCACTGTTGTAAGAGAGTCCATTTGATTTCCAATCTGAGGCTCATTCCTTTCTTAATTTATTGAAATAAAGTGTTTTCCAGAGCCAATTATATGAACAGAGCTTATTTGGTCTGTCTTCATGTTTATGTTCTTTTACTAATGCATGTTTGTCACAAGACATTGTGATGCACAAGCTCTCATTTATTTTGTGTTGAAATCCCTGATGATCAGCAGTTCCCACTTGGGCACAGTATTAATGAGTTCTTGCCTTGACTCTAAAACATTACGGTGTCAGCACTCTTTCTTCCAGGAGAAGGCAAGGAATTGAATGATGGCTACGTGCAAAGGGCTGATTCACTAAAGGCTCTGGGATGAAAGCAGGCCAGCAGTTTAGCCTTAGAGGAGTTTGATTAATAACCAGTAAACTTGGTACCACATAAAATATGGTGGCAGCCTTTTTTATTACAGTATTAAGAAAAACATTCTTTCTCTGGTTTAGAGATTAGATTAGTTATCTTGAAACTTGGAGGTTCTTTATGATGCCCTAAGAATTTTGTCTTCTTAAAACCAAGCCCTAGACTGAAGAACATAATTGGCAAAGAAAGAAATGAATGTTTTATAGTTTTATTTACTAGTATTATTTGTTCAATATATTTACTCAACATTCATTCTTGTATCTTCTTTCTCTCTAAATAAAGTGAGCTGTGAAATAGAATCATTTGCTGCCATATAAATTACAGTGAGCTCAGAGTCACTTCGTAGGACTGGAATCATTAAAATTAGGGCATACCATGACATTTGCATGACATTTCTGTTTCTGAGCTTGCTTTTGCTCTCCCTGCTGCCTGGAATGCCTTCCCCTCTTTACTATACTGATCCAAATCCAACCAATCCTTCGAAGCTCAAGCCAAATCCCTCCTTGATGAATAGTAGCCCTTGCTGATCGTGCCTATTGTTAAGCCCTGTTGCCCTATTCTCAGAGCCACACAATCTGGCACTTTCTATCCTGGAGTTCAGTGTTTCTAAGTCACTTGTTCTTAATTGTTTCATATACATAAGTTTTTATGTTTTCTTCCTTCTTTTATTTATGTTTTTTATCCTCACAGTCTCTCATATAAAAGGTAAGAATTATTCTATTATGCTATAATTTGGAAGAATCCATAAATATCAAGGGTGTTTTGTTAAAATTTTGGCTAAGGTGAAAAAACAACATTGGGTATAAATGAAAAACAAGAGAAATGACAATCTAGGATGGTGTGTCACCTTTATAAAGGAATTTAAGGTATTCATTTGTAAAATTTCAAAATAGATTAGCTTGGCTTGGATTTTAGTAAAAAATGTTGAAAAATAACTATACATGCTCTAAATTTTGTAAGAAGAATATCTCTTCTCCTTCATTAGTTCCGTTAACACTGCGAATAAGATTCTTTTTGTTGAAAATGATTTTAAAATCCTTGCCTTTTAGAGTAAGTCAAACACAAGTCTGAAACATGGCATATGCCATTATAAACCACCTATACCTCTACCTTGACTCTAAAAACCACATGGCCAAGACACACTGGCTAAGAGAATACCATCACTCCCTAAAACTTTTTATTGCCTCTGTGATAGCTGAAACTGGAACCATATATTGAAAAAAAGACGATAAATAGTTTAAATATAATCACTCAAAGTTATACCTTTTGAACTTAGAGCAAGATAATCTCAGCAATCAAGAAGCTGAGGTAGGAGGGTCATGAATTCAAGCCTAGGGAAGGCAACTTTTCAGGATTCTCTCACAAAAATGTAATTTTTAAAAAGCATGGGTATGGGGAAATGTAGGTCAATGCAAAGGCCCTGGGTTCCATGTTCAGTACCTCAATAAATATATAAATCAATAAACAAACAAATAATGGAAACAAAGAACAGAACAGAAAGGAAATTATTTTATAAGGGAGAGAGAAGAGGGAGAGCATGAGGTTGGGACAGAAAATAACAGTAAAATTTGTGCATGCCTACAGGGAAGTCACTAAGCGGCAGTTTGTAATAACTCCAGGTAAGACCCCAGTAATTATATTCTTATAAATTTATACACTATTAAGGACTAGATAAATGAACTTAATTCATTTATTTATTATGTTGGGTTGCTATCTCATTGCACCTCCTTAAAATGCCACCAAATCTTCAATTTGGTAAAATAATCTTCACTTTTTGTTCTAAATTCAGTGTCCAGTTAAGCAGCTTCCAAGTTCTGTTTCAGCTGCCAAAATTTATTCTTGAGATAACTTTATTTCTGGTCTTGCACAAATCCTGGCTAGTGGGTCTAGAAGACATTAAATGAGTACGCATTTAATAGCAATTACTTTTACTGTCTTGAAACAGATTTCTAAAATCTAAAGGCTATTTAGATAAGAAACTATATATTTTCAAAGATATAACAGTACAATCTTATAAAAATATTTTATTTTTCTGGTCTGATGTTCCTAGTGAGTTTTACGATTAATGCCTTATGAGATATGCAAGTTACTTAAAAAAATAAAAAATACTTTCCTGAAGATGTATGTTTTATGTCATAGGTAAAATCCCTAGATGATAACAGTCTGTGTGAACAGAAGGCTTTTGAAACTTAAAACAGTATGTATTCGACAAAACTTATTTTAGAAAATCCTAAGATTTGCATAATCTTTGAACTTTGCAATAATAGTTTGTGACTCACACCTAGTGCAATTAGCACAAATCAGGTGTTGAGAAGAACATTGAATATTAATTTAAAAAATGTCACCTTTATGACTGATATTTTCCTATAAGAGGTTTTTCCTTCTTTTTTGTGAATAAAACAAAGCAACATCAAAATAACACATTACACGGAACTTCTCAGTGAAATCTCAATGTATCAGTTTCAGTACTTGAAGTGACAAATCTAAAGGCACCTGGGATTCTACCCTAATCTGTATGTATTTGAAATTACATACAGATGCATTGGTAGGTAGAAAACTCATGTTAAAATAGCATTGATACTTTGAAAGCCAGAGAAGAAAAAGAGCTACAGAACTTCTTTGTATTCCGTTCAAAAGTAAATACCATAGATTGTAACTAGCAGTTAGGGACTGATTATTAGATCTTTCATTTTGAAAGTGCATCTCCCCTGTGTACTACCCCAGCCTTTCTCAAAGGCGTGAATAGACATGGTAAGCTTATCCTTGTAGTCTTCATTTTGTCTAAGCCACTTGTAAATATATCTTACAATAATGTGATGAATGCTATGTCCACACCACTAAGGCAAATAGTACAGAACCAATTACTGGTAATGCCTAAAAAATGAAAAATTAATTTATCTTAAAGTTAGCTGTGTGTTGTACAGCCATCAAGTTTTAACTATTGATATTTTGCCTCATAGTTCAGAGAAGAATAAAACTTAAAATAATTTTTATAAAAATCTTAGCATTAATACTAACTACCATAAGCTTAAAAAGTATTTAAACAAAAATTGATAGTTAATGTACACTTCTGTTCATGAACAATTTAGTTGACAAACTAAATTGCCAAAACATTCAGCAAGATTTTGCTTCTGTTCATGAATGCCACATTAGGTGACAAACATTAACGTAGTTGTCTTCCCCATACAAACAAAGAACATGGCTATCTTCCCCTGAATCATGCAATACATCATTTGTGAACTGAGGTGAAATGAGAGTTTCTAATAGATACCATGAAGTCTGCTTTGCAAACCCATAAGATATGTGTGTGTGTGTGTGTGTGTGTGTGTGTGTGTGTG
>NW_004524592.1:12159646-12163270 GCF_000260255.1 Octodon degus
AGACAGACAGACAGACAGACAGACAGAGAACAGGGGTTGCTATGTAAAACAAATTATTTTCAAATAACACATTTTGTCTACTAATCTCTAAAGACGAAAACTAGAAAGAAAGAAAAATAGTATACTAATATCACTATTTTAGGAAGAATATATAATGATTCACTCAGCATTTACTTTTCTAAGTGGACATATGTTCATTAACTGACTTGTCAACTGATCAAAGTGTAAACTGGCATAGAATTGCATTAAGAACATCAAATTTATATTGACAAAATTATTGTGAATTTCATTGCATAGTGCCTTCCATATACCCTATCCCACTAGTATTAAAAAGTTGAACAAAGATCACATTTGTATGTTTAAGATCCCTTATGAATATAAATATTTAAATTGATTTAACTTGGTATTAAATCTGTATCTGCTAGAAACTTTGCATTTCCATACAGCTGCTAATTTTCAGAGAAAAACTCTAGTTGTTTCAAACCACTGAACATGATAATAGCAAAAATGAGATTGATCATTAACTCTAGTAACTGCCTTTGTCTTCATCTCAGGTTTTTAGTTAACCAAATGAATTAATGGCTGCAAGCTCTTTTAAAGAATTATTACTTAATTTAATCTGTGCAATCTTGTGAACAAAGCTGAGATCAACTATCACCTCTACATAGATGACTTCTAAATCTATATCATTAACCTTCACTTCTTTGTTGAGTTTCAAATGCATATTTTCAAGTCTGTTTCTTAATACTTAACTTTTCTTCATGGTTTGATTTTTCTATTAAATATGTTATCTTTCTTCTGATTCTCTATGCAAAGAATATCAGGACAGATAGCTTTGAGTCCTTCCCAGCACTTGTCCTAAATACAAAAAATCATGAAGTCCTATCTCCCTGTCTCTGCAATGCCTTGTATAATACAGGTTTTATTTTTTTCTAACATTGTTTGTCAATTTCTTTATTTAATTTAATTTTAAATTTTATAGGACAGTTTCAATAATTAATACATTGTGCATTGTTATCTTCTCAGTGGTTATCTATAATACAAGATGCAAACAGGATATCCTGTCCAAAGTACAAATTTATCCTGTCTATTAGTACAAATCTTTCTTCTCATTGAATTAAGTGAAAGTAATTGTATATCTATCCTAACTATTCTGTATATACAGATACAAAGTAGTGCTTCCTTTGTATCCCCTTTTTTTGTATAGTGCTGTCAGAGATGGGTATTACATTGGCATCGAAATACTATAGGTATATGAATTCAGCAAAACAATTGAACACAGTCCAGCAGTCCACAATAATAGTGGGTTATCTACAGAAGTTGTTGACTTGAGCCTTTTACACCTCAACATATTAATATGGCTTTACTTTATATACCTCGTTTTTATACTTTTCTGCTGGATGGTTAAGACCAAGATAAAGCAAGAACTATATAACAAGAAATGTAACTTTTGTATGTGATAAGGTCAGTGAAGTACCTTCAGGATTTATTCTGTAACCCTGTACCACAGGTTGCAGATCTTTTGTCAGTTCAGCCATGTGGATGAGTGATGGCCATTGCTTGATGAATTTTCTCTCTGTGAGAGCCTGAGAGAATGTTTTTTCTCCATGTGACTCTCCTTAGGTGCACTCTACATCATCGATCATGCTGCTCTGTGGCTCCATAATTTCCTTGATCAGAAAATTTGGGACACAACTGAGTTATATGATATTACAGTACAGGTTCACTTATATCCTGAGACTTCACTGACATGGAAAGGCTAGGACCCAAATGTTGGCTATCCCTTCAGCCCTTCTATTTCTCTAATTTTTGGCCTGCAAACTTAGGTTGTTCACCCTCCAGAAGAGAAGCTTATTATTACCCTACAACATATGCAATTGGGTTTAACTTCACTGTCTGTCTGAGTATCAAACATCTTAGGCATAACATGGAACAGGTATTTTCCATCAACTATTAATATGTTAAACTTTAATTCCCCACAGAATATGGAGATAAAATTTAAAAAATGAAAAATATTTAAAGAATATGAATAAACAATTACATATTTTTACACAGAAATTTAGAAATCTAACAATATACAGCATTGCAGCAGGACAGTCTTGTGACATTTTTTATTTTTGTGTCTTTTTTCATTTATTATCCATAAAAAACCTTTTACTTGAGAGATAGTATGGTAATAATTGGTATGTCATGAGAAGAAGTAGGTATTTTGAAGGCCAGAATGACAGACATTCCAAGAGTGACCCTACTATTACACACTGCTATCTTTAGTGTAGTTGCTTATTTCATAGGTATCAGCATGTATAGTTAGTCAGGGTGAGAATCCTTCCAACTAACTGCTAGTTTCAAAAACCTGCTGATGTTTCTTAGGATCATTGCTTTGCCCATCTTGTGCATATAAATGTATGGCTTGGCCCCTATCATGTTTCCCAGCTTTTCTCGTTACCCTCTTCTCGCTATCCAATCCTCAAGTTCTCACTTTGCTTTCAATTGTGTTATACCCTTCTATTTGTATTTTTTCTTTTGAGTTCTTACACTAGGGAGACTATATGATATTTACACAAATGGGTCTAGTTTATTTCACTTATGAGTATATCTTCAAGTGGCATCCATTTCAATATAAAGTCTTCAAATTTATCATTCTTTATAGCTGAGTAATACTCCATTATATAAAAACACCACATCTTTTTCAACCATTCCTCATGTGATGGGCATCTTGGTTGTTTCCAAGATTTGGCTATCACAAACTGTGCTGCTCTAAACATAGATACACATGTATCACTATGATATGACATTTTCAGTTCCTCCAGGAAAATTCCCAGTAGGGGGATAGCTGGCTTGAATGGGATTTCCAGCTCTAGCTTTTTGAGGAGTCACCACACTGCTTTCCATAATGGTTGCAACAGTCTACATTCCCACCAGCAGTGGAGAAGGGTTCCCTTTTCCCAAAAGCCTCTCCAAATTTGTTGCTGGTTGATTTCTTTAGGATAGCCATTCTTTCTGGGGTGAGATGGTATCGCAGTGTTGTTTTAATTTGCATTTCATGGATGGCTAGTGATGTGGAGCATTTTTTCATATATTATTTGCTTCTTTAATTTCGTCCTCTGAGAAATGTGTGTTCATCTCGGATGCCCATTTCTGGATTGGGTCTATAATTTAGTGGCCCTAATGTTTTTTAGTTCTTTAAAATTCTAGAGAGTAGACCTTTGTCTGAGTGCTTATTAATCAAGATTTTTTCAAAATTTGTGGATTGTCTTTTCAATTTGTTGGTAATTTCATTTGCAATGCAAAAACTTCTCAATAAAAGTTGTTCCCAGTTGTTAATTCTTTCAAGGATTGCCCGTGCGATTTGATTTTTGTTCATGAACTCTTTGCCTATTTCTATGTCTTCAAGAGTTCCTCCTTCTTTCTCTTCTAGGATATTTAGTGTTTCTGTTTTAATGTTTAGATCTTTAATCCATTTAGACTTCAGCTTATTGCATGGTGATAGACCTGGGTCAAGATTTAGTTTTCGGTATGTAGAAAGCCAGTTTTTCCAGCACCATTTGTTAAAGAGACTGTCTTTCTTCCAGTAAGCATGTTTATCCCCTTTGTTGAAGATCAGGTGGCTGAGTGTGTTCATAG
>NW_004524592.1:12164562-12169904 GCF_000260255.1 Octodon degus
TTTTAGAAAATGACCCGTATGCAGCTGAAAAAATGTGTATTCAGCTGTGTTTGGGTGGAATACTCTGTATATGTCCACCAAGACCATTTGTTCCAAGCTCTGGTTCAGTTCTGCTATTTCCTTGCTAGTTTTTTGTCTGGTTGACCTATCAACCTATAAGGGGTTGATAAGGTCTCCTGTTAAGATTGTGGTATTGGATAATAATTTTTCATGTCCATTAAGTTTTGTTTTATATGGTTGGGTGCTCTCATGTTTGGTGCATACATATTTATGAGTGTTACTTCTTCCTCTTGAATTTTTCCCCTAAGCAGTATATAGTGGCCTTCTTTATGTCACTTGATCATTCTTGGTTTGAAGTTGAGACTGTCTGCAAACAAGATTGCTACCCCTGCTTTTTTCTGGGGTGCTGGGTCATGTAGTATTACTTTCCATCCTTTGATTTTCAGTGTATGAATTTCTTTATGTGTTAAATGTGTTTCTTGTATACAGCATATTGTTCGATTTTGTTTCCTAATCTATTGTGTCGGTCTATTTCTCTTAACTGGTGAATTGAGTCCATTTACATTGATGGTTATTATTGAGATGTGTTGACTTATGATTGACATGTTATTTATCTACTGTTGTTTAGTCCTTTTTGTCCTGTGTTTCATTGTTTGTCCTATTTATTGGGTTTCTTGTGTTCTCATTCATGGAGTTCTGATCATTTTGGTCCCTCTCTAGGACATCTTTCAGTATCTTGTGTAGGGTTGGCTTAGTCATCAAGAAATTCTTTAGTTGTTCTTTGTCATGGAAGTATTTCACTTCACCATCAAACTTGAAAGAGTTTTGCAGGGTATAGTAGTCTGGGCTGGAATTTGTTTTCATAGAGGACTTGAAGTACACTGCTCCATGCTCTTCTTGTCTTCATGGTTTGTGAAGAGAAGTCAGCTGTAATTCTGATAGGTTTTCCTTTGAATGTGATCTGCTTCTTTTCTCTAGTGGCTTTCAGTATATTATTTTTGTGCTGGATTTCTGGGATGTTGACTATTATATGTCTCGGTGTGTTTTTAATTGGGTTTAAGTTATTTGGCATTCTGTATGCTTTGGTTACCTGAATGTCAAGATTGTTTCCTTATATTTGGGAAGTTTTCTGCTATTACTTCTGCCCATATTCTTTGTATGTTATTTGTATTGACTCCTTATTTCTCATTGATGCCTATTATTCTCACATTGTTCATCTTTGCATCATCTTGAGGTGATGGATTATTTTTTCCTGCATGGTAGTTGTTTTTAAGACATCCTTTCTTACCTTTTCACTAGCTAAACCAGCATCTTCAAGATCTGAAACTCTGTCTTCACTTCCACTGAAATGGTTTTTCAGGCTTGTGATTGAGATTTTACTTTCTTCTGTATCTCTTTGAGTCTCCTTTATGTGATATATTTCTTTCCTTTATTGCTCATTCCAGAAATCTGTCATTTTTCTAATGTCCATTTTTTTTTTTATAAATGTCTGCTTTAGAAGCAGTTATTAATTCTTTTACTGCAGAGGTTTTTTTTTTCAGATTGGGTTTCCTCCATATGTTTCTGTATTTGATTCTTTACTTCAGATGCTGTGAATTCAGAGCTTTCTTTTTTATTTCAGAAATTAATTCTGCTCTGAGTTCCTCTATACCTTTCCGCTGTTGTTTCTTTACTTCTGACCCTGTTAATTCATACATTTCAGCTGAGTTAATGTCCTCTGCACTTGTTCTGGGTGGGCATTGGGTTTCTCTCATATGTTTCTGTATTTGATTCTTTACTTTAGATGCTATGAACTCAGAGATTTCTATTTTTATTTCAGAAATATATTGTGCTCTTGTTTCCTCTATACCTTTCTGCTGTTGTTTCTTTACTTCCAATGCTGTTAATTCATACATTTCACCTGAGCTAGTTTCCTCTGCTCTTGTTATGGGTTCTCTCCAGGCCTGGAATTGCATTTTGCTCCTTGTCTTTGTCATTTTGCATAGCACTGACCTCTGACCTTTGATGTAGAGCTTTGGTACTGTTATAACCTTAGTGCCCACTGAAATTCGGGTGCAGATCTATTAAGTTTGAGTCTATGCAGTTATTCCTGGCTTGGTTCTAGCTGTTGTGTTCAGTTCTTTCATCCTGCAGCCCTTTGAAGTGAACCTGTTGTGCCCCTCTGGCACAGCAGTGAACCTGTGGTGCCCCTCTGTTGTGCCCCTGACCCAGGAGACACAGGGGAGTGAAGAACTCTCCCACACACTAGCTGGGCCTCAGCTTGGCCTGGATCTGGAGGTCCTAAGAGCATTGCACAAGTTCTCACTCACTCAGTGGGCTCAGGGCTTGGGCCACCAGATGGGTGGAGGGGTCTCAGAGGGCACAGTAGAGGGTCTCACTCATGTGGAGTGTCTGTTTTTTGGTCCAGAGAGGTCCTGGGGGGTGCAGGGAAGCCAAGAGCTCACCCACACACTCCCTGGGCCTGGGCTGGGCTCCTTCATCAATTTCTTATCAGAATTTAAAATAACTTAGTTGTGGCCTACTTAGTCCTTTGCTTATCCTTAAATACTAGTGTTTAATATAGGTTTCTCAAATGTTTTCCATCTGACATTTCCCTTTTCATTTTCTCAAAAGAATCTTTTGAAGTAAAAATATTTTAAATTTTTATTAAGCCTAATTTGTTTTTTTCTATTATACTTTCTGGCTTCTAGGTCCTAACAATGCTCATCTTAATCCATTGGCACTAAAATTTTTCATCTTAATCCATTGGCACTAAAATTTTTCCTATTTGTTTTATAGTTTCATCTGCTGTATTTGGATCTATGAAGGACACTAAACTAATTATTAATAAACTAATTTATTATTTGATATGGAGGTAAATGCAATTCTTTTTTCTTTTTGCATAAGGATATCTAGTTCTTCTAAGAAGGGAAATGACATGATTTGATTTTCATTTCAAGATAGTCATCCTGTTGACTACATAAATGATAAGGTAAATGTCTTACAAAGGAAACCGAAACATTCATAGTTCCTGTCTGCACTTAATATCTACTGCTTTGGTTTCGACTCCTCATACTTGTGACTTACCCTCTTCCAAGTGCCCCTCTGTTTCTGACCTGTCATCTCTTTTTCACCTTGATTATTCCTCTTTGGATTAAAGAAAAAAGCCAATGAATAGGATCAATATAAAGAAGGAAAAGAGCCATTAATTGGTTGAAGAAGGCTTTGGAAAAAGTAGATTTTATTCAGAATAAAAGTGGGAGATTATTTAAGGAAAGGGAGTGACACAAATTCTCCACTGTCCACCATGCTTCCTTCATCTCATCTTATGCTTCACCTCTCTCTAGACTCATAAAGAATTACCTTTGCAGCAGTATCATGGGCCTTAAGCTATTCCTTATTATTTTTTGTTAGCACTCTACACCTAGTTTTCAGAAGTTTGAATGTTATCATTATTATCCTTAAAGCGAATTGATTTCTCAGATAAATAATTTCATATAGAAATGCAATTTATGAGCAAAATTATTTTTGAGTACTTGAGCAATAAAATATATGACAAAGTAATAAATGGATAACTCAGATTGTCCCTCCCTTCAGGTGTTGGTACAGTCATTACAATCACATCAGAGTTGCTTAGTAGCAGAGGGGAGGATTTTTCACACTGTACATTCCTCTTACATAGTACTTAGCATGGCATCCTTGACTGTAATACACTGAATATGTTTTAACTCACTGAAGACAATTCACAAGAAAATAGCTCTACCCATTCCTTTTAGTACTCAAGAAATGACTTCACGGTCACACGCATGGGTCCTCCCTTGTTCTTACACTTTGGAAGCAGCACAGAGACAGTTTCTATATGACCCCTCTACCACAGCCTTATGCTCTGAAATGCAAGCAAGAGGGGCAGATACATAATCTGGGAAATGTTCCAAGTTCATGACCTCCTTGGAGCCAAGGATATTGTATGTGTAATGCCAGCCCTGGAGTACCTGGCCAGAAATTCTAATTCATAGAAACAAAGATAAAAAGATACAGAGAAAGAAGAAAATCTAAAACCGACTTATTTCTTTAGCCACAGTAGGTATCTAGTATGTCATCTCTTTTACCATGACTAACCTGAGCAGTAGTTTCATTCCTTTTTTCTTAGTAGTTTCATTCCTAAAGAACTATTGGTGCTTCCCTCATCCTTATGCAACATAAAAGCAAAGGTAATTATTCAGCACTAACACAATGAACTATCTTCTTCCAAATCCTCAAGTCATTCCCTGGGTCAAGCTCACCATCTTCTCGATGGTAAAATGACTCTTGTATGAATGGTAAGTTACACAAAAATTGTGCAAGAGTACCAGGATTTCTGGACTTCAGAAAGATGAAAAAACAATGGGTGCAAAAAAAAAAAAAACAAAAAAAAAAAAAAAAAAAAAAAAAAAAAAAAAAGAAAAAGGAAAATATCTGAGAGGATAGCTTTTGTTAGAATGAACAGGCTGGTTTGGATTTGTTTTAATACCTGAAGGACTTGTCAACCAGCCTTCAGATGTACTCCTTCTCTAGAGTAGTCATGACAAGGAAATCACTCTGAAAGGTGTTCTGGAAATTCAAAAAGGATTCTCATTTGTATTTGATCCATGGGCCACATGGCGGTGACAACAAACAGCCAGATAAGCTGCATCTTCCCTCTCTTTATAACAGGGCACATTATAATCTGATAAAAGCTCTTTTGTGAACCCTATTTTATTTCTTCCTATAACAATGAATCATTATAAGTATCTCCAGACAGAGTAATAAACCATAGCTTGTAACTACAGATGTAACTAGAACTTTTATTATGTGGTTTCTTCTTTGAGGGAATTTTCCATTTCAAACTTTCTCAGTATATTATAGACATCAACCCCCCACTTTATTCCTCTGTCACATGACTTTCCACTAAAGAGTATGTTTAGTTGGCTTGTCTTGTCAGAAGTGATTCAGATGCAGGGAAGAAAAGATATGACTGGTATCACACATGCTGTAGTCTGTACTAGCCCCAAATACTTGTTCGAATTTAGCCCTTTATAAAGAACTACTATGCTTTTATTCATACAACTAATAATTATTGGACCCAAACTTTGTTTATAATAATAAGTTTTCAAACTTCTGATGATAAAATATAAATAGATCTTGGATAAATTAAAACAAGTATATATTTAAGTATATTGATTTGCTCATCGGAAGTTCTTAAGCTAAGCCTTTTGACAACACACAACCAAGTAAAAAATGAATAAGCAAGACTTAACAACTGGGATCTGCTCTTACTGAGAAGTTTTTTCACGTCAAAAGAAATTACCAATAAAGTGAAAAGGCAACCTACAAATTTGGAAAAA
>NW_004524592.1:12172029-12191017 GCF_000260255.1 Octodon degus
ATTTGATTTGAAACTGTCTCATTGTTATCTGTTTATCAATAAAACTTTGAAAAAAAATGAATAAGCAGTGGTCAACAGCCACACTTGAAGTTTGAGATTGCCTTCTGGAAAATGTTGATTCCAGGAATCTGAAGGTATGGTTGATAGTAGAAGTTTATAGGATCTGGGAGTCAAGTCCAAACCAGAAGAGTTAGAGCACTGGCCCCAAAGGGCTTAAAATCTTACTAGAAGGTGGGTTGAAGAAACCTCTTTCTCAGAATACACTCCCTAGCAAAGTGAGTTCAAAGCAATCTATCTTGTTAGGCACTAGGTAGGAACAACCACAATAATCAACATCTTCCTTTGAGGATTTGCAACCAAAGGATTTACCTCTTAGAGGCATTAAATCAAATTTATTTCCTCCCAATCAATTAAACTGTCAGCCAAGAAATTAAATGAAAGTGATCCCCAGTTGGCAATGTTGAGCGAGTGCCCTAGAAGCAGCACATCTTTTTCTCTCTGAAGGAAAGCATGGGCATCATGGGAATCTCCATGATTCACAAATGCTAAATTCAACCAAGGATGACCCCACCCTAAGTCAAACAGCAATTACTTAACACATAAGGAACACATTAGCATGAATGACAGTCAGTAGAAACATGAAAGAAATTTAGCTACTGAATTAAAGCTATTTAGAATGGAATGCAAAGTCAAGGGAATAGAAAAATATCAAAGAGGATGTAGGGAATATAGCTTACTGTGGTTTAGATGTGTGCACTAGCTACTCTTAGAGTTCCACACAAAGAAGCAAAATGGACAAGACATATGACTGATGCCTAAATTTTCAGAGTAAAATCAAGGCCATAGTAAAAAATGTTTTCAATGCTCTTTCACCCAAATATTAGATACACAATAAAACTAGTCAAGAAAAAGACATTTTCTGATAAAACGATAGAATCAACAGACTAACCATCATTAAAAGTTACCTAGAAAGCATATTTCCAAAAGAAGAAAGAAAAAAAAGTGTCTATAAAGTAAGGAAGAAATGTGAGAAAAGAAAATAGTAAATATTTGGGTGAGTTTGAATAAATATTGGATGCTCAAGATGTTAAAATTAATGTATAAATTTCCAGGATCAAAAATAAGAAATAAAACAGAATAGAAAATAGTAGAAAAAGTAGAAGGATATAGAGGGAGCTAGAATTCTCAGTTGCCTGTGTTGTTTCAGAGAAGAATTATGTATGAACTAATTTTAGATTTTGTTCAGTATGTATAATAAAAATGTGGACCATAATTTCCAAATCAGCATAAAAATTGGATCTAAAAAGCTAGTTTTCTCCTAAATTGACAAGAATGATAGCCACTAAAATGATTCAAATATAAAATAGAGGATAAACATTAAATCTAAAGATGCCAGTAATCACAATTAATGTAAATGTTCTAAAACCCCACTTATAATGCAGATTGTTAGACTGACCATCAAAACAGAGTCCAGTTATTTGTTAGGATAAGAAGTACACATAAAGCATCAGATTTGGAAAGTTTTGATACTATGCAAAAGATATATCAGGAGGGCTGGGGAGCTATCTCAGCGGTCTAAGCCCTAGCTTGGCAAGAACAAAGACCTGAGTTTGATCTCCGGTACTGAATACCATACTGGCTTTGGAAACCTGGGTTGACCATGCTGGCTACTCAAACTGGGCATGGAGGCACACGCCTGTAATCCCAGTGCTGGGGAGGCTGAGATAGGAGGATCATTATGAGTCTGAGCTGGGTAGGGACACATTGTACCAAATGTATAAATAACAAAAGATTTTTAAAAAAGACGTATCAGGAAAGTGACAGCAAATATTGAGAAAAGGACGCCTGAATTTGTGTCAAATGACACTTTTGGCTTTGGACTGTGAGGTCTCTGCCCTAGTGAAGGTCACATTCTGGAGACAGAAGAGACATAGTAAGTTAGATAAGCACAAACACTAACACTAATCTGCACCCTTTAATGATAGACTATGCTATAGGGACATCCATAGAACAATGTGATAGAAAGGGACTTCTTGTTGGGTACTGTTTTGTATGAAGTTATTGGGGAAGATGTATTTGAAGAAAGGAAATTTGAGGAGTGAAGCAGAGGGACTAAGTCAGATGAAGTGAAGGGAGATCACTCTGAGCAGAGGAAATGCATGGATGCAAAGAGCATGAAGAGACAACACGATGACCTGTTCAAGAAATAGTGAGGTGACATTGGCTAAAGGCTAGGAAGAGGAAGGACTGGTGACAAGGCTGAAAAGGTAGGCAGGGCAGTAGAGGCCTGGCTTCATGAATGACAGTTGGAAATACACATCATTCTATGAATGAGATTATTTTCTAGGAATGATGGGAAGCCATCCGAGGATTTTAACACTTGTCAGACACTTTGATTCATGTTTTCCAAAAGTGTCTTTGGCTGCTGTGTTGAAAAGGGTGAAGGTGGGTTACTTAGGAGACTCCTGAAGATCTCCTGGTGATAGTGGCTCTGGAAAAGGTGGGAAATAAAGCTATTGGATGGATGTGGTCTCCTGCTGAATGATAAAAAAGGTCCAGGTTGCTTCTGAGTTAGTGAAACTTCCCAGGCCCACATGGAAAGTAGGACAGCAAGTTTCCTTCTGTAATGGGACCAACCTATTGGACAATGTGTCTGAAAATATAACTCAGGTTAGATTTGATTGAGACTTTTGCGGCATTAGGTAAAGGTGTGCCCCACTCACGGAGGAAGGTGACGCTTGATCAGAACAGAAGGTACTGGCCCATAGACAGGAAGTATGACTCACAGTATGAGTGTGAACTATCTGGAAATCTCAGTGTGGAGGCACTTCTCTGAGCTATGCGTGTCAGCATGATGATGGAAATCATGGACACAGTGAGGGAAGCTGAAAGAACAATGTTCCCCTAATTATATCAGACTATGAGACCACTTCATACTATTTTGCTATGTCTACACAGCATTTCATAGTGCTATTTTCTTAATAATTTTCTTTAAATAAATTTACAATTTTAGATAAAAACATGTCAATTTTACAAATGGCTAAATATTTTATTTATATTAATAAGTAACTTTTAAAAGTAAAACATGTGTTCCTATGTAACTACTCCAGTTAAGTAAAGTAGACTGCCAAATCACTGAATCAAAGGATAGCATTTTCTCTGAGGTCTGTTGCACAGCAAGCAAAATGTTTCCAGCACCAGTTCAGTGGAAATGTTTCTAAATATCTCTAAAAACTCACTGATGGCAAGTCATGATATTTTAAAAACTAGCTGCATGCTTATTTATTTACATAGTTGTGGTTTGGCTTGCCTGGCTTTAAAAAGTATGTAAGTTTTAAAAACTGATTGGTTAATGAAAGGTTTTTCTGTTCATAAAGTAACTTTGAATGGCTTCATTCTATTCTGATGGAGTGGAATTCTGAAGTTGTTTTATGTGGCTATGTGGTTTTTAATTATCAGTAGAATGGGAATGCATTTGCATTTGCTTATTTTAGCAAGAAGTAATCTAGGTTGCTGAAAATTTTCTTTTTAATTTTGATACACTCAACATTAGCTCTTTTATGATTAAGTCTGATTTTAATGGATGCAGTTGGGTATGACGAACCTCTCAAAAGGAACATTTTGTCCATGGCATCACATGAGTGCCTTGTTAAATAAATTATAAAGACTAAGTTCCTTTCCCCCTGGATACCAAAAATTAACGGGAGGCTAAATATTCCCTAAATGGTTTTCCTTATGGCTCTGTTTCCAGCCATAATGAAATGAGAGGTCTCAGAGTTAAGCCTTTTTCCATTCCCTTTCCCCCCAAATGACCTCTGCTTCCCAAACTGCTTCCCCATGTAATACTGAGACTCAGCCTTTCAACTTCCTCCCAGAAAATAGAAACTGTCTTATTTCTCATGGTTCTTCTGTACATAATCTGTTCTGGTTCTAGTACAAAATCCTCCCATTTGTACATTCCTAGTGTTAGATTCAATAAATGATGTTTCACAACACGTGCAAATGCTTTAAAATATTTAATACTCTAAAGTATTAAAAAGCAGCTAGAGGATACATTGGTCAAGAATACTTATTTATAGTTAGAAAATATGAACTCAAGAGATCTATTGTATAGCATAGTGACTACTGTTAATGACATACTGTATTCTTGAAAAATACTGAGAGTGCACATTAAATGTTCTCAACAAAGGTGATAATTATGTGAGATAATCCATTTGGTATTAACTAGATTCAATCTTACACTGTGTATGTAAGTACACCTACAATATGTGTATATTTCCAATATCACAGTGTACATGGTAAATAAAATTTTGTATTGATTAAAATAATTTTTAAAAACATTATTAGGTTTTTAAAATCAGTAATTCATTAACTAGTTGGTAAGATTTCAATACTATCTAGGTAAAGCAGAATGTGCATTAGATCCCCAGTCCTAATCTTCTTTCTCAGTAAAGCTAATTAGTATGACTTTTGCTAGGTGTTTAATTTACATATTAAGAATATAATATTTTCACTCTTTGGCTACACTTTTAGCCAAGAGCACGCTAGGGGCAGAATTCATTTTTATGCCAATTTGTAGTTCATAGTCCACATGGTTCTACTGAGTACATGGTACTTGTAAATATTGATGTAATAAATGGCTTATTGCTCCTCCACCTCTTTTTTGCAATAGATATAAGAGTTGTTCTATAAAGGAAAAGATGGGGGTCTCAGGAATATCAATAGTAGAAGGGAGAAATGGCTACTGACCAAAGAAAGTGAAAAAATGGTCTGAGAGCAATCTTAGGGACTACGATAAAGAAGTAACATTTGGTCTTTGTCTCATTTTCTGGTACTCAGCTCCTAAAACATCTGGAATCTCCAGTGTGCTGTTACCTATCAAGATGCCTGCCAGCGCTACTAAAGCACCTGGACATGGGGGCTGGCTGTGGAGATGAGACAGCGGAAACTGTCAGTCCTACTCCGGGGAGGAGGAGGGAATGAAGGTTGAGTGCCCACCAATGGTTAGGGATATAAGCAATCAAGGATATAATCAATCTGAGGCTTCTGGATTGCTGAGCACCTGGCAGTACCTGGAGTTTGCGATATGGGGAGAGGACGTGGTGGTCAGACCTTGCTCTCACCCCTTGTTATGTGCCTCTCTTTCACCTGACCATGCATTTGCATCCTCTGTAACATTCTTTATTATTATTATTATTATTATTATTATCATTATTATTATTATTTATGTATTAAGTACAGGGTTTACAGGGTCTCAGCACACAGATAGAGCTCACAATGATCCTTCCTGCTTTTCAGCCTCTCAAGAGCTGGGATTATAGGACTGTGCCACCATGCCCAGTCTCAATCACCACAGCAGGCCTGGGATCAAACCCCCAGCCACTGTGTCTGCCTACACAGGCACTGTGATCTCTTGAGCTATCTGGCTGGCCCTGTACTATTCATTATACTAGGTAATGTATGCAAAGCATTTTCCTGAGCTCTGTGAGTTACTCCAGAAATTAATTGCATCCAATAAGACTACTACGGAAACCCCAATTTACCAGGAATTGGCAGAAGTATAGATCACAAGAGCTTGTGACGGCATCTGAACTGTGAGCAGCCCACAGCTCCAGGTGCAGTGCATCAGAACTGAACTGAATAGTAGGACCCGCAGTTGGCTTTTGCTGGAGAAAGGTCGACAGGGCAACTGTGCTGTGCTGGATAGTTGAGTGTTCTGTGTTGTATGTGTGAGACAGGAAACAGTTTTTTGTTTGTTTCTCTTATCTTGGATGAGGGCTGAATGGCTCTGGAGCAGCAGCGGGAGCCTGGAGAAGCTGACGAAGTACAAGAGAAAAGGCTGGAGACAGCTGAAGCTAAGCAGGGAGAGAGCCCCGTCTGCAGGAGCCTTGAAAGAGTTCAGCTGGGCTCTGAGGCATCCAAGAGAAGAACGGGCCAGCGAGCCATGATGAGCAGTACTCCGCATCACAGGAGGCTGAGGGCTGTGCTGCAAGAGGCAAGGCTGGGAGGGCAAGTGATGACAAGGTGCAGGAGGGCACCGAGGATGTCACCAAGCACTGACACTCACAGGGACCAGGTGAAGGAACAACTGTGACGTAGGCAATTCCTTTCTCGAAGCATACATCTCTTAGTGGTCCCCTTTCTCCTGTCCTCTAAAACAGTTCACTTGTGCCACTCACATGTGTATACACACCCATATACAATTTACATCAGGTAAAAATGACATCACAATGCTTTCTGAAAAATTTTCATCATTCCTGGGCGATATTATAACTTCATTGGAATTTATAAATAGGGTACATGGTTTTAAAAATAAAATTCAAGCTTTTCCAAGTGTATTGGCACACACCTGTAAAATTACTTTTCAGGTAAAATTGGTAAAATGCGACATTGGTGATACGGAAATCAGGTGTGAGCCTCAGTTCTGACACTAAACAGCTGGACCCTTCATGGGGCTCACTCTCCTGTTTTCTAGACTTCACTCTTCTTTAAAATAAGTTCATTAAGCCAGGAATATAACATTCCATATAGTTCTAATATTCTGTGACCTAAGCAGAAAACTGAAAATGTAATTGCAAAAGAAAATAAACGTTTTAGGATCTGGGGAGATAGTTCAGTAGAATAAGCGCCTGTCTGGCAAGCATAAGGTCCCAAGTTCAATCCCCAGTATTGAAAAAAAACAAAACAAAAAACACCACATTTTAGTTTGGGAAATACGATAGTTCCTTTTCTATCCAGTCCTTGAATGAAGAGGGGAATGTGTGTGTGTGTGTGTGTGTTTATATAAAATATATTTTTTTCATAGAAGTAAATCCAAGTTTTCTTGATTAACTTATACATATCCCAATATAGTTCATCTGTTATCTCTAATGTTTTTTTTCTTTCCCTTGGGCACCTTGTTAACTCAGAGTTTCTCATTAATAACAGAAAAATAAAAACAACTTTTCTTGTTTCTCCTCCTCCCCTCTCCTTTCCACCCTTCTGTATCCAACTTTCTGGCCATCTATGGTGTGTCCACCTCCTGTGCCCCCTTGAGCTCCTTCACTTTAGCTTGCTTTGCTTTTACTCCTGTCTACTGAAATTCACTGTTAGTTACTTCTCAATTTCAACACCTAGAGAAAGTTAAGCACCTTTTCTTCCATGCCTTGGAACCACTTCTTTATGCAAATTCTTGATATCTTCCTTCATCAGAGACAAAAGCTCTTTTTTTTTGAAGGTTGGAAAGGTTTAGTTAGCTTACAGTCACTGGAAGTTTTAGTCCATACTCAGCTGGTTCCAAGCAGAGTGGCACATGGCAGAGGGCAGCAGTTAATGGCAGCAGCAGAGAGCACCAGCAAAATGGAGGAGTGGCAGCAACAATGGCAACAGAGAGGAAGTCTGTCCCTCTTAAATTGCATTCAGGCTATCCACCGCAGGCTGGGGAAGTACTCACACCCATAATCTCAGCAGTACTAAAACCCATAATCCCAATGGATCATAAATTAATCTCTTTACTCATTCTGATACATAAGGCAGTCAGACACCAACTCTATGCTGGACACAGGCACCAGCAGGCAGTAAGAGCAAGGCGAAGGAACCAATGCTGCAACTGTCAAGTCTGGAGCCGACAAAAGCTCTTTATAATAGTCCATTAGACATCAATAAGTCCATAGGAATGTAAGTCTTTTCTCTACTCATCAAACAAATTAGGATTCACCCGCTTGGCAGCTTCAAAGCCACTTAAACAAACCAGGCCCATCACACTGCTATGCTCCATCACTGCCATGGTCTGGGCCACCATATCACCTAATTTTTATTGTGCTGCCAACCTCATAACACTGTATTTTTAGTTTTTCTCACTGGTGCACTTCCTCACTGTCCCAGACTTGCCTTCTTGAGTGCAACCATCTTTCCACAGTTGACAAAACACTGCTTACTTTCAATGTCATCTCTGAAACCTCCTTGCCTTTTACTTTAACTGAACTCCAGAAGCCTCCTTGGAATTCTGCTCCCCCCACAGCCCTCTCCCTCGAAGCTTCTCCTGCATCATGCAGGTCATCTTGCAAGGTGGCTCAGCCTCCTTGGTTCTCATTCCCACTTTCCATACACTGCTCCTCTACCTTCACGTACAGTCCTGTTCCTTCACAGCTCAAACCAGTCCACCACTCTTCCCTCTATTCATGCTTATCCTTGCCTTCTACCACCTTTGCCATTGTCTAAGGGGTGAAGGCTCTGACACACAGCCTCTGGCCTTCTTCTCCTTTTTATTTGGTTATCAAAGATACACACCTCCAAAAACAGTGGTCCTCAGAGGATACGGAACATGTGCAGAGAACCTGGTCTTATTCTGGTGGTTGGAACTAAACCCATACATGGCTGAGCTCAGCAAACTCCAGCCTATTTGAAGAGATGGGACCAAAAAATAAACACGTACTGTTGGTTTTATGAGGCATAGCCATAGCAATAGCTAACCAATACACTGACAGTCAAAATGGGACCTCTTTTCATTTACCCACTAAGTTTAATTAAAAAGAAATAACCTCAAGTCTGTTTGCTGACATACCTCTCACTTCCATTTACATTCTCATTTCTAATCCCATAACTCATATTACATTCATCTTTTATCTTTTTTTTTCCCCTTCTAGCCTTCCTGACCTCTGGATTGATATTACTGGAAAACCAAAGTGCTTACTCTCCTCCTAAATCTCTTCAGACTCTCTGACCTGGGAGGGTAAAATACTTTTGGATCTGGCAGGAGTTGCTTGTGATCTAATCTCGGCCTAGTTGCTCAAGCCGGCACCTTGTCACTTCACCTTGCTGCTCTTGCACAAAGAACTGCTTATTGTGTCATCTTTTCATACCTTTACACATACCTAACTTCTATTTAGCTCACTGTTATGGAAGATGCTTCTTTTCTGAAACAGGACAACTCCCCAAGGGGTACGAAACAGAACCAAGCAATGTTTCCTCTGTGAGATTCCTGTATTATACTTTTCAGCATAAAAGGATCTAACAGATACACTGTCAAACATTTATGTTCTCTCTCCCTCCTCCCACATTATAAACCATTTTTTATGGCAGGCCCATGTCTTATTTCTCTTTGCGTCTCTAGTACTTTCCACAATAACTGTCACACTGGGCATAAATAGAGGGACTACAACCATTCAATTTCAAATTTCAGTTGGAAAAAGTCTATTTAACCCAGGATACTCAGATGCACAGACTTCCTTTACATTTGAGTAGGAAATGATATTATAAAGACTGACAGACTCATTTCTAATTCAACTTGATTCGTTAACTTTTATAGACTACAGAATTCACTAATCTTTTGCAACATAGCAAATACCACAGCTGCGTACAGTCAAGTTTCTCTATGAAGATTTCTAGACAAATTGCTGATTTTCCCGTGGTAACTTCGTGAATCCTGTGGAAATGTAAAGGAAAGCTGGAGCATGAGAAAATATAGACTTTGCTTGTGTTTAAAACCATATTTATCTAATATAGCAAATTTTAGAAGCTTAAGGTACCAGTACAGATGTTTGCCCAAACAGATACATGCTGTGTTACCTGAACCAACTGATGAAGAAAGAAAATAGAATTCAAATCCAGAGGAACAAACACTAAAATTTTGGTTCTTCATCAAGAGTAACCATAAAAAATTATGAAAAAAGCAACCTAATTAGAAAACTTCATATGAAAAAGATCAGGTTGGTATCTCCAAATTTAAATGCATGATTTAATTTTGATATTCTATAAAATATGGACTACACAGAGAGTACAATGTATAAAATTTCACTTTATAGCTGTTGTTTGTATTACACTATCTAATCCCCTTATGCTTTTAAAAGCTTTGTGTTTTTACAAGGGTCCAGAGACTTCAGAGGCCGCATTTGAAAAGTCTAGGCTTAAAGTTCACATGCACTGCCTTTTAGAACCAAGTGCAAGGTGTACCAGTACAGCAACTTCAATGCTAAACTCTCAGCGTCACTATAAGAGTACACATCATACGCACATGTGCATCATTTCTGTATATCATGTGCATACTCTCTCATACATATCTCAGTGTGGCTCACACGTTCATATATACACACACATGGATGCAGGGAAACAAAAAGCAAGAATGGTCAGCTAAGATGTCTCTCTATTTACTGAATTACGGTAGTCTGATAGAGAATTTAGCTACTGTATTCTTTGCTCAGCTAACTGAGTTTATAAAAGAGAAATAAGAATTTATCAGATGTCTTGATGTGTACATGTTACACCTTCAACTAGAACTAGAGAGATAGTTGGCATCTAACTGCTGTATTCTCATGATTAGGCATGTGCAGGCAGAGCATGAATGCTCCAAAGCAGCCCTGATGCCCTAACCCTACAGCGAACAGCAGGAAGATCAGGTACATAAATGCCAGAGCTTTGCTTTCTTCATCAGTAAACTGTGCTAAGATTCCAACCAAACTTGGTAGCTGCATGATATCTTGCCTATTGTTATCCCCATGGCTGGTTAATGAGTACTTGCTCAATAATTGATAAACTTGTCTCAGGAAAGGTCTGGACTTACTGCTGGCCATTACTTTCATGGAACTGCCTGTTTTACAGCTATATAGACAGGTGTTTGCGAATATAAGAAATTAAAACAGAAACAGGAAAGCTTTTTAGTCCATTTTGCTAATTAATACGTCAGAGCTCATAAAGAAGAACTCTTTGGCTTTCCTCAATACTGCATCATCTTAAAGAGCTGGGTCAGCAAGGCTCTCCACAGACAGTTCAATGCATATTGAAACGATCCCAAGCAGTAAATCAAAACAAAAAAGAAGACAATACAGTACTCAGAAAAGTAAAATTTATAAGGCCTTTCTGGCAACATAGAGAACCATTAAACTATTGCTTTAGGTCTCTGTTCAGCATATAAAAGGAAAAAAATAAAAATTGCTTCTTAGACATACTTTTGGCTCTGAGTATAATCAAACTTGAAGGATAAGTTTTACAAGGGAAATGCCAAATTTCATGTTAGTTCCTCTGAATTGTTATGTTCTTCTGAATATTTAACTTGTTACATTGTTTAAAATATTTTTTTCTGCCCCTCACCCCCATATTTCTAGGATTTGTTGATCAATTATCGAGATAGGAAAAGAAGCTTCATATATTTTTGGCTTTTCAAGGCTCAGTGAAACTATGGCTTTGTCTTAAAGGAACTGAAGAAGAGGTATTTGATTTGTAATGCCTCATTCCCCAGATATGACCCCCTTCATGTGTGGAGGAGGCCCTGCAAGATTATCAACAGGAGAATCATCCTGCTTTCGTCCGTGACAAGGTAATGAGATGTCAGGCACTGCTAGGGGAAGCTGCCATGTTAGGTCTTTAGAGGAATTTCAAGAATACTAGATGGATTCCACAAGAGTTGAAGAAAACACTGTATTTGGGGCAAAAAATGTAGAAAGACTTATTTTACCTGTTTGTTTTATTTTTTCTGAGGGCTGAGGAATCAA
Organism: Octodon degus; assembly: GCF_000260255.1. Lineage (NCBI taxonomy): Eukaryota > Metazoa > Chordata > Mammalia > Rodentia > Octodontidae > Octodon > Octodon degus. The sequence goes on from NW_004524592.1 coordinate 12,183,495, forward strand.
CCACTTAAATATTAAGTCAAGGGAAAGGTGCCAAAAGTCTAGTCACAAATTTGGGATGTACCCAAGCCAGGCCAATAAATGGAACTTGGCACAAATGGCTCTCCATGCACTAAGCAGCTGACTCAGAAGAAATTTTAACTCAGATGAATTTATTAAAATGTTGAATATCATTCCAAATAAGAGTATGGATGAGAGATTTAGGTCAGCAATGCAATTTAATTTAATTTTCTGATAGTCTTGCATAGTATTAAAGCTGCCCACATTTCTGGAATCAGAGACAGAATACAGTTAGCTTTTTTGTTGTTGTTGCTTTATTTGCTTAGCAAAGAAGATCCTAGTTTTTAATTAAATATTTAGGAGGAAGGATATTACAATCAAAAGTTGCATGATTCCTTTTAACAGTCATAAGAAAAGCAGGATAATTGAACATTACAAGTTAACATTCAACTTGGTTGTATGGTCACTGCTTGTAAAAAACTGAGACCATAGTTTTACATTAGGTATATTTAAAAAATTATTCTGCAACCAAAAGAGACTGTCAGACTTAAAGGGATCCTTAATCCTTAGCACCTCTATATTCCTGTCATCAGTGCCAAGGAAGAAAAATGTCTCTACACAAAGACGGCACACATAAGAGAGCTGCATTTATATGAAGGGTGAGTTCCTAAGGATTATTATAATTTAAGAATGATTTTCCAAAAGAAATACATGTAAGAAATGGAAGGAGAGTATATGGTCGGTGCATAAAGCGTATAAGCATAGTCTCATATTTTTCTCTATATTTTCTCAAAAGTGTTTCTTTTTAAAAAATCTGTTATTTATTCATTTGGTGCAGAGTCTCTCTATACAGCTCAGACTCGACGGGATCCTCCTGTCTGAGCCTCTCAGGTGCTGAGATAACAGGAGTGCTCCACCATGTTCGGTTTTGGTGGGTGGTTCAGTGGACCCAGGGCAGGGCTGGCAGGGATTGAACCTGGGTCCTTGTGTTTGCCAAGCAGGTACTTAGACTGCCAACCTATCTTTCCAGATATAAAAAAGTGTTTCTAATGCTTAACTGGATTTTCTCAGTTAAGGAAACACTGCACTATATAGTTGTAGGTGATTGTCTAGCACTCTTCATTACAAGAAATTTTTCTCCAAAGTTATGAAGTCTTTGGTTATGTTTTAGTATTTGTACTGGCTTCCACAAATACCCAGTGATAAATTCAACAGTGTAATGATAGGAAGTAGCATTTAACTTCTTAAAATAATTTAAAATATAAGAATAATGGACTGGAATGATAGTACATTAAAAATAGAAATCTTCCTTAAAATATCCCAATCTATAAATAAAGAGCAAACTAAAAGGTACATAATAGAAAGTAGGGTCATAGATCTTTCTCAAATGTGAAGGGGATCAAGAAAGGGAAGGATGGGAAGGGAAGAATTAAAGGAGGTGAAGAAAGGAACTGATATGTGTTATATACACATACCGGCTCACACAAGGAATGCAAAAATTAAGTACCACACATAGGTACTAATAAAAAGAAAAGAAAGTGTGAAGTCCAAACTAAACCTGTTATAATTAAGCTATAGGGCTCTCGTGATATGTGTATTGTTGAGTCAAAGCAAAGTTGCCATGTGAAGTTTGTAAGCATTACAAACAGCTGACAGCTTTAAAATCTTACCAATTTTTACTTCCTTTTTTACCTAAAGTATTACAGTATTATACTACGATGAAAATGTTTTCAGTTAAAAAGATAGACAACAGCCTCTCATTCCTGGCAACCAGTGATTTGTTTAGATTTTAACTCAGACTAGAATGTGATTTGAGTGACCACATTGATGAACATTCTTAAGAGCCACATGGATTATTTTGATTTGAATCTTACACAAGTACATAAAAAGACTTTTCAAGTCTTAATGTAAGAAAATTATGGTCAAAATCATGCATTAAGATGAAAATAAGATAGGTTATCCTTAGGGTTCCTCAGTCAAGAAAACTTCCTTATTGAGCTCCAAAAAATATTTCCAGTAGTATGAAATTTAATGGAAGAGGATGGTAGGAGCCCACAGCATGTGGAGATTCATGACTCCCATGGAAATCTTTTCTTTCACAGTGATCTAATCATTTAAAGCCCTTTATTAAGAAGAATGGGAAAAAAATTTCTAAGAGTTGTGCACCTCCGCATCTTACTGCTATCAGTGGAGAATCTGGAAAAGGAAGAAAAGAAAAAAAATGATTTTGCCCTAAAACATGATGGAGGTAATGAGGCATCGAGGCCACTTACTGCTGCAAACATAATTGGCACATAAACACAGGAGCTGCTCGGGGATGGGAGAGACAGCTTTGTTTCAGAAGCGGAGGGATGCCAACAAATCAGAACCTGTCTGCTGCATGGAGCAACGATTCAAAGAATCAAATGGATATTTTTATTTTTGTCCAAAGTAATGGATCCCTGGAGGAAAGGAATTACTGTGGTTTTTGCAAGCTTAGTAGGTAGTTTCAAATGTATGCAACTAATGTAAATAAATGGAAAAGTAAGGGCAAAGGAAGAGGAGGCAGAATGCTTGACAATAAAGGGAAACCTTGGGACTTAGACAAACCGATCCTTCAGTGGTAAAGCTCTGGAGACCCTGAAAGATCTGAGTGGGCTTCCCAGGAACATCTGGGGACTCCTTCCTGAGTGAAGACAGTACTAAGAGTCATCACTCAGAGCCCTCTTTGGTAGCATGGAAGCCCTTTTATTGCTCCTATTAAGAGAAAGAAATGACCACATCGTTCCTATTCTAGTGCTCTCTGTCTTGCTCTTTTAATGGGAAAGTCATCGTGAGAATGAATTTTTAACTTCTCTGGTTTTCAATACTTTCATTGGTTGTTAAGTATTCAGTTAGCATACACGTTTAAATTTTGTATTTATAATTTTTTGGAAACCTTTCTTCCTTCCTTTCAAGCATTTTGAGTCAGCATACATTATACCACTGTGCACACAGCCAAGCAACAATTCATCTTTGTGGATGTCAGAGACATCTCATGTATTAATTAGAAAGCCTTTCAGTGATGGGTGGGTAGAAGTAGCTTCCAACTGCTACTGAAATACGGACAGGGATTTCCAGGAAGAGCAATAGAATGCTGCTTACAAGGAATTTCTTACCCGGTCTAGGTCCAGCCAATGATTGTACTTTGCTTTCATCTGGTACTAGAGAGAAGAAATAAAAGACAAGGATTAGACCTATTTATAAATCAGACATTTTTTGAAATATCTATATATTTATTTCTAGATCGATATAAGTATATAATCATAACAAGTAAAATCTTTTACTGGAAAAGACTTGAGAATATTTTTTCTTCCATCCTACACTGTGGTACTTTGTTTCTTCTGAGGACAATTATAAAGACAGCTATGAAGAAATATGTTTGTTAGATCTATTATGAATATTTAAAAAATATTTTAATACTTCATTTTAGCTGGATTGTCATTTCTATACTTACAAGGAAAGAAACTAAATTTAAAAGCCTAGACATGTATAATATATTAGAAAGTTTGTTGAGCATAAAAAAAATATGTACAATTCCCATGGATTGGATTTTGGTATTTGCTCCAAATGAAGGAAAAGAAAAAAGATGTAGAATTCCATGAATCAATTAAAACACTGGACAAACTTTGAAATGGTGGCATTTGACTGATTAGATGTCAGTCAATGAAGGACAGTAATTCAGGGGCTGGGGAGAGAGTTCAGCAGCATTCGTGCCTGCCTGGCAAGTGCAAGGTCCTGAGTTCAAAAAGACAGTGATTCCTAAGAAACGGGTAATAAACGCAGCAAACCCTAAGGTTTCTCTAGCCCCAGCTTGCTGTCCAGAGAAAGTGTTTAGACAGCAGCATAGGGACTGGACACATTGCAGAAGCCAGTGATGTCCCTGGCTTTAGGACATGGTGCAGGATGTCCAGGGAAGCCAAAGCAGGTGGAGAACACAGGATGGAGAACCAGGAAGACAGCAGTCTGAAATTATAATAATTTTGAGAATTCCCTCATGTATTTGGTTGAACACTGAAGATCACCCATGTATGAGATAAGTACCCCAAGTGTTCACAAAGAGCCACCCCATGCTGAAAGACAACAGCACGTAAAAGTCACACAGGGCTGAGAAGAGTTCCTATTCTCACAAGTTAGAATGAAACTTCATACTTTAGGGCATCAGTTGGGCAATGAAGGTTCTTGCCTCAATAATGTGGAAAAATAAACTTTGTTTGAAAGTTAAAAAGCAGAAATAATTTCAGTAGCCTAGTAACTATTTTTTTCTCCAAAAAAGTTTTGTCCAATAACTATTTTCTCAAAATAAAAAAGAGTATATGTAAAACTATTTTACAAAGCAAATTTTAGACTCAGATGGCTTCACTGAATTTTATTGGGCATTTATGGAAGAAATAACACTGACCCTATGGAAGTTTTACCAAGGTTTAGAGGGAGGTTTCCTAGCCCATTCCACAGGGGCATTGATAACTTTTATGTGTTGTCGAGAAGAATACATGAAAACTACTAACTCATATTCCACATTTTGTAGATACAAAATTCTTAATCTTCAATCACCTCTGGGTGGCATTTGTGCCTGCCCACTTCAATATTTGACAGAAATTGTTCATTCATTTACCATGTCCCACTCTCAGTGCTAGTTCATCAAACTCTGGTGCTCAGGGTGGGAACTTGGTGACTGGAGCTTGCTAACAGGGAGGTCTTGTTCCTTTTCTCTCAACTGGACCGGTCCTAGTCACAAGTCCATCCCTCCTCTGCCAAGAATGCTCAGCCATATTTAACTGATCTTGTTACTATACATAATCTCTCCACTTTGCTGCCTTTTTCTTTTCATAGGCCTCCATCTTACTTTCTTTTTTAAAATGTATTCGGTGCAGAGTCTCACTACACAGCTTGGACTCGTAGTGATCTTCCTGTTTTCAGACTCCCCGCCGCTGGGGTTACACGTGTGCACCACCACACCTGGTCTTGATGGCTGGCTCAGTTTGCCTGAGAGTGGGGCTGGCTCAGCATGTGGTGCCAAGGATCTAGCCCCAGTCCTTGCGCTTGCCTAAACAGGTGCTTAGTCTGCTGAGCTATCTCGCTGGCCCTGTGTCTTTACCTTATAGATAAAAACTCAATGTGCCATAGTTATTCTGTTCTGAACTTAGCTCTTGCTGTAATTCCATTTGGGGGGGCCAGGGAAATAGCTTGAAGTAAGTCAGATGGTATTTGTCAGGCCCTTCTGGTGGGCAAAGCCTATCCATCCAATGCCTAGACTACACTTATAATAGGATCTATAATGTAGGAAGAAGAGCACTGGAAATCAATGATGATGATTAACAATAAGAATAACGGTTATGTTTTTGTCCTATATACTTTGTAACTACCATCAAATGCCCTTTAAATGTTAAGTATTATCCTATATTACAGAGAAAGAAACATACATATCATTTGTGATGAGATTCATATAAAAATTGCTATCTGGAACATTTTAAGAATGATAAGTAGTATGAATTGAATATAAGAAACTTTCAAGCACTTATATGCTGGGAATCTTTTTATGTATAAAGCTTTTTTATTAATGTTAATGAGGAAAAAACACAAAATAGCAGTGAAAAAGTTTAAAAACAGGTTGTAGGACAGTTACAATAATGAATACATTGCATATTGTTGTCTTCATAGTAGTTATTCAGAGGACAAGATGTAGATATGATACCTTGTCTAAACAATATTAGTACAAACTTTTCTTCTCATTGGACTAAGAGAAATCAGCTGTATATCTATGCTAACTATCTTGTATATACATATATATATATATATTTTTCACAACAAAACCATTCTTTATTTTTATCTCTTTTTTTGTTTTGTTTCGTCCGATGGGTGTTCCATTGCTGTTAGAGAAGCTGTATTTGGAGAAGTCTTTAAAGGATCTTTTCATACTGGATGCCAGACCAAAGATTGTAGGTACTTGAATTCAGCAAAATAAACCAACATAGTCCAATAGTGAGTTATCAGCACAACTGGAAATTGTCAGAAGTTGTTGACTTGAGCTTTTTACAGCTCAGCTTATTAATGTAGCTTTACTTTTTATACCTCATGGTTATGCTTTTCTGTTGGATGGTTAAGACCAAGTTAAAGCAAGATGTGTTGGTTTATACAATGGAGTATTACTCAGCAACAAAGAAAAATAAACTCGAAGCCTTTGTAGGTATGTGGATGCAACTTGAAGCTATACTCCTAAGTAAAATAAACTCACATGAATAAACATATGAGATGCACATGTATAAATATCATATTGTTTCCCTAGTGTAGGAACTCAAAAGAAGAAATGAAAATTGAAAGGTATAACACAGTTAAATAGGAAGAGAGAACTTCAGGATTAAACAATGAAGAGAGAGAGAGAAAGGAGAAAAATTAGGAAAAATGATAGGGGTAAAACTACATTTATATAAACAAGACAGTTAAGGCAATAGTCCTAAGAATCTCCATCAAGTTTTTGAAAATAGTAGTTAATGGGTAAAATTCTTACCCTGACTAACTCTATACGTTGATATCTGTGAACTAAGCAACTATATTGCAGACAGCAATGTGTAATACTAAAACCATGCTTAAAGTACCTGCCATTTTGGTCTTCTAAATGTGTGCTGCTTCTAATGTCACATCAATTATTTCTATACTCTCTTTAAAGTAAGTTTCTGTAAAAAAAGGTAATACAAGTAAACAGACAAGAAAAACAAAGTGTAGCAGGATTGTACTGCTATAATGTTGTATATGGTTTGATTTCTAAATTTCTGTGTAAAAAATGTATAATTTTTTTTAACATTTTATAGGGATTTATATTTTAGACTATTCATGCTTATTGGAAAATAGCAGTTCCATTTTATGTCTAAGGTATGTGATGCTCAGACAGATAGTGATGTTAAGCTTAATTATCTCTGTTGAAGAATAATAATATCGGCAGGATCCTGAATAGACCCAGGCCTGGCAAGTGAGTAAGAGTACCGGGGCCACAGGATCCTGAATAGACTCAGAGCGCAGGCCTGGGGAGTAAGTGAGATGACCCAGGCCGCAGGATCCTGAATAGACCCAGAGCGCAGGCCTGGTGAGTGAGTGAGACCACAGGGGCCGCGGGATCCTAAATAGACCCAGAGCACAGGGCTGGCGAGTGAGTGAGATGACTCCGGGCCCTCCATATCCCGAATAGACCCAGAGTGCAGGCCTGGCGAGTGAGTGAGATGACCCGGGGCCTGGCAGGATCCTGAACAGACCCAGAACCCTGGCCCGGAGAGTGAGACAACCTGGGGCCCGCGGGTCCTCATTTGACCCAGAGCGCAGGCCCAGAGAGGAAACCTTCAGCAGAACTCCCTGCAAAGAGGCTAGAGGCAAGACCCACCCAGCTGATTCAGGAGCAGAACATCTTGCCAGAGTGACACAAAGGGTTCAACTCTAACGCCTGCAGCAGAAAGAAGTGGAACACAGCAGCCAGATCCAAACAACATCCACCTGGAGGAATCTGAACTTCATAGATC
>NW_004524592.1:12192867-12197178 GCF_000260255.1 Octodon degus
TAATCTAGTTTTTTTACACACTTTAAATGTCTTTGCAAAAGGTTCATTTTTCTTGGAAATGTGGTATTATAAGTTGAACTAAATTCAGAAATTTTAACTTTTTAAATAGTTATTGCTTACTCCTTTCTACTTTGAGAATTCTAATTATATAAATATAAGTCTCTTGGTTTTGACACAGTGGGGAAAAAAAAAGAATAATAATATCATTAAGCTTCTCTTCTGGATGTTAACATCTAAAGTTTGCATACGAAAAATTAGACAGATCGATGGGCTAAAAAGATAGTCAATATTTTGGCCTTAGCCCTTCAAGGGCAGTGAGGACTCAGAACATAAGAGGACCTCTGCTGTGACATCCTGTAACTAAGTGGTGTCCCAAATTTTCTGATCAAGGAGATTGTAAGGCCACAGAGGAAAGTGACCAACAATATATAGTATGCCTTAGGAGAGTTACCTAAAGAGAAAACATTCTCTCAGGCTTTCACAGAGAACAATTTAGTCCAGCAATGGCCGTGACTCATCCAGATGGCTGACACTGACAAAAGATCCACAAGGTGCTATACATAATTTCAGGGTAAATCCTGAGGGGATTTGACTGACCTTGTCAGATAGCAACAGTTACATTTTTAGTTATATATGTATGTATATCTTATCAATAGAAATCTTTCTATAGTGACAACTATGATTGAATGTTAGCTATCATCTTCTTTAACATGTTTACATGTCAAGAATTTAAGCGTTTGAGCTAAATTATTCATCCCTATTTCACAGATGAAAAATCGTATTTAAGAATGAACATCCTGGCTTGAAAACTTAGCTTTATGCTGTTGATTTAAAAGGTTTAATGTTATTTTAGTAAGCACTGAAAAAAGTCATTTAAGCTTTCTGTACCTCAGTCTCACCACATCTAATATGTGGAAAACATTGCATATTCTACAGGTTTGTGGTAAGCAAAGTACTTAGAAGGTCACACATGCTTAATAAATATTAGCTGTTATCATCCATGCTAAGGGGATGCCAAACAGTACACAGAACAAAATGAGAGCTAATAATTAGAGCTGTGAGTTGAGTGCCAGCTCTCCAGCCAAGTTAAAAGCTCTCCTTACCCTCAGTTTTCCCCTGTGAAAATGGGAATCCAAGCACTCCACAGGCAGGTGTGTGAGCCAAGTGAAAATGGTGCAAAGCACTTGGCATAGGGCCAGTTTCACAATTTTCCAAAGATGAAAACTGGTGAATAGAAGCCATAAAAATGGAAAGTGTGGTGAATTTGGTGACAGTTATGTTTATATTTTACTTTCTCAAAATAATAAAGAAACTGAGAATATAGTATGCTTCAGCAGGAACTAGTTACTTTTACATGTCATACCATGGACAATCAAAAAAAAAAAAACAAAAAACAAAAAACAAAAACAAAAACAAAAAACCAAACAAAAAAACATGCCCACAGAGTGCTATATGGTCTTGTCATACATAGTTATAAAGTATGAAGTAAGACTTTCAATTTTAATTTTTGTCCTTTAAAAAAATCCAACCTAAGTTAAATGTTGCAAATTCCCCAGCTGCATTAAGCTTAACAAGGAACTTCTCAATTTTTGGCTGAAAATACCTATTATTCCTCGTAGGAATACCTATCATTATTTTAATTGACAATTTCAAATTCTTTAGAGCACTAAAATAAACTATTTTTAAAAACAGTGTAAAAAATCCAAATGGGTGATAGGCATAAAAATGAAAGGTCTTTCTCCAAAATATTCACTGACACAGATGTCTATCTATAGGACAGAAGATAAGTGAATAAACATAATAGAAAAGAGAGGGAACTGTAATGACTTAATTAATGGAGTACATTTTATTTAAAAGGTTAAATTTGGAACAATCATCTTTTATACATATGAGTGTTGAGAATGAATTTAAATAACAGTAGCAAATGAGAAAATGAGGTAAAATTACATGCATCACCACAGAATTTTTTTTAAATGGCAAGTGTTATAATTAATACTCAACTTCCTTTATATCCCACATCACCTTCAAGCTACTATTAATGTTATCTCTTGGGGCTGGCACTTATGATGCATCGTATTTGGATAGAACAGTGATTGGAAGGTTAGCAATATGAATTATGACAGGGTATCATTTTGAATAAAGGACTTATTTATAAGAAACAGGAAACCAACTGGTCTGGCATAGGCAAGATTATCTATTCTTAAAAAGCACAGTACCAAGAACATATTAAAAACCTAGCAAGAGCCTAGGGTTCTGAGGGCAGGTTTTTCTCTTCTGTTTCTTCTTCTTTCTTAAGTGTCTAGAACTTATTATTATGTTCTCTCTTTTATCCTTAAGTTTTACCTAAGGAATGGTACTAATTGCTCTTCAGTATCTACAGGGCATGTTATAGTAATGGAAGGGATATGGAGCAAAGTTGAGTCCTTCTGAAGATGCCATTCTCAAACATTTTTATTATGACCATTGTTTTCATTATAGCCATTATTAAATACTAGAGGGCACTGTGGACACGACCTTTTTGAAGTTTCTCTGGATTTATTTAGATAATGGGATTTCTATACCAACCTCCTGTCTCCTGATATGCTACACAAGATCAATGGACACTAGTTGATTTAATTACCACAAGGTGCTTAATAAAGAGGATATGCTTTGACTTGGAAGACTTGCTTGGGAATCACAGCAGCCTGATGACAGACACTTCTAATCCTCCAGGTTATATGCATTTGAAGCTAATCAGAACTGTTCAACTGCTAATGGTACTTTTTAAAAAGCCCAAGCAGACTGTATTTTTCCAGTTAATTTTAACCAGGTTCATTGTTAAGAGTTGAGAGGAAGAAAATATGAAGGAAAAGTAGCTACAAACAAGATGGCACTCTGAGAACTTGTTAGGGGCAAACATTAAAGTGCACATAATACTTTCATGCATGGCTTCCCAGTAGGGTGCATTTATACTAATATAGTGATCACTTAAAGTGTTTTATTCTTTTGTCAAGCCTTCTTATACACTTCAAATGCTTTCTCACTAGGGGAAAACAATTCCCTTGCTTATTGATAGCATCTGACACGCATTCTATAACATAAGTATCTATTAGGGACTGCACTTGCTTAATAAAAATTTGCAGAATGGTAGCAGATTTGGTGAGTTAATGGGCCCCATATGCTCTTCTTATGCTGACAGGGTATGCTATATTGCGAACATGCACAAATCGCTTCAGATGAAAATTACCATCAGCTCCAGTTATCCTTTCTGAGAACAACAACACAATGTCACAATGGGGGAATATGTAAATGTGCCACTACTTCATGTTGAAATACTTTGAGTTCAAGTAGCACTCTAAAATATGATGCAACCCTAGTGTTTTTGTTTTTTCACATAAGCACCATTATTCCACTTAATCTTTTTCATATATCTGACTTAATGGAGATGGCAAATTTGAAGCCTATACTTTCTACAATAAAAAATATTCCTTCTAATGAAGCCATTAATACTTCTCTTTGGATAACCAAATATCAACTGATTCCTTCATGATTAATAAATTTGTTTTCAGGAGTTGTTTCTTCAGAACTTGAAATTGATGTAGTTGTCAATATTAAGAATCAATTTCCTCTCCTTTAGCAGATCAATTTCTGTGCCCCTGATTGATTTCCAGAATTTCTAAAGAATGTAAACCTGTTTCTAGTTGTAAATTAAGTTTCCTTCTTAGCAACCATGAACTATTACTGCCTTAATTTATAGTGTTTTTTTAACATCAATGACTGTTTGCCATGCTGTTTCTCCTTAGAGAGACTGAGTTTTCAGCTCTGTGAATTTTTATGCGTTAAGATTTCTTCCATCTTTTTAAAAGGCAGGCATGCACACATGAGTGAGCACCCCCACACACACAACCAAAGCACAAATAAGGTTTTTGTTTAAGTAAACAAAAAGAGTGGTTAGGGAATTAGTACAAGATAATCATGCAAAGGTTTATCTCACTATCTTTTTTAGAAACTTCCCCAAAGTACCAGGCTCCATTTCACATATTTTTCTGGCTCAGACACCAAGCTAATCAGAATATAGAAGCTGAAGATTTTTCCCTACCGTAGCACATCTTGAAACTTCAGTGACACAGAATGAAAATGAGGGGCCAGGCCTTTTACCATTAATTAATTGTCTATACATTCAAAACTCATCACTTAGGTCTTCAAATTTCCCTTTCTTTTTCTATAGCCCTTAGAAAACCTTAAATCAGAAGTTGTAAAAATTGGGGCTGGGGAGATGGCTCAGTGGAATAAGCACTTCCCTGGCAAGTGCAAGGGCCTGAGTTCAATCCC
>NW_004524592.1:12206154-12213526 GCF_000260255.1 Octodon degus
AAGCTTGTTCCAAGTAGGTGCTTTAGACCACTGAGCCATCTCTCCAGCCCCCATTTCTACCTTTTAATTGTGGTCTGACCTTTGCACTTAATACGACATTAATGTGGGTGAGTTCAAATCTATCATCTCACTATTTGCTGTCTATTTCTCCATATGTTCTTTCTTATATGTTCCTTATTCTTTCTTTTCAGTATATTTAGTCTTATTGAGTATTATATTATTTTTGAGTGTATCTTGAACACTTACAATCATTTTATTGTTCTTCATTGCATCATTAAATTCAACTCATACTGTTATTGTAGTGGTTGTTTAGTATTTATAGTGTACAAATTTAAATTATCATAGTGTCCCTTCAGATGAAATCATAAAATCTTCATGTATTATATAAAGAACTTACAATGGTATAGTTTAATGTCTCCACTCCTATTTGTGCTGTTACTACCATATAGTATCTCTTATAGAATCCATATACAGTCATTACTTTTATTTAAACAATTAATCCTAAATCTATTGAATAAGGAAGCTTAAAATATATCCATGCAAATAGTTATAATTTACAGTTTTCTGTGTTTCTGAAGAATTTTATTTTTATCTATAATCATTTTTCCTATGCCTGAAAGGTAGTAACCTTTCTTATGGCACACATCCTTTTTTTAATTTTGAAAATTTATTTATTTATTTACTTATTTGGTACAGTGTCTTGCTACATGGCTCAGACTCCTAGTCATCTTCTGTCTCAGCCTCCCCAGTGCTGGGATTACAGGCATGTACCATCATGCCCAGCATGGGGTTCTGGGACTTGCATGCCATGCAGTACTGAGGATCGAACCCAGATCCTTGAACTTGCCAGGCAGGCACTTAGACTGCAGAGCTATCTCCCCACCCCTGGTGCGCATTTCTATGGTAACATTTCTAATGGTGAGGAACTCTTTCAAATTTTGTGTTGGGAGCCGCAGGAAACCTAGAAATTGATCAAATGTATGTAGGTGGGATTGGACCTCAGTGCCTAAAGCAAACAAGCTACCTCAGTCCTGAGCAAAACATCTTGTCTGGTTCAGACCAGCTGTTAGGCACTAGGCAACCTTGTGTCATGTGTTACAAACTTTGCAAAAGTATAATTAAAGGATTGTTTTGTTGTGTGTGGAGTTAGTCTTCCCCATCAGGCAGACTAGTGACCACCTAGCCCAGCTTTTGTCTTCTGAATCTATCTTTCTTAATCCTGCTGTTGTGTCTTTCTGGGTAGAACCATTTGCAGTAAGAGCAACAGATCCCTACTATTTTGTACACCTGAAAACTTTTTAAAATTTTGTCCCTTGTTTTAGAAGGATATTTTTGCTAAGGAAATCTATTTTGATAGTATTTTTATTTTAGTACCTTAACAATAGTGTCTACTGCTTATATTTTTACCTATGAGAAATATGGTTCTTATTTCTATTTCTCTCTATATAAAATATTATTTTAGGTATATTTAAGATTTGTCTTCAATTCTAATTTGAGTAATTTAATTATGATGTGTGTTGGCATAGATTTCATTTTATTTTTATACTTAAATTTTATTAAATTTCTTGATTTCATAAAATTTTACCATTATTTCTTCATTTTTTGGTCTTTTTTTCTTTCATTTAGCAAATTCAATGCCATGTACCTCGGGCCACCTGGATCAGCCACACAGTTCACTGTTCATTATGGTTTGTGTGGTTTTTTTCGCTGTTTATTTTTACAGTTCTTTTATGGTGTCTACATATTTGCTTGCCTTCCACTGTAATATCTTATCCAGTGTTAATTCCAGCCAACATATTTTACATCTCTGGAACTTTGAATTTATAAAGTTAGGATTTGTGTCTCTAGTTAACAAGTTCAATTTTCCTCTAGGTTTTGAATATATGAAATGTAATTATAGTAAATTTGAAACATCATTTTCTGCTGATTCTAAAATGTTTTCACTTCCTTCTTTATCTTGTTAGGCATTTCATATCTTTGTATTCCCATACTTTTAAAAAAATTGTGCAGGATAAAGTTATGTTTTTGGGAGGGAATTGGCCTTTTGAGTTTTCCTTCTAGTATTTGCTAGACAGAACTACAGTAGCACTGACTCTAGACTAATTATGCCATACTCTAAGGCAATACTTAGGCATCCTTGCTCCAAATATCCTCAGACAAGGGAACAGACACTACACTCCTGTGTGAATTACAGATACTGTTTCCTGGCCACTTCTGGGCTAACCTGGGCAGTTTCCTTACACTGATCAATACTTTGTATATATTTAAGGGAGGCTGTGAACGTTGTGTACCTCTTGCTACAGAGATCTCCCCTTGCTGAGGTATTTTTCTCTGCACACTCTACCTACCTAGCTTTGCCTGCACTGTCACTTGTGTCTCAACTCAGCTACTAGAAATTATGTTGTGAATTTTACTTTATAGTATGTTATCCATCTTACCTTTAGAATAAGTTTTAAGATAGTTACTATATTTAATATACTAAAAATCACTGTCCTGGAGACTAAAGCATCCTACATAACAGGACAATGGCCTTAGGTACATTGAGTAGGCCATATTTGGTGGTCTCTCCATCCTGCTGCTTCTTTCCTACACAAGAGTATCAGGAAAGCAATGTTGTGAGTGGGCAAGTTTGGCTTGTTTGTTTTGAATACTGGGGCACAGTGAGAATGCAGTTGAGCTGAGTATTACAAGAAAAGCATGATTAGACCCAGGGTTCCTCCACTTGCTGTCCTCATGAGTATTAATCACACATGACCATCAGGTCTTCCAAGGATGCTCATAACTGGACCCAAGGCTTTCACCATTTCATCGCTGAACTTCTGCAGTAGTCTCCAACTTGCTCTCGCCCCACCTCCATCTCCCCAGTTTTGTTGTACATCTTATTCTTTATAAAAAATTAACCCATGATAAACATCACTTTTATCATTTTCTTACCCACCCCAAACCCTCAGTAATATTCCACCATCTAGAAAGTACTAGTCTTCTTAGATTTGTATTCAAGATTTGGACAACTTTTACCTTCTTTATTATTTTGTGCTCTGTTAACCATTTACTGAAGTCACATATAATGATTCCTGATTTCTTCCCATTTATCATTATGTTTTGCTGGAATTGCCGCACACTTCACATGTACAAATAGTGCTATTCCTCCTGGATCCAGCATGCAGTTGGGACCTATTCTTATTGGAATAGTCCTTAATCTCTGTCCTTCCCAACCCCAAACTTTAGTTTTGCTTCTGAGGAGAGGTATTGCTCTTCACTCTGTAGAACAATAGTCTGTGGATAGCCTCAATAAAGGCAAAGGGAGTATTTTATACAGCTTTGTATGATAAAGGGTTACAGTTTGCAAAGACCATCAAAAATTAGTTTTATGGATTCGCTGTCATATTCTTAAAAATCCATGTGAGAAAAGAACCAACTACTTGAATGAAAGTCCTCCCAGTAAACATCTTTCTCTGTGTTTTCCTGACATCTACCAGGGTTGGATTCTTTTTACTACTTAAGCTATAGAAACTTCAATGAATCTAAGATCCTTGAGAAATATTTCTCTTTTCAGCAAGAAATTGATAATGATCAAAAAGTCACATGGACTACCTTTAAACCATATGAGAAACAATCACTATTCATTATGAACCATATAAAAATATATTTCTAATTCTGCTATTTAAAGTATACATTTTCACGTTATCTGGTGAAGCTTTTTATCAGGGATAAAATTATTAACAACATCTTTATCAGAAAGATAGCATTTCAACACATATTATCTTAATTCTTACATATACTTCAGTTGGGCAGTATTATCTTAATTTCACATAGGAAGGAACCGAAGCTAAAGGGGTTATGACACAAAGTCTGCAAATGGAATAGCCGGGGTTTGAATCATTTTTATCTTTAAAGCACACATTTGTTCTACTTTATGAAGCCAAGTGGTAAGATTCTTCTAATGGCTTTGCCATCAGGAAATTCATATTTCTTTTTCTTTTTCTTTTTTCTTTTTGTGGAACCAGGGATTGAACTCAGGCCTTTGCGCTTGCCAGGGAAGTGCTTATTCCACTGAGCCATCTCCCCGGCCCCATGGCAGAAGGATTTTTTTTTTTTTTTTTTTTCTCCGAATGCCTTCAGGGCAGGTTTGGCTGGCTTGAGTTGTGCGGAGGAACCACAGCAACCTAAGCCTGACTGCTTTGTTGAAGCAGCCACTTAAATAACTGAGCTAAGGGGCAGGCCCCCCGAAATTCATATTTCTACTACTCAATAGTAGCTATTAAAGTAAATTTCTCACCAAACTATGATGTATCTTAAAAGTGATTGTCACTACTCTTAGAAATATTAGATAACAGTTATCCTATAAATTGTTAGCAGGAAAAGCATGGGCTGTTTCCTATGATGTCAGAATGTGAAAAAGGTAAAATGAGCTTCTAAGTGGCACCAGAGAATTTACTCTATGAACACCAGAATGGAAGGATAGCACCCCAGATGCATCTGTATGCAGTCTTGTGCTAGAAAGGTGTCACAATCAGAAAAAAGGTATAAAAGAAACTGCAATTCAGGGTCAGGTCAATAGTCTAGATACAGCAAAGAGCACAAAGAGGCAGAAGGCTCACATATCCCTCTCAGCATCCATACCCACTCTCAAGCTTTTTAATGCAACCTGGGACAGTGACAATTTTATTGGCAGCCAAACTGGCTGCTGTTGGCTTGTCAGCAGTGCACGGTCCGCTCAGACCTTGAGGTACTTCTCATATTAGCTGGTGGTAAGCTAAGTCTCTCTGGTCTTTGTCTGGCACTCTCTGTGAAGAGCCAGATGTATGGCCAGCACCTGCTAGGCACCAGGACTGGGCAGGAAAGCGAGCATCCATGAGCCCTGTGCCAGCAGGGTATGCAACACCTAAGAGACCACCAATGTGGCCAGTGCCAGCAAACCTACCCACCAAAGTTGCCTTTAGCTCTCATCTTGGTGGACGTAATAACCCCTGAGACATTGTTGAGATTTTGTATTTATTCCCTGGAGCCTGTCTTCCACACAACAGCTATTATAATATTTGAAATTAAAAGCGAAACAAAAATGTTTCTCACAATGGGCCCCGGTGTAGAGCCTACCTGTAGATTTCAACTACAGTTAGAAGAAATTCAAAGGTTGACTATGGTTTCTGAGGCTCGCTGAGACTGGCTGTCAGGACAGCCCTTCCAGCTTCATCGTGTGCAGCTTTTCTGCCTTCTCAGTGTTCTTGACTCCCCTCTGGCCCAATGGCAGTTTCTTAAACATGCCCCTCTTCAGGACTGTGAAACATGGTCTTCCCTTCTCTCAAACAGCCCCATGGCTCAGGAACTACCTTAATCACACCCCCTTCAGCGGAGGCTACTCTGTGAGAAGCAGGGCCCTCTAACGCTGACTCCCCTTCAGGATCATGCTCATCTCATCCTGTTCCATTCTTCTTCAAAGCACTTGCCAACAGACAACTTTCCCAATAGAACATCAGAATCATGTGGACATGGGATTCATTTCCTCTCTCTTGTTCTTGGCCTAAAATAGTGTTGGAAAATAGTAAGTACTCACTGGGCTATTTTTTAAGATGGAAAAATAATTGGAGAACACTTAAAAAATAGGTAATGAAACTAAACATAATTTATGAATTAGACCATCCCAGATTTGTCTGGTAGAAGATAGGTTTTGAGTACAGGAATCATGAAAGCTCAAAATCAAGTCCCATGGAAAAAGCCAAGGATTTTCTACTTGGCTGGAGTGTTCAGCATGATGTGGATGGGGATGTCTGAGTTTGGGAGGGGCAGGTGTCAGAGAGAGGAAGGGGTCAACCATGAAGGATCTTGAAAACCACGATAAATGAGTTTTGTCTTTATGTTCAGGGCAATGGAATACTGTTAAGGCATTTTTAGCAAGGATGTGACATGATCAGATTTGAGTCTTAAAAGATCACCCACGCTGCAACATGGAAAATAAATTGGATGGGACTAAGGCAAGAAGCAGTTGCTTCTTTTTAGAAATCCAAATACAAGGATTTACATTTATCCCTATTAAATTTAATCTTCTGAATTGTGTCTCACCATTTGTCCCTGTTGAGATCTCTTTGAATCCTGATTCTGTCATCTGACATTATTAGCTAATGCACCAAGCTGTGTGTTTCCTACAAATCTGACAAGTTGGCTGTATGCAAATCATGTATAGGGATTACTTTCCTGAAAACGATTCCAATCTCCTCACAGTGTTTCTTGGGGCTTGTGAGGAGCCTGGCTGAGGGAAAACGTCCTCTGTGATCACTCAGTGTGCTTATTGTTGGCCAGCTCAGCAGGGAACTATAACCCAAAAGAATGAGTAGTCCGTGCTACCCAGGACTTTCATGTGCATTGTGCCAAGGGTTTATAGTAAGGTGCCAGCCCATCTTACTCTTACATGAATTAATGTTGGCATCTGGTTGCTGGTTGAGCATTGCACAGCTGCTTCTGTTCTTGGCTGAAGTGCTATCAAAAGAGTTCTCTTCAAGAATACAGTGAAGTATATAATACTATCTATATTTCTGCCCAGAATATACTATCATCTGTTTAATATGCAAACTGTGCAAAACCAGGGTTATGAGTGTGTAATAGATTCTGAAAAGTTGTCGTCCAGACTCATTGTTTATTAGAGGTTATTAACTTTGTGGTTTTATGATCGTCTTTCCAACTCACAGCACACAACCATCCACTTAAACGGGATGCACAAAATTCTGCACACACTCTAGTGAACTTAACTGGTACTTTATACCAATCTATTAGATGAGCTCATTTAAATCAGATTCCTTTTTGCAGAGTAGGGCCTTATACATACATATTAATACCTGCTATCTACCTTTGGGGAGGCACTGAGATTTATTAAGCATCAGGAGCAGGGGTGAGCTAATAGATAACATTAAAAGAAAAAGCACACAATTGTTTGACCTAGCATCTGAAGTGAACTCACAAGCACTGAGAGTTCTAACTCTTTTTCATTTTTATTTTTAAAGAGAATAAAAATAGTAAAAGAAGAAGAAGAAGAAGAAGAAGAAGAAGAAGAAGAAGAAGAAGAAGAAGAAGAAGAAGAAGAAGAAATGATACAGAAATTTATTAAACAAAATGATAAGAATTTAACAATGGTCATTATGCTGCACATTATTGTTCCTTTGGAAACCTGAGTTTGCTGATCAAGGAAGGGCAAACCCTCAAGTAAAGGCCTCTGGCTATGGTACATTTCTTCCTCTTCTTTCTTCTTCTCTGTCCTGAAACTTACACTAAATAACTTTTTGTTGTAAAATTTGAAAAAAAATTAAAATCATTTAATGCATGCCTAGGTCTTGTAATCTGAGCAACTACTTTGAAGACAACAATATGCAATATATTAATC
>NW_004524592.1:12213626-12216443 GCF_000260255.1 Octodon degus
CTATATGCCTGGCCCATTAAAGAGTATTGTAAAAAACAAATTAATTCATTTGTTCTGAATCCTTTCAATAAACACCATTATTCTTAAAATAATCACATGCATAAACCTGCAGTCTAATGAGGAAATACAAATAATATATTTAATACAAGAAAATATATTAAACATTTTAAAGAAGAACACAAGTATATTTTAGGCAGATGGGAAAGTCAGATGCACATGTGGGTTCTTGAAAAAAAGTGCTTTAGATGAGTGAGAACTTAAGTCTACTGATCAGAAGGGGGAAAAAGACAACTGTATTTCTGTTTTGTTTTTGGGATGGGTCTTGCTTTGCAGTCAGTCTTGAACTGACTAGGTAGCCCATGCAGGCCTTGAGCTCTCAGTGATCCTCCTGCCTCAGCCTTCTGGGTGCTGGGGTTACAGGCATGCACCACCATACTCATCAAGACAATCCTTTACACGTGGGACACATTTAGTCCCAGGAAGCAGATACAAAGCATGGAAAGTGTGGACCAATGCAAGCTTCAAGTACCAAGATACTTGGGATCTGATGCTAATTACATATGAAATAATTAGAGACATTTTCAAACTTACTGAATTTAGTTGTATGATAGAAATAATGGTCGCAGGATAAGATAGTGGCTATCTGGTACAACATGTGAAAGTACATGGAGTCCAGGTAAAGTAAGTGCTTAGCAACAGATTTATGCTTGACTTCCACATTTCCGGGGGCCCCTGTAGACAAGCATATCAACAGTAGGTTTTTTGACTAGGATGTTAACTTCCTGTTGGGTGTAATGGAAATTTTCCCACTCTCTGAGGAGCACTTCTAAATGCCACCTTTTCCAGGGCTCCAGGCTGTGTTTAGGGCCCACAGCAGTTTGTAGCTACCCTACATTTTTCTGTATAGGGTCTGTTTCAAGCTAAGCTATGGACATTGTAAAAGGGAATAGGTTTTTTTTTTTTCCATTTCAGTCTAGAATCATGTGTGGCACCTCTGTATGTACTCATTAATGTCAGTTTAATGGATAAATGACTGCATGACTGCAGAATAAAGAATGATCAGCAATCTGGATAGGACCATTGAGAAAGGGCTCTAAACTAAAGAATGAAGCAATTATTAGGGGTGGAAGGCGAGTACCATCTTGATTCTGAGATGGGTCTAAATAAAGACTCAAACATGATGGAATTGTGTGGAATAAATATAAATTCACTTATAATGTGCATAGTGCAGAACCATAGAATTGCAGAAAACATGATTGGTAACCGACTCACATTTCGTTGTCTTTCTCTAACACTGAATGACTTGTGACTGATTGCTGGGTATTACTTCCTATTTATTTTTTGGCTTGTTGGCACTAATCACACTTGTTCTTCATATGGTGTGACACTTGAAATAGCAGTTCCCTCTGTTTATAGAAAATATCGTATTTCCAAAAGAATTGAGTACTTGGTACAAAATCTCTCCTTTCAATATGCAAATGTTATGAGTTACCAAAGCTATGAACAAAGTAAATAAATGCCTTTCTGTTATGCGATATTCAGAAAAAAGCCAATAACAAGAATATTAGTTTTAAGTTTTTCTTGTATTAAATATTGGAGAACTAAGCTACACTCCTCCTATGTGTGTAAGGTATAACGAAAAACAATAAATGAGACAGTGAGTACAAGCTATACTTTTCAAAGAAAACATGTAAGATTTTATCTTGGAAGCACCACCAATGTAAACATGATCTTGGCTTTCGTATGTTATGATTCTCTTTCTTTTCCTTATAATTACACTACAACTTTGTTCCTCCAAAACAGTTTTGGAATACCCTTCACTAAATGACACCAGATTCTGTCAAATTCCTTTTCTGGGTCCCCTGATGTGATCATATGACCATAATGGTTTTAATGTGAGACTTACATTAATTTCAGACACTAGACCAATTCATTTCAAACCACCTGACTTCAAATGCTATATTCCTGGAATAAACTCCTATTTTGTAATATATGAATGTACAACTTTGTAATATATTTCTGAGTTGAATTTGTAAAAAAAAAAAACCTTTAGAAACCACTTTGTACCATTTTATGGAGAAAATGAACCTAAATTTTCTTTATATGTTGTCTTTATACCTGGTTGATGCTAACTGTATAAAATAAGTTGGGAAAGTATTTCTCCCTCTATTTACCTGCAGAATAATTATGTCTTCCCACCAAAGAGCTAGACTGCAACAGAAGAGCTGCTTATGCCTAGAGATTACTTTATGGAAAAGTGTTTAACTCTAATTTTTTCAATAACTCCAGAGCTAGCCAGACCAGTTTTTCTTTCAAGCGATGAATAATTTGAATTTTAAAAGAAATTTGTCTATTACTTGTTGTCAAATTTATTATTCATAATAGTGCCTTATTAGCCTCAGTAACTGAAAACCATCCAGTGAAGTCTCTACCTTAACAATGCTTACACATCTCCTCCTATTTTTAAAATGACCAGTCACTTTAGTACAATATC
Organism: Octodon degus; assembly: GCF_000260255.1. Taxonomy (NCBI): domain Eukaryota; kingdom Metazoa; phylum Chordata; class Mammalia; order Rodentia; family Octodontidae; genus Octodon; species Octodon degus. Next base: position 12,216,121 of record NW_004524592.1, read on the forward strand.
ATTTGTATTGACCTTGCCAAAAACAGACTTTGATTTCAATGATTTTGTCAAGTATTAGTTTACTAATTCTTCCTCTGATTTTCCTTATTTCTTCTGTGCATATTTTGGGTTGAATTAGTCTTATTTTCCTAGCTTCTTGAAGTGAAAGCTGGCACCATTTGAGACTTTTCTTCTTAAAGCTACTGTAGTTCAATGTTATTATCCATCCTCAGCAGCATCCCACAACTTGTTTTTGATCTCACAAATTCTGTAGTATTTTCATGTTCATTCAGTTCAAACATTTTCTAATTTTTCTCTTGCTTTTTTCTTTATTCTATGTTTTA
>NW_004524592.1:12219452-12220644 GCF_000260255.1 Octodon degus
CAGCTGCTTTCTGACTTTAAGGTACACAGTGATTATCCTGGACATAAGATAAAAAATAGGACTTGGTTGAGTTTTCTCAGCAGATATTCTTGAACAAAACTGGATTTCTGTCTTAACTGAAGAAAGTTGATATATCCTTTTGTTTTCTAGTACTTATTTATTTACTTTTGCCTGCAACTTCGATATAACTGCTGAAGTTTCAGCAACCCCACATGGAATAAGAAATCTGAGAACTAATGTCAGGTGGTTAAGACTGGCAGGATGGAAGAAGGCTATAACAATCTGCTGGCTTGGTCTTATTCAGACTTCATGCAATATAATACACTATTGTTAGTAGAGTTCTCCAATATTACCATGAGTTATACCCCTAGATAATACAATATTTTAATTGGTAATGAGTAACTTGAATTATTTTGAAATTTGTGGACAAATATGTCATCATTCTGTCCCACCAACAGTTTCACTATCCTGTCAATGACAGTTCTCAACCAAAAAAATCAGCCAATATACCCTACAACCCTTTCTTCCTTCTCATAGCTCAATATCTTTATTTCTTTCTACTGTTTATAGAGTTCTGCTTTTAAAATTCTATATAAAACTACTGTATCCCTAATTTATCTGACTCTAAACAATGGTATTTATGGTAAAGGCTTGAAATTTTGAAATTGGAAGGAATTATAAAAAATATAACAATCCACATAACAGCCATTGGGAGAGAACAAATATTAACATTTTGTCAAATATGCTTCCATTACTTACGTATGTGTCACATACATACATTATTCCTATGCACCAATATAACTGCATAAAAGGATTTTATCCATTTTTATCATAAACATTTTATTGGTTGTATCATACTATATTATAGTTAGATTAAATCCTACAATTTCACTAATCTCCCAGCCCCTGGAAAATGTTTATTTTAATGAAAAAAAACCCCAAACCTTCAACTAACTAAAATCTTTGATTTTCTTTTTTCTTTTTGGTAGGATGATTCCTAGAAATACAACTACACAGTAAAAGATAAAAATCATGTTAAAGGACCTTATACAGTTACCATATTGTATTTACAGTAAAACAGTATCAATTGAAATATCCAACAAGTATGTACTATGACACTGGAATATGAAAAGTTAAACATTTGTCAATATTTGGTAATATAGTATCTGATTCTTTTAATTACTTGTGAGTT
>NW_004524592.1:12222029-12233310 GCF_000260255.1 Octodon degus
TATTAGGAATATTTTCAAATTTATTTGAGTCAACTGTGTTCTCTGATTCATAAATTTTTTTGGTGGGGGTGCAGTATTAGTCAAGACAAGAAACACTTTGTGGCTCAAGGTGAACAAATTCTCTAAATATTCAGCTTATTTGCCACAGCTGACATGCAATCAAATTGCTCTATACTAATGTAATTCAATTTCATGTTGCTTCAGGTAAAAACAAGCAGTTCACGCATGTTTTGAATATAATTCCCATGGCACTGGGTTTATGCACAGGCTATGTTTTTCTACTGTAAACACATTTATGGAAAATAAAAATGGGATTCATAAATAAAAAACACAGATATTTTTACACAGAAATATTATGGTCAACACTTAGTCTAAAATCAAAAGAAAAATTGTCTTATACATTAAAATTAGGAATATAAATACAAATAACACATTTTTGCAAGTAAAAGCCCAACAAGATGAAATAAAGCTAGAGAAGAATACAAAAGGAAAAGAATGTCAGTGATGAGCAGAATGCTAGGAGCAGCCACCAACAATTTGATCTAATTTACTTTCTTGCATTGGAAGTGAATTATGATCTAAATCAATTATGTCAAGTGATTGCCTAATTTATTCATGGATTCCTCCAATTAGAAAATAAAGCACACAGCCCCCCCTTCTTTTTCCTCAAGTTTTAAACAACTGCTCTCATTCTTCTTTAGCTAATGAAATTGAAGACTTTGGCCTGTATTTCCTGTGTTGGGCTATTTTCTTAAGTATTTTCATTTTTATGAGACTTTCCCAAACACTTTCAAAGAAACAAAACTATTCTGGGTAAATTAACATAAATTCAGTATGTCCTATAATGTCTTATTTATTCTTTTTTACTCAAATCAAATGTTTATTTTTTTACTTTTCTTCCTCTAATCTTCAGATATAGAACTGCCTACTTGTTATCAGTTAAATGAATCACAGAGATCAGGAAGTTTTTTTAGATTGCTGTAATCTGACACTACCCATTCATACATGTACTTGGCACCTCACATTCAGAGTGGTAAAGTGCATTTAAAGTATATGGTATGACTCTGTAGGAGGGTTTTTTTTTTGTTGTTGTTGTTCTTTTCTTTCTTTCTTTCTTTTTTTTTTTTTATTTTGTATTTAGAACAGGGCATACAGGGTATACAGGGTCTTACCATGTAGAATGGAGTTGTAGTGATTCTCCTGTTTACAGCCTCCCAAGCCCTTGGATTACAGGTGCATGCCACCATGCAGTCTCAATTGCCATCCCCAAGGGTGGGGCCAGCATGGGCAGGGGCCGGCAGAGCAGGCAGTGGAATCAAACTCCCAGCCCCTGCATCTGCCTAAGCAAGTACTTTAATCCTCTGAGCTATTTGGCTGACCCTCCTGTAGGAGTTTGTAATGGGATTGGAGTAGAAAAAAAATTCTTACTTTACAGTATTCAAAAGAGTATGCATTTCTGTGTTAGGGGATTCCACTGGTCATTGTTTTAGGAATTCAGAGATGGAGCTGAAAAAAAAAACAAAAAAAACAAAAAACAAACCCAAAACCAAACAAAAACCCCCCAGCTTCCTAGAGCAGGCAGGACTTGAATGGGTCCTGTGTGACACACAGAATTGAAATATGAGAGCATATCCTCTAGTTTTAGAAAGCTAGCAAATTAAAGACTCACCATAGAAATTTGTTTTTTGTTTTGTTTTTGATACAGTGTCTCATTATGTAGTTCAGACTGGCCTTAAACTGGTCTTGAACTATCTATGTAGCTCTGTATGGCCTTCGACTCTTAGTGATCCTCCTCTACTGGCCCCTGAAACCCAATGCTGGGATTTTGGGTATGCACCACCATGCCTAGCCCTCAACATGGAAATTAAATGTGCCTGAATGACCACGCTGACATTACCACATACTAGCTCTGACACCATGCACAAGTCAATCCCTGTGTCCTGACTGTATCACTTGTAAAATGGTACTAGGCATTAGGTGTTTGCTGCCCCCTCCATGTCTGTATGTAAAAGCTTGGTCTCAAAAGTGGCAGTTTGGGAAGGGTAGTACCTATGGATCTTTAAGACACAGGGCTTGCTGGGAGATCCTTGGGCCCTTGGGGGGACCCTTGAAGGGGACTATGGAGGATTGGTTTTCTTTGTGTCTCAAGCGGGAGATGTGGCTATTTGCTCCAATATCTGTTCCTGCCATTGCCCCTAGTTGACCTCATATGATGCCAAACCAATGGAACTCAACAAAAACGTGAGCTAAAGAAACATCTCTTTATTTCCTAAGTAGACTATGTCAAATATTTCTTATAGAAACATGAAGTTGACTAATACACATGGCTATGGAATCACTGTGCAACAACATTGTGTGGCATAAACCAAGTGCTTAGGTAACTGTGGTCAAAAAGTTACTTCAGCTCCTTTCCTCTGTTTGTTCCTGATAGTCGATAGGTGGTAAACCTATGGCGTGTGTGCTGTAGTAGGCTGTTTGTATCATTGAAAGCTCTAAAAGGGTCACATCACTGGTCTAGAATAATAGGCATCAGAGCTTGAGTGCCAGGACTGAGGAATTTAATATTCTTACCATACTTGTACCATATTTGTGGTGCTTGGGGGTCATAGTTAGTGGCATCTTAAGAGTTTATTTTATAGTACATGTGCTACTTTTGGAGGCCCATGGCAGTGCCATTAGTCATGTTCTGTCTTCAAGTCCGTGGTTAATTCTTGCTCAGTTGTTTAACCCTGGTTCTGTCCTGCCACACTGTAGGCATCTCCTACTTGTTCAAAGAGTCCCTCTCAGGCAGCACGCCCACAGGTCCTAGTTTGCTCCTCATGGACACACTCACATCTTTTCTTTGCCAATGACATTCTTCTACTCAGAGATTTGGCAATCAAATAAGTTTGGCAAATGCCGTGCTGTTAGCTTACACTTCCGAGGCTTATGAAAACTGTTGAAACCTGGCAACATATATAAAATATATTGAAGATTGTGGCCAATCACATATTTAGGAAGCCTTTTTTAAAAAGCATTACTCAACCTTATTTTGTCATTCAAGTTATAGTCAATCTGTTGATTTGGAGTAAATTTTTATGTATAATTTATGTATATACTAGAAAACATAGTTTTCCTTCTTCAATAAGGATACATTGGTGGCCTACCAATAGAGGCCTTGGCTAATAGGATTTTCTTCTCATCTCTGGGTACAGAGAAATCAATGTGATTATCTGCCTGGTATCTACTTATTTATCAGCCCTCTAAGTATATTATAAAGCTCTGATGTAACCCATTTCTCACTGGATGGTAATGTTTTCTGAATTTTGAAAATACTCTAAATGTTTCTCACTTCTTTGTTGCATCTTTGTTTTACTCTTAAGGAATTTCAAAGCCTTTGTAGGTTCTTCACTATTTTTTCAAGCCATCCCATCCTGAAATGTCTGGGAATTAGAGATTATAACAACCTGCTCCTGTACCAGCAGTGGGTTGATAGCTTATTCCCAACTCATTTAAAACCATCACTTTTCATTAGTCAGTTTCCAATTTGATCTCTATTTTAATTTTCACAACTTCTTGTTTAAAGGTCCCAGTTACCTTTCCTCGTGAACCTGGTAAACTTGTGGGTATTGAAACATTCACCTTCCTGGTCATGCTTCCTCTTCTCACAATTTAGAGTCGCGTTTGTCATACTAGATATTTTCCCAGAATCTTGATTCACTTATTTGACCTTAACATTTATAAACCTAATTGTTCAAACTTAGCTCAAAAATATATTTCCACTAAAGAAAGTAAACTACTGAAATAGGATCCTGTTGTCTGTTGTCACTGGTATCTTGGTTATTTAGAACAGTACCTAGCACAGAGGAAGCACCCAATGGTATTTGCTCAATGAATGAATGAAGGAGAGAGGGAATAGATGGATGAATTTTATATGGAACTGAGATTGTGTTTTTAGGCATCAGACATGTTTTAAATCTTATAAAAGCAGAGTGTTTCTTGTGCTGACTGCTGTGGTAATGTGTTCTAAATCAGCTGGAAATGTCTGTAAAGTGTAGAGAATAACTTAGTGCTGCAAGAAAGAACTAAAAATAAATTACTTTTAAGAAGATTAATTGACCTATACCCTAGATTAAGCAGCTTTTATCATAAATAAGTCTGAATTTGACTCTGCTTCTGGTTCATGTTTAGTGAGACATTTCTAACCATTAATGAAAGACACAAATGTATTAATTAATATGTACTTGGGAGCAAGTAACATACTCAGCGTTAGGAAAGTGAAAGGAAAACATCAATTTTCCCCTGTGAGCAAAGGCTGAAATTTGACCTTTAATGTAGAATAACATTTTACTTGCAAAAAGTGATATTTAATTTAGAAATTTTCAGCCTTACAAAGAAAAGATGCTCAGATAACTCATAATAGAAAGTATACAGTAAAATAGATTAAAAAATGTTTTACCACAGGATGGAATTTAAAGTAAAATAAAATATTCTTTTTAAGCCTATAGAATTGACAAAAATAAAAACATAATATTAGCCAAATTATTTCATATATTGCTGACAGGGGCAAAATAGGTTTTCTACAGGTCAACTGGTCCTATGCATCAAAGCCTTGAATCTTTAAGACATCATTTGGTTGAGTAATTAGAGCAACTTACAATGATGAAATCATCCTGGTTGTGTACAAAGGAGATGCACTAGCAAGCTCGATCAGTTGCCACTTTTAAGAGTAAAACTTAGAAACAACATTTATGACAATATACTATTAAGAAAATGAATTGAGCTATCTGTATTCAAGAGCAAACTTTACAATTAAAAGATAATGTTGTAGAGATTTAAAAAAAAACAGAGTAATGTTTCAGCTAGACTGTACTTAACACAAAATTGAAAGCACATATTTGGTATGATATTTTTTTGGAAAAATTAGAATATAAGGATACATATATGAATAAAATACGCAAAACAAAAGATGTTTTTCTGAAGAACAACCTATAACTATTTCACTAGAAAAGAGATGGTCACATCTCCCTATAGCAGCCTTAATCTCTTGTCTACCAATAACAGATTTTGATCATTCAGAATCTCCATTAGACGAGATAATAATAAAAATGCCAAAGCTTATTTAACATAATTTGTTATAATCATATAATTTGTTATACTAATATTTAATTATATATTATATATAATAAATTTAACTAATAAAACCCTCTTTTCAAAATAGCTAAAATGGTTTTGGCTCTTATTATCCAGATTTTAAGCATTTTATTGCATCCTATGAATAGTTTTATTAGCTTCATATTTTTATGAAGATGTTCTCATATGAATATGAAAGTTCTTTTAAAAGAACACAATTTCATTTAAATATGAACAATGATGTAGCAAACAAAAGCAATTGAGCAGGAAAAGTTCATGTTTGGCTTTATCTTAGAAGCTTAGTTAGAATCCTAAAAGAGAGCCTCAATTGAAGTACAAAGTGTAAGAAAGCATTTCATGAACCGATTTCAAATTTTAAGAGGAGCCAAGAATAGTTTAGTTTTAAAGTACCTGACAGTTTTCCTATTGATCAAGATTTCTCATCATGGTAAATAAAGCCTTAAATGTGCAGGGATCGATTTAATTAAAATCTGTATGGGTTGGTTATTTTAAAATATCATTAGTTAAGGTTCAGTTATAAGTCTTTCCAGACTTTATAATTCTCATTTTATCCCTTGTGGGAAAACAAAGCTTCATCTCTCTTCCATTTGGTGAATTTTAAAATTTTCTACATAGTCCACTAACCAACCCAGCAGCTGAAGAACACGATACCTAGCTCAAGCCACACAATACTACCTGAGACCACTGTTGATATCATGGTTGAGGTAAGGATTTGTATATGAAATCCACAGGTAAATTTTCTTTGTATTTCATAATACTTAGTAGAGGATAATTTATTTATATTAAAATTTTAAGCAACCATGAATTATAAGAAAAATGTGCCAGATGCAGTGCTGCATCTGTGTTAATACAAGTTCACATCACCTTCTCCGAGACTGCTACTGTTATTAAAAACAATCATGAATCCTTTATGTTCTAGGTTTCTGAAGTGTTTTTATGATGCTTCCAACTTTTTCTTTTTCAAGTAAAGGCTTATGATTTGTCCATTCAACAAACAGGAAGTGAGTGTACTATGATTAAAGCATTTGGAAATATTTATTTCTTGGAGAGGTTCTAATTGGGTCAGCAGAAACAAAAATACAAATTATGCACAATAAATATCATTTTCTAATTAATAGTGACAGTGAACACTGTTAAATCCATGCCCAAAAAATATTTCTTTGGGCATGTAAAAGATACAGTGGAAGGACTTGCAAGGAAAGAAGCAGGTCCTTGACACAGAGAACCGTGTTTGTAACTTTGCTTCTTATCCAAATAGTAATTTTAACTAATTCAAACAGAATCTTCTTTATTCTGGTGTATCTAAAACAATGATTCTTAGTTATAGATATAAGCAACTGATATAATTTATTGATATTAGTGTACACCTAATATTCATTTTTCAATGGAGCAATTACCTACATTTCCATGATAGCGTAACTTAATTGGAATATGGTTTTCTGAATGCATTCAAAGAGGTCTGTTTGAGGGCTAATGGGATAGCTTGGTGGTCTAAGTGTCTGCTTGGCAAGCAAAGGGACCTAGGTTCTATCCCCGGTACTGCATGCCATGCCGGTCACCAAAACCGAGCATGGTGGTACACGCCTGTAATCCCAGTGTTGGGGAAGCTCAGCCAGGAGGAATACTACAAGGCTTAGTAGTGAGACCTCATCCTAAAAAAATAAATAATTTTTTTCAATTAAAAAAAAGCAAAAAGGCCTGCTTTGGTCAGAAGTATCATAAATTGTGGGAAGACATCTATTTCCTTACTGGTTTCTCTCTCCTTATCAGAGGCATATAAGAATCCACCCTAACTTCAGGTGTGCAGTTTCTTCAAGCTACACTTGCTTTTGTATATTTATCCCACTTCACCTATAATCCATGTGCTCATTTTCACAATGTAAATGCTTTTGGATACACTAAAAAAAGAATCTGCATCTTAAATACTGAAGAATATATCATGGCCTCTTTTTCATGATCCTGATGAATTCTGTTTCTCTTCATCTTTATAAACTGTTCTAATTTATAGCTATATTTTTTCCTTCCATACCAAACATGCCACAAACAAGAACTCAGTTTTCCATCATGAAGCCTCCCTAGATTTCAAAGCTTGTCAATTTGATGTATGTTTGGGATGCGGCCGATCATTTCTTGATATATCTGGGTGTCCATTCAATTTTAAACCAATTAGAGTTTTTCAACATCAGTCATGAAAATATCTAAGAGCTCTCCTATGCCTTTTAAGTTACAGCTCTCCCAAGCAACATATCTGTATTTCTTTTAGTTGTTTTTCATTGGATATGGTTTCTGCATTTTGTACTGCCTTGTAGCTACTGAAATACTGTGCCCAGAATTAAATACAGTGCTGTAAATATATTACGGTCAGGCCAGAGCTGTTATATTCCTTATCTGGTAACACGGAGGAAGTTGCGGGGCCACACCCACCAAATATTAAATTAGAGGCTTCTTCCATGGCTGTTATGACACTTTTCTACATATATAACTCATTTTTTAAAACAATGCTTCTTCAGGATATGATTGTCTTTTATCACTCTACTTAAAATAGTTTCGCCTTCAGTCTTTTTTTCTATCTAAGTTTGGCTTCCAAAAATTATTCCTATATGTAATTTTAGCATTTACTTACCATATATCACCTTATCACATATTTATTCAAAAAGAAAAGAAAAACCTGTGCTACAGATATAGCTCAGTGGCACAAGTTCCTGCCTACCAAGCTCAAGTTCCTGAGTTCAATTCCAGTATACCCACCCAAAATAAAGAAAATGAAATGCATTTTAACAATAAAAAGCTTAAGAATAGACCTTTTGTCTTATTTACCAGGAATTGTGTATGGCATATGGTAAGAATCTAATAAATATTTACTGGATGAATACAACAGTCTTTGTTACATTCTGTCCTCTTTAATTCTAGAGAAGTCATTTGAATGCAATTCTCTCAATTTAACGTATTACCCGAGTCTCTCAGACAATGTCTACTAGGAATTTGGTAACATTGCATTCCATGCCTTTATGCAAATTACAGACACAGCCTTTATCAAATTTGAGTTTCATAAGAGACAATGGAAGGGGCCAAATATATAAGCTCATGGTATATGTTACTTAATTTCCTTTAGCATGACAATGAGCCATCGAGTAGCACAGTTAAGGAAATGGCATTCTAATGTTATACCTACATTTCAATGTATAATTGGACCCATCAGTCCCAATCAGAAAAAAAAACCTGAAATACTTTCACACAAATTAATCAATCATATATATAATACTTCCCTGATTTACCAGTCAGGAAATACTACCAGAAAAGAGATATCAATTATTTTTAGGACTTCATAGAGATTGCTGGTGACCTCACTTAATAATTTTTTCATGTCACAAATATGGAAGTCTCTTGAGAATCAGCACTGAGATGACTAGTTGTTTCTGGAACTTATCATCCTTATGAAAATTGGTAATTTGCTTCCTGTCTTCCAGCATGAGGCCTACTCTTGATAATTTCCAATAATTGAGGACAGTGCTTTATAGCCACAATACTTCTGATGTAGAAGAATAGTTGTCTCGACTTCTACTGCCTGGTAGGTCTGCTTTTCCAGTTGAACATTATTCTTTGCTGTACATGAAGACAGAATTCACAGAAAAACTGAGTGTCCCTGCTCTCACCTGATATGTGGTAGGTGGGCTAACAATGGACCACCTCACCTACTTTCTTTTCACACTTCAAAAACAGCTCAGCTGTGGCAGGTCTTCCTGCATGTATTCTTCTAGGTAGTTGTTACTTTTCTTACTATTTGTTCCTCTTTCTCTTTTCTTCATAGCCAAAGTTATTAATGAGTTCTTGAAGCACCACAGTAGAGCCTTTAGATATCTCTCCTATTCCTGTTCTCTAAGATAAGTTATTACAATGTCAGAGTTCCTTTTGGAAATCTTCCTTTAGCTCTTGAATTTTCCTTTCCTGTTACAGTTGAGTTCTGGATGTGACCAGCAAGCACCATTTTTCTTGTTTACTCACTAAATTCCCAACATCTAATGCACTTCCTGACACAAAGTAGGAACTCATTATTTACCCCTTTAATGAATGAGCAACCCATTCCAATGCCTTAATTTCACCTTCCTAAAGTTTTTTGGCATATATTTGACTATGTTTTATGTACATCCTTGAGTATTATTTATGGTAAACACATAGTTTCTTTTAGTGTTATTATTCATTTTTTTCTTTACTATCCAGGTTACTTTTCTTTATTTTGAAGTGAAAAAATAAATAAAATTGTAGTATCTGATTTAGTGTTTACTACCTTTAGAGGTATTAATTATTGATGGATAATAAAGAAGGTTCATAGGTGTAAACAAAATTTATATTAAAATATATACATAAATAACATTGAAAATCTAGACTCAGAGAGTTACATCATTTTAAAAGTATTATTTGGTTCTTAAGATATTTGTCTTATCAAAAATGCATTAGAAATACCTCATTATAAAAATAAATTAAAAAAGAAAGCAATAGAGTGGGGTTAATTAACTTTTTAAATGACCATCTTTGATCTGCTACTAGAGATGCCAAATTACTCTCTGAGAGGACTATTTGGCATGTATGAAAGGATTATATTCAAATATTTATCTTTATAGCTATAACAAACAGATCAGTTAATTTATAATTTATTTCAACTTTGGATATCAAAAAACATTTTCTAACTTAAAAAAAGTAGAATTAGAAACTAACAAAATAAAATTGCTGAATCACAGATCTTGAAAGAAAAACAGCCAATCAGTCTATCTTTTCTCTCAATTTCAGGGAGAGTTATTCAAGACATGTGTTTTTTTCCAAGAGACAGGGAATGAGGAATGTTAACCATCTTCATTGTCAGGAAACTTCCTAAATTTCATCTGAGTGCCTCACGAGTCACTGGAGGCTCATTTCCTCTCATGAACAGAGGCAAGCCAGCTGGCCAGCATCTTCTGTCTGCAATGCCCCAGCCTCTGCTAAGTGTGTCATGGACAGCCTTCTGAAGCAAGAGTGTGAGCCCGGTTGGAAACAGGATAGAAAACCCTTTAAAACAATCTTGTGGGAAATTGTGTTTTAAACCCAGCTTTGAATGGGGCTATAGATTAGGTCAACAAAGGGTCCAGAATACTGAAGTGCTGTCCCTTGAATAATTGAGACTAATTCTTAAATAGTACTATGGGGTCATAAAACACCAAGCCGGGAAATTAAAGATTTTTATGCCTCATCAAAAAGTCTTTGAATGTAACTCCCTGGCATACTGCCAATAGGGGCAGCTCTTTGGGGGGAAACCCTATGCCAAAGGCCAGAAAGGCAGCTGTGTTGTTCAGCTTCTGAGAGCTTCCAACTCAACACCCACACAAGCTCAATTATGAACAAATTAAAGGGATCCAGACTGAGCATAGTAATTCTGGTAATTGAAATAAATAGAGGAAAGTCTACAATTAGTAGGAAAAGATTGATTTTCTGGAAAACCCATAAGTACCTACCCAGTCCCTTAAATGACACCCTAAACCCTTTGAATAAGGATAGTTATATTAAATTATTTAAAAATAAATTTCCTTCTATTTATCATTTCTGATTTTTTTTAAATGTGGCCATATCCGTGCCAGCAAAAAATATACAAAACATTGGGAGGCAAAGTAATCTCCAAAAATCTGTAAAGATTCATAGGATTTAATAACACTTTAAAAGTGGTATCAGACTTTAAAATCCACATTTTAAAGCAAAAATGTTACTCAATTCTAGAAGAGTTTAATATATGAATCTAGTAGATTATCAAATAAACACCTTTTTAAGTACAGAGACAATTTAGAATCATTAAAAAATTAAAGGTTAATGTAACAAAGTGTATTACATTGATGCTGTTATATCAGTAAAGAACAAAATGTATATCATTACGTGAACAGAACCTTCAAGTCACTTAATAAAATTTAATACCCATTTTGGGTTTTAAGAAAATGGGACTAAAGAAAAAACTGAGGAAGCTAAGAGCACAAAAACCTTATTAGCTTGATAAAATATTTCTATCAGGAGCCAACAGCAAACATTATAATTAAGGTTACACACACACACACACACACACACACACACACACACAAAGAATTCCTATGCACTCCTTAAACTCCCTTTAATGAGCTGATTTTAAAGTTCA
>NW_004524592.1:12237578-12250221 GCF_000260255.1 Octodon degus
CAATAAAACTTTGAAAAAAAATAAAATAAAAAACGGAAAAAAATTGTAGAGAGAAAAAAAAAAGAATAAATACTGTAGGAGATTCACCACTTTTATGTTTTATTTTGAAGTATGAAATGGACATTTTTCCTGATGAAAAATAGAACTAATTTGGTATTGAACCTAAGTACATTTGTAGAAACCTTCTGGAGATGAATCTTGATCCTACTGGTATTATTACCCTTCATTACCAACTCTTCAGCAAATACAGTTTTCCAACATTGGCCCAGGGCTATACATGACAACTAAAACTACACATGACGTTATACTCTCTTAATCAAACAGGAAACATGCTTGTCATTGTGGTGTCCCCTGAGCTTACACACTGGGAATGCCAATACATTTATTGAGCTCATCCTACTGCACGTTCTGGGGAACAGGAAGCTGACGATTCCAGCAGGCTCACCCCCAGGCCTTCTGCCAGATTATCTGCTTTAACGTATATTTCCTGGACAGGATAAACTGTGATGAGTACTCTAAAGTATGTTTTTATAGCATTTTGAGTATTTCTGCTGTATGGTGTGGTTTAGCCAAAGTTTTTAGTTTGTGCCTTAAAGAAAATAACTCTTAATCCACCCAATTTTGTAAACTGGACCCATATTAGTATTATTTTGTCATTGAAGGGATATGCACAGCAAAACACAAAGGCTGACTTCTAACTACGGATATTTTGTAAAGATGATTTCAATTTAAAAGAGAAAATTTCTCCAAACAATTTTTCAGTAATAATAAATAAGAGCTGAACTAGTTTTTGGCATGACTTAGGCTTTATTTTTTTTTTTTACAGATTCCATAATGTTTTTCTCTCTTAAGTTAAAATGGATGCTGTATTATTTTTGTCTTTTGCAGAAAAGATATAAAACCATCATACTGGCAATTTTTTTAATTAACTAAAGAAAACAGTAATATATTTCTCCCTCCCAAATTAAGAGCAGTTTATATTCATTCATCTTCTTTATAGAGAAACTGGGAAGACAGAATAGGAAATATTTATCAAGTACTTCATAAAAATAAATTGCTCCCTAAATTATTAGTAATAATCAATGTCACTGTCATACATTATTCCTTTGGTTGGTCAGAGGTTCACACTTGAGAAAATACCCTGCAGACCGGGTTTAAGACAGCTTCCTTGTTAAAGTTTCCTATCTGTCTCTCACTACAGGTGATCAGAACAAGTACTTTCCAGTGATTTAGTTAATTTATAGAAATTAAAATCAATTTCTTTTGTTTCATCATGATTGAGCATTTTCCTGAACTCCAGTAAATGAGCAACAGATAAGCACTATTTATTAGATTGTTCGGTACAGCATGCAATTTTGATTATTCTATTTTCTTTTTGTTGTTAGTGAAATATAAAACATGCCTAGAGAAAAACAATTGTAGAGGCTGGCCTCTGAGCATTCAGGAAGTAATGACTATTTTGCTAAGAATTCATTTTACATACTCTCTCGAAGAGCCCATGGGAGGGCAGCAATGTTCTGGATTATCTGCGATGTCTTTCAGGGTTCAGCCTGAAGAGCACAGTTGACAGAGGACCTTGGTCTACCCAGAAAGTCCTTAAGGTGCTCAAGCTCAGTGGAGCTGCAGAGGCTCTGTCCCAGGGTACCTCGATACTCTCAATCCGACACATCCAAAGGTCAACTCCTCCCTCCAGTGTCACAGGATTTGTCATAGGGCATTTTAAGAGATGAACCTTCTGCATTGCTGCCTTCCCCAGCCATAACCCATGCAGAAGAAGCAAAGGGTGAGGGGTGCCATTTGACCACACTGTCTTCTCAGGCCCTATGATAACTATGTCCACTAGGAATGAAATGGCAGAAGCCATAGTGCAAAGAGGAAGGCAGCTGAGTTAAAGATTCTTGTGGCTTTCACAGCTTCCAGAGGGGATCATGCCTTTCTGACCTATTTATGGACCACTTTCTAAAAATAAATCACCTCTCTTTCTTTGACAAAGGGATAATTATAGTAAAATGTGTGGGAGATGATAGAAAGATAGGATGGCCATATGCCTTCCTCCAGGTGTCTGTAGACCTTGCTCTCGGTGGCCTGAGCTGAAGAAACAAGACCTGGGCAATCTGGACATTTGGGAAGATAGATGGGCTGAGGCTGGGGAGTGACCTGGATGTCACCTCTGCCTTGCTTACCGAGGTCCATGCTCTTCGAAGCTTTCAGGTTAATTGATTCAGACTGCCTGGCCGGTGTCATGGGTCTGAAGTTGATGTGCTGATCTGGAAAATATACTGCTGAATCCACCCCAGAGCTGTGGACAGAAGCCATGTATCACGGAGGGGGAGGGAGGAGGGAGAGAGAGAAAGGAGAGAATTAGTTTTGGACACAGCCACTCATCACCTCTCTACATAGCCCATAGCCATGTATTTTAAACCAAGTCTCTGAATATCAGCTTTCTTTTTTGAGATGCAGCAACTCTGTTTTCATGTATTTTATCATGGAGTACAATTTAAATAAAATATTCCCTAGCTAATATCATGTTTTACTCTTCACTGACTTCTGCTAATTGGGATCCTGCTGTACCATATATAACGTTAAGTGGGTGAGGGGGGGCTGGGAAGCATTAGCGCTTCAAAGCACATCACCAGATATCAGCAGGGCCCCGAAGTGGGGTCAGAGAGGCCTGTGGGATCAGCGTGCCCTTCCCTTAGACACAAATGACAGGCTGCATCCTCGGAGAAAGCCATCCTCTTGAATGGCTCCTGGCTGAGGGAGTTCAGTTTTCTGCCTTATTCAGGTCCATCTTCTAAAACTCCTGTTAATGCTGACCAGACAGTGTGCACATCATTAATACCAAAAGTCACATGAAGAACACAGTTAAGAAGTCTGACACAAGATGTATGTCATATTTCCCTTACAGGCTTCCTGGTACTTGTGGTACTTGTGGCCAGTTTCAAAGAACGTTCCTTCTGCTGCATATTTTATTTACTTCTCTTGATGATGGAAGGGATTATGCAAAGAACTTAACAGACAAATACTCATATCTTGATATAGAAATAAAGTACATATTTTTATATATTAAGTTACAGCCATGTTTTCACTTAGTATCTTCTCTGTGTAAAAAGTACACAGATGGGGGCCGGGGAGATGGCTCAGTGGAATAAGTGCTTCCCTGGCAAGCTCAAGGGCCTGAGTTCAATCCCTGGTTGCGAAAAAAAAAAAAAAAAAAAAAAAAAAAAGTACACAGATGTCTTATTCCAACTTGACTTCTATCGTCATCTCTGAAACAGTGAAAACTTAAACCCAGGATCCTCAGGAAAGCTAAAGGAGTGACATGGAGTTTTATAAAACAGTTGAATTTTGATATTTTAAACAATAAAATAGTAAAGAATGCTTTTCGGATGAGAATTCTAAAATGTATAAAAGAATATTGATGTTAAAATGAACATATCAAAGTAAATTTATTTTTTACGCTTATTCATCATGGATATCTAATATTGCCTTCTAGCATGGCTAAAACTAATCTACTGCAATGATACAATTTCATGGTATTTGAAAGCCAGGATGCCAGAGCAGGTGCCCACTTTCAATCCTGCCTCTGCCATGTACTTGCTGTGTGACTAAGCAAGGTACAGGACTTCTCTGATCTTCCATGTCCTCACATCTAAAATAATTATAATCACATATCTATACTATATAAGGTAGTTTAGAGGATAGCATAAGATAAGATTAGGAAGTAAAGAGATTTGTGTTTGCACAGAGTTAGTGCTGTAGTAATAGTTTGCAAGTAAGCAAATGAATAGACCTGTACTTGCATCCCAAATTACTAAAAGTTTCTCTGTTTTTTCACTGGCCTATGTTTTTCAGTTTCCTTGTCATTTCTGTTTCTGTCACTCTCAGGAGAGCTGTGACTAAAATAGTTTTGGGGACTGAGGAGATGTCAAGGTATATACCTGCACCCATATCTACAGAATGGGTAGTGAGAGAATCTACTCTAAAAGGTTGTTGTAAGAATGAAATAAATTAAGATATGCTATATTCTAACAATAATATGTCTAGCACATGGTAAGAGCTCAACTGATATGAGCTAGTTAGTAATAATCTTTTTTGTTTTGGCTGGCTAGGGTTATCTCTGAATGAGGATCTCAGGTACTCTGCAGTGAAGCGATCATAACACATTCATGAGACTTTCTCAAATGTTTAAATCTACTCTTTAGAATTATGTGTTTTTTTGTGCTTCTTATGTCCAGGCACATTCTCAACAGAAGAAGTCACTGAGGTGTGAAGGTGTGACGTATACCGGATGTGCTACCTAGACGTGGTAAAATATGTTGGTTGTGAGAAAAATGTCTGGCATTTTCTAATAGCCATACTTTCATCTTTTCAGCCTACTCTAAAGAATACCGAGATGCCACTGGGAACACAAGCTTCCGCCTGAGTCCTGCTATTTAGGAAGCAGTTGCTTTTAAATGTGTTATCTGACCTTGGTTTGCACTTAGTTATTCACGCTTTGATCTCTTGTAATGATGTGAGTTTAGTGTCAGAAAGACTCATGGCTTTCATAGAATCGAAAACTTTAAGAGCCGGGAGGGCTTAAAAGTCACCTCATCTTTCAAATAAGACTCTGACGCCCAAAGGGGAGGACTAAAGTCCCAAGGATGCACAGGTGGCTAGGGGTAAAGCCAGGATCAGAGTCACAAGTTTTGGCTAAAACAGTGGCCACTCAGGAGCACAAATTCCTGGTCCTAAATTCAACATCATTTTTTCTGTGAGTGCAGGTCTGATTATACTGTTTTGTAAAACTTGCATTTTAGGTTTTCCTTTTGTTTTATTTATTTATTTATTTATTTATTTTTTTTGAGGAATATATGCTTTCCCCAATTGATTCTTTGATTCTTTTATCAAAGTGTCAATAATCTACATAGTAAGAATAAGAATCCACATTTTTTTCTTACTCTTGGGTAATAACGAGCCCTATCTCCATTTGAAAAATAGGATGGTAATGTCACTTGACAGAGTAACATTCAGTTAGGATTAGTCCAAAAAAGCGACTTTATTTTTATATAAATATTAAGATATAATTAAGGATAATCAAAGGAATCAAAGCTGCTTTATAAATATGAGTATGTAGGAAACATTATTTATATTATATGCCTGACTTACGTCTATTACTTTGATCATCATATATATTTCTGTCACCATTATTGTGATTGTGACAAAGTATACTTAGATAAACCTTAAATAAAAAGATGCCTTTGGCCATAGGAAAAAATAGGAAGGCAACACAAATCAGATGTGAGTTGGCAGATATTTAGGGAGGGAAATGTGTGCAATATACGACATCATGGGGTTAGAGCCAACGTGAGCATATCGCGTACTGAAACAAGTGCGGCGCTGAATTAGTTAACATGAAAATAGTTTAGACATGTAATTTAGACTAGTGAAATGCTTTGCAATTTTATGCTACACATCAAAAGTGTTTGGAGTGAGTGGGTGACACAATGATTAACTATAAAATAGGACACATTTTAATTCTGAAGGGCGTTAGTGCACGCTCATGGCTGAGTGGGCTGCGCGGAGGCTGCAGGAAGCTGAATGTTGACAGCAGGCCAGAGACATGGCCGAGAGAAAGGCCGTGCTTTCAGCATGAACAGCGAGGGAATCTATCACATAGAAATGATACTCGATGTCAGATTATGCTGCATAATGAATAAATAAGGGCAGCGAGGAACATATGCCAGTGTCTTGAAGATGGTGACAAACCGGGGATGTGAAAGATCCAGAAGAGGCAGCAGTGAGTGTTCAAGGAGAACTGTCTAAAATGGAAACAGAAGATCTGGAGAGGCATGCACGACAAAGCCAAAAGCAAAAGCAAAACGATGCACGGAAACAAAGGCATTGTGTCTGAAGCCTCAGGTGTGTGACTAGGCTCTGGCAACTGGCTAGTACCAGTAGGAGCGGGAGGGAATCTAGTGTGTGGAGGGAAGAGGAGGGGAAGAAGTGGGGAGGGAGGGCAACGAGAGGGGGAAGGGGAGAAAAATAAAAAATATACACATACAAGGAATATTCAAAAGTTGCTTAAAATGTAAATAATATTCAATATATTCTTTTAAAATTTTTTTAAAAAAATCTGTCTGTCTGTCTATCTACAGGGTCTTGCTACATAGCTGGACCAGTGGTGAGCCTCCTGTCTCAGCCTCCCCAGCACTGGGATTGCAGGTGTGCACCACTACTACTGGTTTCAGTGGCTGGCACAGCACCCCAGGGTTCCTGGGCCGGCACAGCATGCAGTACTGGGGATTGAACCTGGGTCCTTGTGCTTGCAGGGCAGGTACTTAGACCACTGAGCTATCTCCCCAGCCCATATTCAATATATTCTGTTCGCTGTTAGTTTGCTTAAGCTTTTCCTTAGGAGCCACAGTAAAAATACATTTCCCTTATATTTATTTATGTCTGCATCCATATTCTAACCCTTTCATAATCACTAACGATGTAGTAGAAATAATTTCTTGATTTCATTCTGGTTCAAAGTACAAACATTAAATTTGATCAAATTTCTTCCCTCTCTTCATGCAACAGCAGTGTTCTACTAAGACTGGCAGCACTTCTAAAGCACAGCTTTCCCTTTGAGGCAGTTGTGAATGTTTCTGAAGACAGTGCATCTCCTACTCAGCCCGCCTGGTTCTCCTTCAGTCTGCCCTCCTCCCCGAGCTTCACACACCCAAAGCCCAGTTGCTCCTGGTTACCTAGGAAACACTGTGGCCTGCAGGATGGTGTGGGTCACCAGTTCCTGGGAGGGGTGGGTTGCAAGGCTTGAGACTTCCTCTTTCCCTCTCAAAAATATTGCCATCCTTTCCTTTTGATGCATGCTTCTTTTCTGGCTCAAGCCCTGTTCTTCTCTTGCTGGTACCCAGTCTAGTGGATTTTTCATCTATAGCTTCCCCCTCCCACTTCATCCTTTGAAATGGAAACTGCGCAAGCCCTGACACTGCCACCCTCAGGTTTGATTGTCTTTTTTGCTTCTCCACTGTTCTTCATTGATGCAATGAGCTTGTGGAGCATGGCAGACTATGTCCCAACCACTGCTTCTCTCCCAGGATGCTATCCAGTCCAGCCACACTGAGCACAGGATGTGTTATTTTTTTCTAATCACCTGGTTTTTCTGACCTCAGGTGATCTTCAGACCACTTCTCTGGATGATGGGCTCCTTCCCACTCCCTGTGAAATCCCTCAGTCCATCTCCTGTGCAGGCTGCCTCAGCCCTGCAGACAGGACCAGGGGCTCATTCTGGGGGCACCCAGGGAACTCTGCACCTGATACTTTGCAGCTCCAAGTGAGTTACCAGTGTGTCTGTCTCCTTAAGAGGACACTGTACTGCCTGCTTCCAGTCCATTTTAGTACCTTAAACAGTGTCTCGCTCAAAGCTGAGGAATACTTTGAAAGGCTGAGTGAGGGAGTGAATGGCATAATGACCAACCACAGCAGAGCAGAAAAGAAGACTGCAGTCTGATAAATGCCATACATTTGGCTGAAGAGAGATTGCTCTGGATGTTGAAGAGAGCAGTTCTAAGAAAGTGGTGAGAACAGAAGCTTCAACACAGAAGATTCGGAGGCAGAGGTGAAAAGGAAGTGACTAGAAGTACCAAGAAATAAAGCTTTACATCATAAGGCGACAATGTATGCCTGGATTTTTACTCCCCAAATTACAGAGAAACATCCTTTCTGGAAAAGAAGGCAAGAAATCTGTGAGACAGTGAAGAAGCCACGAAGGCCCTTGCTAAATCCCAGTGATTCCTCTGCCTTGTCTCCTCACCACCTCTCTCCCCTGAAGGTTTCTTACAGAGAGCCCCAGTTCCCAGAACAGCACTGCACCAGCAGGGGCCACAGGGCCTCTTCCATTTGTGCAATTCACATTATACACAAAGAAAATCTAGGTGTTGCCAGACCTGTTGTCTGTCCATACACTACAGAAAGAATTTAGTGTCCCAGAGGAGGTGTTTAGAATTCGTTGCTGCTCCCTCATCTAGCCAGCCATCCAGGGCCTAAGTCGTACAGATCAATCCGCTCTCCCTCCCTTCACTATTCCTTCTATCTGCCCTTCCCTCTCTGAAGCTCACTTTCTTCCTGACCATCTCATGCTCACCTCCAGGGACAATTTAAGCTTCAGTTCAAGGCTGCTTTTACTATGTTCTCCAATTTTTGTACCTGGAAGCACTTTCCTCTGCCTCAAAAGCCCAGATTATTATAGCTATCACACATTCTTTTAAGAATCATTTCATCCCTTAAAAAAAAGAATCCCTTCAGATATCATGATCTCACTATCACTTTGCCCAGTAATCTACTGGCTTGTTGAGAGCAGGGTTTCTCTCTGACTCAGCTTTGTACCATCTCAATGGTTTTGTACATACAGTGTACACAGCATAAACGCTCAAGTACAAGCTGTGAACTTATTAAAACATGAACTTTTTTTGACACCAACAGACTATCCTTTGGGGCTGAAACAAACAGTGGAAATAATGAAAAAAATTAAGTATGTTCTCATTTTCTTTTATGAAAACTACAGAGATATTGACCTAGAACATTATTTTGATTACAAAATTATATTAAGTTCATGAAATCATATTTGAGAAGGTAATTGATTTCAAAAATATAAGAATTAAAGATAGCTATATGCACACACATACAAGTTTCTGTCTAATACAGTTAGCTACACTCTTGCTGTGTTGCTTTATTTTTAGCAGATTGTATTAAAAAGCATAATGAAATGACACTATCATTGCAGCAAGAAAAATGAAAAAATTTCACAGGATTATCATGGGACACAGAATGCAATAAAATACACAGTTTTTAACAGCCATAATAAATACTGAAAATAGCAAAAAGACAATTTAAAGATTTTTAAAACTCATCAGAAGAACAAAATCTATGAATTCCACTAGTCAAATAGCATGTACGCTTAGTAAATCTCCCTCTCTCATGCTTCTGTGATTTTAAAAATTATTGATTTTTTAAAGTTTCTATTACAGAATGGACATAATACTGGGTATCTTTTCAATATTTTAGATTTGTATATGGCATTGCTTTAATTTTTATATTTCATTAACTGTTTTCAAATATCTATTTTTTTAAAATACCTTTAAGGTTGACCAATTATGAAAAAAAGTAAAACCCTCCCCTAAGCTTTATGCTTCCTCAGCTTTGTTTTATGCCTTCTTATATAGCTTTTCTTTGAGTTTCATTGCTCAAAGTTTTCAAGTTTACAAGTTACAAGCTTTTCAAAACCATTTTCTGAAAAAGTTTAGGAATATAAAGACAAATTTTAAATTTCAAGAAGGAAACTATGAGCGATCTAAGCTATCAACTCTGAGAGGCTCTTATTGGAAAGGAATTCTATATAACATGAGACTCTCATTCTGAAAAGAAATAGTTAGCATTAGGTTGCTGAGTTTTCTCAGAAATACCTTACCAGGGAACATTTACAATACATCATTTTATCAATACCTGTGGCTGTAATCTTCAAGGTCCAATTCCAGCCCGGAACGCGGTGGTGGGGAAGGTGGGACTTCGCATTTGGCCCACTCATCATGGGGCAGCACCAGGTCTATAAATCATGAACAAATGAAGCTGTAGTAAACTGTGGGAGGAGCCATTCTGAGCCTGGTTCTGTTTTGGTCCATCTCTCAGACCTAATTTTAACTAACACATAAACCATGCTTTCAATAAATAATGCTTCACCCTGAACTCAAGGAAGAATAGGTAGCAGAGGAATAGTCCCTGTGTGAGAAAATGTGTAACTGCTAATAGGTGTGTCTATCCTGGAGACCTCCTAGCAACTCTTGACCAATTAGGTCCCTGTATCTTCACTTCTATACCTTTTATCCCTAGGAAGGTGCCACATACTCATAACTTGTAACTTGTGCAAGATTAACTAAGCTGTATCTTCTATGTCTTGACATTTTAAAACAAGATTCTAGATGCACTTGATGGGAAAAACACTCTTTTTTTTTTGCATCTTGCCATAATGGAAGCTCTTAGGTTTTAAGGTTTTATGAGCAAGCAGAAAACTAGTGCCTGAATCTTTATTTTCCCATGTAAGAAAAACACATAGTTTTCCAGGTTGCTTTTTTCACTAGAAAAATAATATCTATCCTGAATATCACTATGGCAAAGAATAAATAAGATTTATTAGATCTTATGTATCAGGCATTGTGGTAAGCATTATATACATTATTTCATTTAATCCAAATAATACTAATATTAATATATGAAAAGCATTCCAGAATATCCAGGTTAAGAGGATGATTTTTGGAGTAAGTCTGCTATGTTTCCACTCCTGGCTCCTACTGCTGCATTTGGATAAATCACTCAACCTCTTTTAAACCTTTGTGTTTTAATCTTTAAAGAGACCTAAGAATACCTTCTGCATAACTATACAGATTAGAAACTATGGTACACACAGGGCTAAGGCAACACTGAGATTTGTTCCACAAACAATGAATTTTATTCTGTGTCTATTAAAGTGAAATACTGATAAAAGGTGGACCCTGTTTGTCTTTGATTAATGGAGTAAGACCTAAATCTCTATCACTGAGAATTGCTACTGGAAACAACATGTGCACATTTACAGTTTTTATATAATGCTGGGAGTTTCTAGATGAAACTAATATTGAAATAAATAAAGCAGATTGTGCTTTCCAATGTGGGTGGACTGAGGCCTGACTAGAACAAAGGGTGGCGTTCCCTGAGCAAGAGAGAACTGCCTGCCTGCCTTAGAATCATGTATCACCTTTCTCTGCTGTCTGCACTGGACCACATTGCTCTTCCTGGGTCTCCAGTTTGCTTGCCTTTGGCTGGAGCCACACACATGGCTAATTATCCTGGTTCTCAGGCCTTGTATTTAGACCAGAACATCACCAACAGCTCTTCTGCGTTTCTAGCTTCTGACTCAGCATGTAGATCTAAGGATGTCAGCTTTCATAGTCCTGCAATCTAATTCCTTATAACGAACATCTTTATTATTTATAAATGTGTGCACACACACACAGGGCTGATTTTGCATCACACACACACACACACACACACACACACACACACACACACACACACAGCTGATTCTGCTTCTCAGAAAAACCCTGATGAATACACCTTGCTAGGGCTTGCACAGAGTGGCAGTCACTGCGCTAACGTGTCCCTAGGAATGAGGCTCTGAAGCGAGAGATCTGATGAGCAGGTGTCACGGAAAAAGCAGAATGATGAACAAAGGTGGCCAGTGCTGCCCCTTTGATTTCCAATGTGTGATCCAGTGTGGATGCAGTCAGGCAGGCAGAGATTTGCTAAGGGAAACAGAGCGGAAGAGCAATACAGCGCAATACAGTCATATTGCAAATAGGGACTAGAGACACATTGGGACAGCATCCTTTCTTCTAGCTTAATCTTTCTGTCCTCAATCTCTCAGTCCATCTTCCACACAGGTGGTGAACACAGACATGAACAAGTAAGTTGCTGTATACAGTTGCCTTCAAGGTGCAGGTCTGTGCACCTGAAACCAGCTACCTCTCTTCTTATACATTAGCCAACCAAGAATATAGATTGTTCCCTGACCACATCCTTTGGCTTACCTGCCTCAATGTCTTTGCTTATCTAATGGCAACACCCACTCTAGTTTCCAATGTCTTGCCCTCCTCCCAAGACCCCCCTCAAATGATTCCTTCTCTGTGAAATTTTCAATGTTCTTAGGATCTCTTAGAGCTTTTGTAATAGCAACAGAGAATGCTCTTTCCTGGGTATACAGCAAGATACCATTTCCCCACCCTCTGTGCTCCTAGGCTAGTCTTGCCAATGGAATGTGAGTTGCTATGGTAAATTATATATCCAGCCTCTCTCTTTTTTCCCCAACTACCACCCAAAAGTCAAATGATAAGGTGCTAGATTGTCCGACACCAAGAGACACCTTGGGACCCTGATCACTTGGTGAAACACAGTGCCCTGGAGCATTCACTATCCTTTTGCAAAGCTTTACTGGGCTGTGGTGTGACTAAAAAATATACACTCATTGTTTTTATTTATCCACTGACATTTCTAGGTTTATGGACTACTTAATATTATGTAAAGTACTTCCTGTACAAGATTCATAGCATGCTTTCTTTGCAATTAGCTATGCATTTATTTATCTCACAAGCTAAAATCTACTCACCTGTCTCTCTCCTACTAAACTGTATACAACTTTCTTTGTGTGATGCTCCCTCTCTTCATCCTCTATGCAACCTCTTCTTCGACTATTTTGGTTTTACTACAGTTACTAACTTTAATTTTTATCACATCCATATAACCCTATCTGGTTTTTACAAGTGCTAATAGGTGCATAGGTAGGAATTTTATTTGATGGTTCTATATTTGGTGCTGTATTCAATGACATATTCACATGTTGTAAGAAATTGTTTTCCTCTTGAGTCAATATCTTCATTCAAGCTTATGATCACTGTGAATGTCTAGAATTCTGATCTCTTACAAATAATGTTTCTGGATTTCATTGAGTATACAAGGTACAAGCTCTCTCTGTCTCTGTCTCTGTCTCTGTCTCTGTCTCTGTCTCTGTCTCTCTCCCTCCCTCCCTCTCTGTCTGTCTCTGTCTGTCTGTCTGTCTGTCTGTCTGTCT
>NW_004524592.1:12250321-12251370 GCF_000260255.1 Octodon degus
TGAATAAAAGAAAAGTTGGAAATATTTGCTTAATAGACAGAATTTTTTATGGTGAAGAAAATCACAATCAAAGTAAAAAGAGAAAGAACAGAGTTCAAGAAATTTGCAAACATATATAACAATATTCTAAAAATGAAAGTGGAAATACTGGCAAACAACCTAAGTAAATAATTCACACATAAAATAAAGCCTCCTGATAATCTCAGTCCCATCTAAAAGTGAGGAAAAAAGTAAGCTGCATATCATGAGTCACTCGTGTCACATTGTGCATCTAACACAAAGAAATGCACAACCTGTGGCAAAGACAGAGACGCACGCTGGTAAAGCACTTTCTAGGACAGAGGTAACAAACTACTGTTGGGTCGCAGGGATCTGGGGAGAGAGAGACAGGGAGGCTTCACTTTCCACAACGGGATTGTCTGTCTTTGGAAACACAGTGAGAATAGACACATGGAGCTCTAAGATCCCTTGAACATCTAAAAGACTTATTAGCACGCAGCTTACAAGACTCGTTCAGGCTCAGTAGCAAAAATGCAGCAAACAACAGCGCTTTCTGTCCTAGGAAGTGCTTTACCAGCATGCGTCTCTGTCTTTGCCACAGGTTGTGCATTTCTTTGTGTTAGATGCACAATGTGACACGAGTGACTCATGATATACAGCTTACTTTTCTCCTCACTTTTAGATGGAAGTGAGCTTAACAGGAGGCTTTATTTTGTGTGCTTTTGTCTATCTTTTCATTTGTAATGGAACTCACTAAATGTTAAAGTTTCCTATAGATTTTCTTTTTTGAGATAAGAATCTCACCATATTGCCTATGTTAGACTTGAATTTCTGATTCTCCTGCTTTAGACTCTCCAGTAGCTGGGAATGCAGGTGTGTGCCACCTGACTTATGCTGATTTTATAAAGGAGGAGCAACCAGTACAACTTATAATTACAGAATAAATACTGTACCTGAATGTCAGATTGTTTCCTCATATTTGGGAAGTTTTCTGCTATTACTTCTGCCCATATTTTTTTAATGTCATTTGTGTTGACTCCTTCTTTCTC
>NW_004524592.1:12254423-12287998 GCF_000260255.1 Octodon degus
TATATAGTTTGTTAGTTAGTTAGTTAGAAAGCTACTTCATTGATAGCTAATTGGTCTTTCTTTAAATACTATCTTTGTTTTGTGGGATCCTTCCTGCCAAGGCCAGATCAGAGAAGATGGGTAAGATATATTTGACTTTAGACAAGGGGTCAGCAAGTTATGGGCCTGGTCTAAAGCCAGCCCACCACTGCACTTTATAAACACAGTTTTACTGAACTCACTCATGCCCATTTATTTAAGTATTGGTATTATGTATTTATGGATATTTTTACGCTGCAATGGCAGAACTGAGTTATAACATAGATCTGATGGCCCATAAAACTTGAGTTACCATTGGGTTTTTGAGGACTGATATTTTCCTGACCCTGTTTTTTTTTTTTTTTTTTTTTTTTTTTTTTTTACCAGAAATTGAATTTGGGACCTAGTGCTTGCCAGGTGCTGTGCCACTGAGTTATACCTGGCCCAGCCTCTGCTTCTGACTCTTGAGGGCAGTAACAGCAGTGCATTCATTTTTGAATTCCTCATAGTGTGTTCCGCACAAAGGAGTTATCCAATAAATGTCAGTCACATTGAAAAGTGTAATTTTTATTTCTCACCACTGCAGAGAAAGTTGGTCTATGCTATGGAGGGGTAGATACATACTGCTTCCCAGGAGGATACAGGTTAGGAAAAATTATGCTATTATGTATCTCCTCCAGGGAATATGTATTTAGTGGGACATGCACAGAATCGACTCACTTGATGCGAGGTAGGGAGGAAAGGCCCAACTCAGTGATGATGCAGGGGAGACCTGGGGTGAGGACTGACTGGGGTGCAGTGGAGCTGAAGCAGGAGACAAGCACAAAAGGGGAGAAGAGCAATGGAGGGGAAGTAATAACAAACCAGAGGCAATCTCTGCTGAGAGTGAGATCCACCGGCAAGAGTCCTCAGGAAACACAATGTTGGTGCACCTCATTACCATTCAAATACTTAATAGGATTTTATAGTAAACCCCTGGGACACAACCTCCATCCTTATTACTATCTTGGAGCACCACACTTATTCCACTAAAGGCACTGCTAGCAATTCTCCAACACAAATGAGAATTTTCTGGTGTTACAATTTCTACAAATGTTAGTTCTAAAAATGCCTTTTCTGTGTAATGGCTTGACGGGGATAAAAAAAAAAACAAAAAACAAAAAACAGTGAATGGTGGATGGTATGCACTATTATTACAAAAATAGATGAACACACAATATCAACATTGAATTTTTAAATATACAAAGGAAAGGAAAAGAGAAGGAAAAATGTTAACATTTTGGCTGTATTAGTTCCTGCACTCATCAGACATTGCATTCTGTCAGCTTAATCTTGTCTTTATAGCAGATGTGCCTAAAAATGTGGTAGTGGTGAAAGAACATTCAGGATTTATGAGCTTCTATGGCCTGTTATCAACTTACCTGGCTCTAAAACTCAGGATCGCTCAGTAGTTTTCCAACTGCAAGATCATTATTACAAAAAGATGACTGTGATATTCTTCCATAGCATTATGTTTACTAATTCTACTATAATAATATTTTTTGCCTCTAAGTTAATAGGCTTCCATGAAATGTAAGAGAATTTTATCTGGCCTCTAGCATAAAGTTTAGTGAATCTGTGCTTTGATAAGCCTACTTCTTTTTTTTCTATAATTTTATTGAGAAACAAATAGCAATGACACAGTTTCAAACCAAATTGGTAGGACAGTTTCAATAATTAACACAATGCATACTGTTTTCCTAGTGGTTAACTGCTGTACAAGATGCAGACATGATATCCTATTTACAAATACTATTAGAATAAATCCCTCTATTCATTAAGAGAATGTAACTATATATCTATCCTAACCACTTTGAATACACAGATACAAAATTGACTTTCATCTGTATCCGCTTTTTTTGTTTAGTTCCGTTAGTTGAATATTATAGGTGTGTTAACTCAGCAAAATGTTCTAAAAGAGTCCAGTAGTCCATAACAGTATTTGGTCTTCTGCTTGATTGGCAATGTCAGAAATTGTTGACCTGAGTTCCCTACAGCTCAACATAACAGCATGGCTTTACTTCTTATACTTCGTTTTTATACTTTTTTGCTGGATGGTTAAGACCAAGGTAAAAGAACTATGCAACAAGAGTTCTAGCTTTTGGGTCTGATAAGGTGAGTGAAATCCCCTCAGGATTTATCCTGAGATTCTGTACCTCAGATTGTAGATCCTTCATCAGTGTCAGCCATGTGAATGAATCACAGCCATTGCTTGGCAATGTGCTCTCTGTGAAAGCCCGAGAGAATGTTTTCTCTCCATGTGACTCTCCTTAGGCACACTCTACATCATTGATCACTTTCCTCTTTGGCCCCATAATCTCCTTGATCAGAAAATTTGGGACACTACTGAGTTACATGATGTTACAGTACAAGTTCTCATATGTCCTGAGTCTTAATTCACCTTAGAAGACTAGGGCCAAAATGTTGGCTTTCCTTGAGGCCCTCCTTTTTCTCTAATTTTGGTCTGCAAAATTAGGTTGTTAATCCTCCAGAAGAGAAGCTTATTGTTATTACCATACAACCTAGGCTCTTAAACTTAGCCTCACTATCTGTCTGAATATAAAACGTCTTAGGCATAACATGGAACAGGTATTTTTCATCAAGTATTGATATGTTGAACTTTAAGTCCCTACAGAATATTATGAAAAAACATTTCAAAATTAGAATATATTTTAAAAATAGGCATAAAGAATTATATACTTTTCATGTTTTCACATAAGTCCAAAAATCTCACCATATACAACCTTGAAGCAGGACAGTCCCACAACATTCCTTTTCCTGTCTCTTGCCTTCATTCACCACCCCCTTCATTTTCAACAGTCATCTACCTGAGAGACAGTACAGCAGCAAGTGGCATGTCATGATAAGTAGCCCGTATTCAGAAGACCAGAATGACTGGCACTCCAAGCATGAAACTACTATTACAAATTGCTATCTGCAGTGCAGTAGCTTAGTTCACAGGTGTCAGTATATATAGTTAGTCAGGGTGAGAATCTTTCCAACTTACTGCTAAATAAAAAAATCTTCTGAAGATTCTCAGGACCATTGCCTTGCCCATCTTCTACATAAAACTGTATGGCTTGCCCCTGTCATGTTTCCTAGCTCTTCTCCTTTCCCTCTGTTAATTAGTTAGTCCTCAAGTTCTTGCTTTCCTTTTACTTGTATTATACCTTTCTATTTGCATTTCTTCTCTTGATTTCTTATACTAGGGAAACTATACGATATTTACACATGTGTGTCTGGCTTATTTCACTTATGAGTATAACTTCAGATGGCATCCATTTCAATATAAAGACTTCGAGTTTATCATTCTTTATAGCTGAGTAATACTACATTGTATAAAAATACCACATCTTTTCATCCATTCCTCAGGTGATGGGCATCTTGGTTGTTTCCAAGATTTGGTTGATATGCCTAATTCTTATAAACTAGTACTGCATCACAGATCCATAAGGAAATAATAATTGGTATCTTTCTACTTTTCATAAACTATATTAGAATTTTATTGTTAACTTCGAAAACCGAAGTGGGGAGGAAATAAGGTAGAAACATTTTGAGTAGCTCATTTTTTCTTTTTCAGTGATATGGAAATTGTGCTACCTGGATCTACATCTCAGGGGGAAGAAAAATAGAAACACTTCCTGGTGGCTGTCAAAAGCCACTTGTGCCCAGTTCTGGGTATATTTTTACACTTTCACTAGTTTCATGACTTTAGCCATTACTATTTTTTTTAAGAGATACCTAATTTTGTCGAGTATATCAATGTCCTCTAAAACGTTTAATGACTCTCACCTCAGCATCTATATATTACAGGGAGTAGAAATAAATGAAGATGGTGGTAACACATTGATGTTTCTTTGGGAGTCACCAGTGAAACCCTAACTTTGGTCACTGGATCATAGAGGGTCAAGTGTTAATCACATTATGAGACATTTTAATACATATGTATGTCATACGTAAAAGGAAGACATTTTAATACATATATCAGTGTTCACGATCTCATCATGGGCATAGAATCAGAAGGGCTGTCCCATTTTATAGAAACCCTGCTGTTCCACCCTGATTCTATTGAGTTTTAAGGTCTTAGAAGAAAATATTGCTTCCTCAAGAAGATATTTACTTTCTTTAAGGGAACAAAGACACATGACTTCTTTATGACACAAAGTAAAGTCACTTTCAAATGGGCATTCTTAGCATCTTGTAGAAGAACTTGAATAGTTTCACTGGGTCAGTGAGACTCAGGGCTGTGGTTTAGTAGATGTCTCAAAGTCACAGAGAAAGAAAGTGAATTGGGGCTTCATGTGCAAAGCCCCAATGGGATCAATTATTGAACTCTCCCTGACTAATTCTTCATCTGTAAAATGTGATTCATAATATTACTCACTTTGTCTGTGTCAATTGCTCAACATAGTGTCCAATAGTAAACAAATAATAACAACTGTTATAACTATATTTACTAAAATGGAGGAATTCAGAGGAAAAAAAATCAACACGCCATTAAAAAGAAACAATCTAATTCTAGAGCAACCTCAGTCAAATGTACAAGTCCATTCTGACAGGGCAATTGCAGTTTGGAACTCATTCCTATGTATTTAACTGACAACATTTTAGTGTCTAAAATATATCCTTTCATCAGTGAGGACTCAGGACATAAGAGAACCTGTACTGTAGCATCCTGTAACTCAGTGGTGTCCCAAATTTTCTGATCAAGGACATTATGGGGCCACAGAGGAAAGTGATTGACGATGTAGATTGTGCCTAAGGAGAGTCACCTAGAGAGAAACACTATCTTAGGCTTTCATAGAGAGTAAATTGGTCAAGCAATGGCCGTGACTCATCCACATGACTGACCCTGACAAAAGACCTACAAACTGTTGTACAGGCTTTCAGGGTAAATCCTGAGGGGATTTGACCTTGTCAGATACAAAAGTTATATTTCTTGTCATATAGGTCTTACTTTGTCTTGGTCTTAAACATCCAGCAGAAAAGTATAAAAATGAGCTATATGCTGAGCTATAAAAGGCTCAAGTCAACAACTTCTGACATTGGCAGTTCTGTGGATAACCTACTACTATAATGGTCTAATGGACTCTATTGGATTATTTTGCTGAATTCACGAACCTAAAATATTTGAATGGCAATGGAATACCCATCTCTGACAAAACTAAACAAAAAGGGGGATATAAATGAAGGACCATTCTGAAGTGAATATATATATCTATATATGTCTATATCTATATCTGTATATACAAACTAGGATAGATTTACAGCTACTTTCTCCTAGTTCAATGAGAAGAAAGATTTTTACTAATAGTGTTTGGATAGGATATCACATCTGCATCTTGTACTATGAATAACTACTATGAGGACAATAACATGCAATATATTAATTATTGTAACTGTCCTACAAAAAGGGGGATATAAATGAAGGACCATTCTGAAGTGATGTTTGAAACTGTCTCAATTAAAAAAAAAAGTCTGGTTAGCCAAATAACTCAGCAGATTAAAGCACCTGCAAGCTGGGGCAGGGGCCAGGCATTTAATTCTTGGGCCTGTTGGGCTGTTGTCTTGGGGTGCCCTGAGACAGTGATGGAGACTGGGTGTGGTGGTATGTGCCTATAATCCCAGCTCTTGAGAGGCTGTAAACAGGTGGATCAGGACAAGTCTGATGTATTAGTGAGACCCTGAACACCCTATAGACCCTTCCCTAAAATACAAAAAAAAAAAAAAAGAAAGAAACTATCTTTTTGCTATTTCTTTCTCAATAAAATTAATTAAAAAATAAAATATATCCTTTGATTATTGAGTACGCAGTACTTCCATTCAACAGAGAGTAAATGTGATGCTATAAAATATGCAAGGACATAGGAAGAAGCTTGGAATCTGCTATTAATTAAAAAGTAATTTTTCAAACACTGCATTATTTCTTTTACTTTCATTTTATATACACATATTTGCATGATGAAGAGACTTGAAAGATGCACATAAAATATTATTGATTAGGATCTTTTTAGATAGAAGTATGAGTAATATTACATTTTCTTTTTATTGCTTTCCTCTAAATTTTCTACCATGAATATGTATTGCTTTGGGAATATGAAAATGAAAGTTATTAAAGAAAAGTGATACAGGATGATGAAATGATTTTCTTGGTGACCTGAACTATAGCTTTTGAAAAAAAAAAAAAAGAAGAAAATCCTAGGTGTTTTATATGTAGAGCTCTATTAGAAATGTGATCCATACCACACAGAAAGAGAAGTTGGACTGAGACAGTAACAAGGCCATTCCAACTGCCACCCTTCCTTCAGGTGATGGCATTTAACAATTTACCACATATCTTGGAATGAAGCATAGATCTGTGAGCATTGTTATGACCATATATGATATAACAGAAATCTAAAGAATTTTCTTAGAGTTACTTGATAATTTCAATATAAAGGGGATGTTACAGAAATTAGCAGTTTGCTATCTTTGATCCTCCACCATGGATTTGTTTTATACATAATCCTCCATGTTTGGGGCACCAAGCACAGAAGCTGTCACTTACGCTGGAGGCCTTGCCAGGAATCTGATTCACAAGTTCTGAGTCAGCTCTCCCACCCACTTCTCAGCGTTCATGACTCTGAGTAACAAAGTCTGCACTTAGTCTAATTAACTCCTCTTTTTCCTTTTTTTAAATAAAGAGGCACTTTTGTGTTTTCTCACTCCATCTGCAGTGGATGAAAATGGATAGACTTACCTTTCTGTTTATCTTGTGGACTGTAATTGTCAAAGGAATGCAATGTACTAGTCTCATTTCGGCTGGAGGTGGTTAGAACATTTTGACAGTTCTCAAAGCACGGCTTGGAAAATGCCCCACATTCAGCAATCTCCTGAGGGATAAAAATAAAAATTACATTTGCTTTTTAAGTATGTTCTAACTTGATCAACTGAAGCAGATAAAAAGAATGGTCAATTTACGAATAGTCTTTCAAGAATCTCTAGCATATAAGGCTTCAACAGTGGAAAATCAAAATGACCCTATCAGTTCAAACATCTATGAATATGGAATAAAGAAACACAGACAATGTGGTGTTAAGGATTAGGAGTGCTGATAGCCAACACAAAGGAGGGTTAACTTTATTATTCTTTCCCTGCACTTACAACTGGCTTCTACCATTTTTTTTTTTTTGTTTTTCTTTCCCATCTGGGAGTACAGCTTGTGGCAGTGTCAATATAAGAATACAGTTCATGCCAATGGTGTTTCTCTGCCAACCAGCTGGTCCCCCTCTCCCGCTCCCTCTCGCTGTCCTCAGACACATGCATATGCTCGAGGACAAGTCAGGCTCTGCTGATGAAACGCCACGTGTGTGTCCCACTGCAGACACCACCAGGTCTTTGGCCGAGAGCTGCAGAGTGCTGCAGTGCCCATGCCAGAGAGTGGTTCTTCTGAGATTTCTTTATTTCTCAACCTCACTTCTCTAGCCTATTTGTATTCTGACAGTCTGTAAACAAATTCACAGTTTTCCTCAAACTGCTATATCCAGAATAACACCCCACAAGCCGTCTTTCCACAGGTGCTGTAGAGCACCAGAAGGCAGTCAGCCTCAGAGAACTCGAGCTGCTTTTTTAAGAGGATGGTGGCACAAAGAAGTCGGTGTTGCTCTGGTTTGTAGTATTTGTCTCCCTGACAGATTTCAATGAAGTAAATAATTTGGAAGCTATGTCATAGTGTTCCCTTGACCATTTGTGAGAGGAACATGTCACAGATAAGAACACAGATCTGATCCTTAAAGCTCTTCTGGGACAGGATTTGGATATATATGTGTATATATATATATTTTTTTTTTCTTCAGTACTTAATTTTTGACACAGTGGTCTCCCTAAGTTCCTAAGTTGTCCATGTTGGGCTTGAACTTGCTGTTCTCCTGCCTCAGCCTCTTGGAGTGCTTGGGATTATAAACACATATTAACCAATCCCAGGTTATATTTTATTAGTTATAAAAATTCAGTGTTCACTGAAACAAAATATTTAAAACATTTACTTTATGCATTTGTAATAATTAAAATGTTTTCAGCTGCTGGAAATACAGGCTTTGCATACTTTGCATACTCCACCCAAAGTATGACTTTTTGCCTTATATTGCTAGTCAAACAAAGCCAGGAGCAGCAAGCTATTCCTAGGTTAAAGTTGAGCTTCTAGCAAGCAAAAGAAGTAGGATTTGCCTCGCATAGCCTTGTGTTTTCATTTACCAATAACAACAAGAACAAAAATGTTTTCTGCTTTCCCAGCTCTTTGATAAATGACACAATCGATATCCCAACAACTGATCAGTAACCAGCCTAATTAAAGTATTCAGCCTGTAAAATAGAGTTGTCGTGGAGCCTTCCATTAGTGTCCTAGCCAATAAAAAATATAATGGATTTTTAAACTTATTCTGCTTCTAGCAAGATGAGCTGGCAGCAGAGAGGAAAATGTTTTGGGGAAGGGAAAAACAAAACCAGGTCATAACCCATTTTTTAATACCAAGTCTCTAGGCTCAAATAGAATTACAATTGAACTTCAAGCTCATCCTCTGAAAAACATGTTTCTGTTTAAAATGATTTTGATTCAATCAAGGGCTCATTATGTATTCTTCACGAGGTTCTCATAAAAACTGTTTGTGTATCTTGTACAACTTGGTAATGCTGGGGGAGCCAGCAACTTTATATTTTGACATTTCTTAAATAGCTTCTTTAATTTTTTAAATATCAATACAGTGTTCAGACAATCACTTTGGCATTCCTGCCAAATCTGGCTAATTGATTGAGCTGATTGTCTGAGTGGTGCTGAGACCTGTTTCTAGGTTATGGATGGGTTTTTTACTGCACTGGAGGGCAACTGCTGCTGCACAGGAAAATAAATAAAAATCGTGAGTGTACAACATATGCTTTGACACAGTGAAACACAGGTTTAGGAGATATAATAGAAGAGGGTTTTGTTTTTTAAAATTTATTAAAAAATAAGCTGTATATTAGGCTGCTGTCATTATAAAAAATATTGTTCTTTAATCTTTATGGGTAGCACAGAGACTCAATAGTTGAGAGTCAAGTGTCTGATTGGTCTCCACGGAAAATATGTAAATATTATGTAGAGAAAATGGATCTTGTTTAAATGTCCTAATAAAAATTGCTTTTTGCCCCACTTCTTATTCTGGATCAGTTCCCTGGAGAACTGTATTAACAAGACACTTCTTAGGATGGGCCACAGACTGAAGATTAATACTTTCTTTTGTTAGAATGTCAATCCACTCCAGACTGTGTGAATTAAGATGAAAATATCTACAAATGCCAGTGTCCCAATTGCATAAGCTAAAATGCAGCCCAGTTTTTCACTATCACATAAATTTTAGAGAGAGGTGTGAAATTAAGGGTGAGGAGTGTTGGGGCTGCACCTAGTTCTTTCAGAAGCTAAGTTTCTTTTTTTCTAAGTCCTTCCTTCCTTCCTTCCTTCCTTCCTTCCTTCCTTCCTTCCTTCCTTCCTTCCTTCATCTTTTGTTTTCTGCTTAAGCAGGGTGCTCTAGAACAGATGAGATTTTCCCATTTATCTCCATATTTTTGTTAAAAGTGATCTCAGGACATCTCTGATGTTTATATATGCAGAACGCGTGCTGGTGGGCTCCGTGCTGCCTTTACACCTCTCCATGAGCTGGGTTCCTTAGGTCTCTAGAGGAAGAACCAAATTATACCAGATGGAGCCACTTCTTCCGTGGCAGAATACGGTAGATAAGGGCACTCTCACTCTGTAATAAGTAAAGCCCATTAAATATTCATGGAAGATTCTGTCACTTAGGCAGACGCAAATGTTGAAAACGAGCTTCTTCATTATATATAGTCTCCAGTAATTGGCCAATTTACATTTATTTAACATCCACAAGGTTATGTACAGAAAAGTATCAAAGGTAAAGTTATACCTTTCCAATAACTGATAACATAACATACTGGGGTATGGCTTACAATTTTAATATCCTAAACCTACTTTTTCTGTTGAAATAGGTTCTAGATACAACTTTTGCATTCATTCAACAGTTTTTATTATTTACCTCCTATGTTCTGCAAAATGAATGGATTAAATAGATAACAGTATTCGTTTTCTACAATACTAAACACTCAGGTGTACATGGAGTCATATAGCCAATAAACGGCGACCCCAGGACTTTAGCCCAAGAAAGCCAAAACTTCAGGGCTTAAGCTTTTTTCTTTCATTAACTTTACTGAAAATCAATAATTATATATCATATTAAAAATTGTGGACAAATACTGAAATGTGAAAGATATAAGATATAGACAGAGTGATTTTCAGAGAAATATTTCTGAGATGAATACATTGCATGAGATTACTAATAGATTGCACATTGTAAATAAATTATTTACAAACTTAAATGAATATAACAATAAAAATTGTCCAAAATAAAAATGAAGAAGAATTTACATATCAGTCATATAAGAGTTCACTGTGTCAAAATCAAGAAACTTATATTCATATAATTAGAATTCTCAAAGTAGAAAGATGTAGGCAATAAATATTTAAAGATTTAAAATTTCTGAATTTAGTTCAACTTATAACACCACATTTCCAAGAAAAATGAACCTTTTGCACAAGAAAT
Organism: Octodon degus; assembly: GCF_000260255.1. Lineage (NCBI taxonomy): Eukaryota > Metazoa > Chordata > Mammalia > Rodentia > Octodontidae > Octodon > Octodon degus. The sequence goes on from NW_004524592.1 coordinate 12,265,106, forward strand.
TTGAATAAAATCATATCCAGATACACAAAAATGAAATTGTCCAAAACTTATTGTAAAGAAAAAAATCATGAAGGCATATACATAAAAAATTAGCTATGGAAGAACAAATTGAATAGCATCTTATTCCACATTAGAAAGAAAAAAAAAGACCAAGTGTGTAAGAAACTAGACTAATTAAAGAACTGAAAGAAAGGAACAAACAGATCTGCCTTCTTTGAATTTCATACTTAGCAAATATATCTTTGAAAACTAAAAGTAAAATATTTTCCAGTTATAGAAACTCGAAATATTCTAATACTTCCAGATGTAGAGTATAGAAAATAACAAAGAACATAATTCAGAAGGCAAGAGAAGTTGCTGTATGCTCCTGGATGAAGAATAAAGAGCTCTCAAAATGATAGTTATGAAGGAGTATGTAAAATGTAATACATATATTTTACTATGTAAGATATATTACATAGTATATTATTATGAACCCATTTGAAAGGTCATTAAAGGTTTCTATGAAACAGTATCAATCTTATGTCATATTTTTTCATATATGTATGTGTGTGTGTATAAAAAATAGGAAAGAATATAAAGTCAATGAAAAATGGAAATATACTTTTTAAAATTTCTAATACTAATTAATTCTAATACTAATACTAATTAATAAAAAATTAAATGTTTCAAAACAATTGAACTAAGAAAAAGTTTACATGATAGTAAAGAATTACTAAGAATAAAACATAAGATAAATACTGGAATGACAAATAAATGACCAGCACTTCTAACAGTTTGGGGATACGATATTGCACAAAGTTCTAGTGTGTATTGGACATGGATAATGTACATAACACTACTGGTGGCCAGGTGTCACTTGTGGGACTGAGCTACTGCTATTTCCTTGATATCCACCCTGTAGACCCAGACAGAATCATGACCCATAGGGTGCAGGAGAAATCCATTTGTAGAGTATGCTGATGGAAATATCTTGCTGCTGTATTCAAAAGAATAACTGAAAGACTGCTTTTGTATACCTCTTATTCTCCTGTGTTCAATTGTTTGCCCTATTTGGTGGGTTCTTTCCCTTCTCATTCAAGGAGTTGTGGTCATTTTGCTCCCTCTCTAGAACATCTTTTAGTAGTCTGTGTAGGTTAGGCTCCGTCATCATGAAATTCTTAAGTTGTTCTTTGTCATGGAAGTATTTCACTTTTCCATTATACTTCAAAGAGAGTTTTGCAGGGTATACCAATCTGGGTTGCAATTTGTTTTCTTGCAAGACTTGAAGTACTTTGCTCCATGCTCTTCTTGCCTTGATGTGATGGTTTGTGAAGAAAAATCTGCCGTTATCCTGATGGATTTTCCTTTAAATATGATCTGCTTCTTTAGTGGCTTTTAGTATACTGTTCCTGTGCTGAATTTCTGGGATCTTGATTATTATATGTCTGAGTGTGGTTTTAATTGGAGTTATTAGAGTTATATTGATGTAATTTGGAGTTCTATTTACTTGAATGTCAGAGAGTTTCCCGATATTTGGGAAGTTTTCTGTTGTTACTTTCATCCATATTCTTTTTTTTTTGGCTCCTCGAATGCCTTCAGGGCACTTTTGGCCGGCTGGAGTGTTGTGAGGATCGAACTACAGCAACCTGAGGCTGACAGCATTGTGGAAGCAGCCACTTAAAGGACTGAGCTAGGGCCAGGCCCCATCCGTATTCTTTTTATATCATTTGTATTGACTCCTTCCTTCTCATTGATGCCTATTAGTGTCATGTTATTCATCTTTGCATCATCTTGCAGGCATTGAATTATTTTTTCCTGCATCCTAGTTGTTTTAAAGAGATCTTTTCTTACTTTTTCACTAGCTGCAATGGTGTCTTTCAGGTCAGAAAGTCTATTTTCACTTTCCCTCAAACGGTTTTGCCAGCTTGTGATTGAGGTTTTAAATTCCTGTACATCACTTTGGATCTGCTTCATGCATTCTATTTCTTTCCTATGTTGCTTATTCAAGGATTCCATCATTTTTATATTCTGCTCTAGTTTTTCTATCAGTGTCTTCTTTAGAAGCACTTAGTACTTCTTTCATTATAGTTATCATTTCTTTTTTTACTTGAGAAATTATTTTTGATCTGATTTCCTCTATACCTTTCTGCAGTTGTTTCTTTACTTCAGATGCTATTATTTCAGAAATTTCAGGTGTGTGATTTCCACTTTCTTCTATGCTAGTGTCTTCTGCATTGTTCTGGGTGTGCGTGGGGCCTGAGACTGCATTTTGTTCCTTCTCTTTGTCATTTTGTATACCACTGTCTTCTGATCTTTGGTGTAGAGCTTAGACAGAGTTATTACCTTAGCATCAGGTCTGGATCTGCCAAGTTCAAACTCCTCCGAGTGGGTGTGGCTGAAGTCTGGCTGCTGTGCTCCACTTCTTCCTGCTGCAGCCCTTGGAGGTGAACCCTCTGTGCCACTCAGGAAAGATGTTCTGTTCCTGAGGCTGGGTGGGTCTTGCCTCTCGACTTTTTGCAGGAAGTTCTGCTGCAGGTTGCACGTTGGGCCTGGGCTCTGGGGTGAATGAGGGTCTGGCGGGCCCCGGGTCGTCTCACTCACATGCTGGGCCTGCACTCTGGGTTGAATCAGGGCTTAAGCTTTTACATTCAAGGAGCTCCCCAGCTGTCTGCTATTGTTTAATATAATAATATCTTCATTTTTCAGAATTTAAATTGAATTATTAAAAATAACATTTTCTATCACTTTTTAATAGGATTCTATTTTAGCTTCTATATTACCCTTGTACACAACATAATTTTATCTATTATAAGAAAAACATTTTCATATGATTTTGTGTGATTTGTATTTTTCTTAACTTTTATACTATTACTTTTGTATATTTTTTCCTAAAATAATAAGAATATTTAATAATTAGAAAGCATAACGTTTTAGGAATTTTACATTTATAGTTTTATATAAACATGTTCAGGAAAGTTAGCAATCAAGAATAATTTAGGCTTACACATCACATACATGAAAGTATTTCAGATATTAAAACATCAATAAAGAGCTCTTGATGGAAGATTTTAGAAAAGAAGACTTCCTTTTACTTAATAACATGAAGCAAGCAGCTTGCTTACTGAATGATATTTTCAATTAGTCAAATCTCAAGTCTGAATTACCTATATAGTTTATAGGGGAGAATATAGCTGGTTGTATTACAGTGATTTCCATTTTAGACCCTGACACTGTACATCTGATTAGGGACTTTCTCAGTTGTTTATAACAAATTCCAGAGCTCTAGAAATTTCTGGAGGAAGATGTCTAGAAACTAAGACTCTGTTATAGTTGATATATGACTTAATTTATATGCACATGTTTACACCATGTAGTTATGCCTAAACTGCACAACCACTTGTTCCACACATGAATACACCACAGCCATCTGAGGCCATTTCTCCCAACTGCAGAATCACTGAGAGGCAAGCTATCACACTGGTGGTGAGCATATGCATGTTCGGGTGGCAACCTGAGAAGTTTGTTGAGGAATGTGAAAATTTGAATCACCTCTATTGGTCTCTCTAGTCTCCTCAGAATCACCAACTGGATCATCCCTCGTATGTTTCCCTCCATAGACATTGATCTTCTAAGTGTTTCCATAGCTTCATGGTTAGACTTTCCCAGAAGAGATTCCCCGTTAACTGCAATCAGCTGGTCATTCATTCGCAGACGACCGTCCTAAGGGAGAGGAAAGAAAAACACTATTAAACAGAATTAAGCAGGGTGATGATATGTCACTGTTGTAAGGAAAAGTTCAAGTATAAAAATGAAAAAAAAAAAACCCACCTCAGCTATCAGCTATTATGCATGATTTATTTTCCATGCCAGAAAAAGGTTCTGGAGCTTATCAAACAGCTACAACTACTAACAATAGTGATTTGTATGAGAGTATTTTTTTAAGACCTTTGAGTCTTGAGCTATAATAATTTAGAAATTTGTACAATGCCTCTTACCTAAGTCTCTGTTGAGAATACTAATCTAGCCTGATTTTGCTATTTGCCATGGCAGGGGCTGTTAATTCAAGGGAGGGATGTTTAGAAGCCAAAGTAGATAGTCATATCTTTTGATTTTCATTTTCAGGCATAAAAAATATGCTTAAATATTGAATGTTTGACAGTAGTAATGTGTATCCTACAATCATTACTAGCTCTGTTGAGTGCTCCAAAAAAATTCTCATGTAATTTCCTTTATCAAAAGTAGGAAGTTCCTAGTCGCTAGCTGCAAAAGAACATAGTGGTGTGTAATGAAACACTGATGTACCCTAAGATCTTCTGGAAGAAAAGCTTGAGAAATGAAATTTCAAAGCTTTCCCAGGGTGTCTCTGGCTGATTAGCCAACTTCTTCTGGAAGGAACACTGCTTACCAAAAGCACATAAAGATCTTCTTTTGCTTATCAACTGTGTGTGATAAGCACTGTGTGTGCATAGTCAGTCCAGGTGTTAGTCTCCAGCACACTGAGGCAAGAGTTATCTTCAGCCACACCCCCTTATAAGCTGGGGTCTAGAGCAGTAGCTAATAAAGCAGGATGTCATCTCTTCCCAGAAGAACATAGAGAACATCTCTCCACTGGGCAAAGGAAAGATATTTCAGAGCTAGATTATGATTTTCCCTCTCAGGTGGAAAGTTCTGCGAGGTATAGATATCATGTGGAATGTGCCCATGCTGCTGCTACTGCTGTTAGTACACTGAACCAAATTGATTGTAGGTGTGTGCAATGATTGATCTTTCCAAAGAATTCTTTCATAAACTATCTCTAGTGATTCTCATAAAACCTAATAAGGTAAGTTGAACCATGATTTCAAAAGAAAACATAAGCAGGGAAGTATTGTAACTGACCCAGGTCACAAAAGCAAGTCAGGAAAAACTGACCCAAGATTAGGTCAAAAGACCCTTGGTCTTTTGGTCTTTCTAGCCAACTCACATTGCTCCTTCCTTTTGATGACAGTTATACAACAGTAAGCTGGGAGAGGAAGTAGTTTTTGTGGTTAAAAAATGTCTGGGATTCACCTTCAAATTAACAACAGAATGCGATGAAATAAAAAACAATTTCAAAAACCTTTCCTAAGACATGAGAAGAGGATACATAGCATGAACAATCTAAGGCCTTGGGAGAGAAACCCCACAGATAGGTCAATGAGCTTAGACTAAAGCAGTGGCAGATGGCGAGGGAAATCCTCCCCTAAGAACCAAGATGGGATAGCTGTGGGCCAATGCCCTTGGGTCATGCACAGCACTGCACTGCTGGCTGGGTGCTGGCTATGTAGCACTGAGTGTACACCCCTAAGAACCCATGTTCACTCTAGGATGAAACAGACATGGCAGGGAAATAGGGTGCAGACTTGGAGAAGCAAACTGTGGAAGTGGAAGCCTCAACAGAGCTGCATATTCCCCTCTCTGCCTCTTTCCCTCCCTCTTTTCCTATTTCACTTAACCTTTACTCTAATTTGGAGCAAGTCTGAAAATGAGATTTACAGGAAAGGTTAAATAGGAAAAAAAAAACCCTCTTCTCTGTTATCCAATTTTGAGTAAGGCACATAAAAGAATAAGATTAAGGCTCTATGAGACAGGGTGAAGCAAAAACAACCCTCATGGTTTAGTCCTGGTAAGTGGGGTGAAGCATAGCTGGAGAAACTAATTGGTTCTGTCTCCTCATAAGATTTAAAGAAGATGACCATACTGAATCTTGTCACTAAACATTGTTTAGCATGGCCTTGGTGGTAAAAACATAATCCCAGCTACTTGGAAGGCTGAAGCAGGAGGACTGGAAGTTTAACGCAAGAAAGAAAAAAGGAAAAGTACTGCGGGTGTTGCTCAGTGGCAGAGCACTTGCTTAGTTCATGCAAGGCTGTGTGGTCAATCCCTGTAACTGAAAAAACAAACAAACAAACACATCTTTAAGTACTCTCCACAATTAGAGAAAGTGCTCTAGTAACGTACTATAGAAATGATAAGCATAAATTAACACATCTTTTAGGATGGCTAGAAACTGATGTGAGGTTTTTAAAGAGGAAAAAGGAAACAGAAGAGTTGGATCAAGCTGCTGGTGCTGCTAACAGGAAACAAGAGGTAGCAGTCAGCTTTGCGGGGCATAGCCTAGGCAGGACAACATATCCCCTCTGACAGGAAGAAAAAGATAAAGACTGGAAGAGTTGGAAGGAATGAAATCTGGGTGAAAGCTCACTTGCAACCTCTTGAAAGCCTTCTCTCTGAAGTATGGGTCAAGGTCAGGCTGAAGAAGTAGACAAGAGACAAGAGGTGAAAAGATGATGTTTTGCTTATCAACTGCTATTAAGCAGAAACTTTTATCTTCAGCTACATTATAAGTCTCAAGCATGCAGAATCACATTCAAGAAGGAGATGTTTGCTTTAGTGTAGTCCAGAAGAAAATAGCAGATTCCATCACCCCAGGGCAGCTGGGGATTTTTTTCCAAGACATTCTCATTTATCACAAGCATCACTCGAGAGTTGCAGATGCAATAAAAATCCACACACTCTCACTTTCAAGTGTGCCTGTCCTGCTCCTCATAGTGTGTTCTTTTCCTTCATAAGATAAATGATGGGTAATTTCATTAATGGCAATGCTCATGAATACCATGTTGTCCTAACATTTAGAATATAATCACAGAACTTAGAGATGGAAGGGTCTTTAGAGGTCAACCTGTCCAACCCTTTCCATTTACAGATAAATATTACAATGCCCAAAGAGGACAAGGAACCATTTGTCTAGCATCTATTAAGAAAAGATACTTCCACATATGGTAGGGTTTGCTCTGATAGTTAAGGTCAGAGTTGGAGCCTAATAGTTCAAGTTCTGAATTCTTCAATGTTCAGCATTCATTAACTCATCTGTCTTCTATACAAATGATAATGACTGTCCCCAAAGAAAAGACTTCCAAATGAGAGAGGACAATATGACACAGATGGTTTTTGCAAGGGAACATTATATGAAATGTAGAGGTATATATAAGTAGCATGGAGACAAGAAGTTGTGAGGAGAGGGCTAGTAGAGCAAGAAGGAAAGCTAGAGGAGGAAGCCAAATTATCTCCCCACTAAGTACTCCACCTGTACTTGTTTGTCTTTATCTAGTCTTGACCTAAATAAAGTTGATTCAATGAGGAGCTCCTAACTAAACTTATCAAATATCCCATATAATCATGTTATCTTTTGCCTTGGAATAGTGTTGACATGAAAATAAGTTTTTATATTTTATTTTTTTCTGTTAATATTACATTCGAGCAAATATTAAGGCATAAAACTAAGGACTCTCAACTAAACTTCTATAAGTGAATTTAATTGCTTAAGGAAATTATTCACTACTTTTAGCATACTTATCTCATGCAGTCTGGATCATGCTTGCATTTTTTAAGAAAAAAATTAATCTCTTTTATTTTCTCCACCTCGCTCCCATAAGAATCCTAACCAAATAAACCACAACTATAGTCCCTGTCTTTGGTATCATGCATAACCTACTCTACCCATTATCAACAGGAAGAAGTAAGGGAAATTCCCATAGAGATAAAAAAAAAGTTAAAAAAAGAAAGAAGAGAGTTGAGACAAATAGCAACTTCTTCAAAGCTCTCAAAGAAAACAAAACTGCAGTGATGTTCCAATCTTTCCCATGTGCTAGGATGGTTGAAACTTTATCAGCCTGCTCTGGCTATATCACAGGCAGAGAACTGGGCTTGAAGAATAGATGCTTGTATTCTTGTCTCAAGATCCAATACAGGGAAATTCTGCAAAAATTTTTCCATGCACTCTTCTGACAAACCGGTGATGCAAGTACTATTCTTTACTACTCAGGTGCCAAGAAGCCTGGCTCAGATGCACTGACTTAGGAAAGGATCCCAGTATGACCAACTCTCGCTGTCTTGAGAATTAAGAATATGTAATTATTGTGCTAGATTGCACCCATAATAAGAGTTCTAAGATGATTAAAGGTACCACAAGTATTGATGGTAATAATTACTAAATGAACATCTACTCTGTGTAGTTATTATTTTAAACCTTTTAGATGCAGGAGGCATCTAAAGCAAACCTTGCTTGTATATTTGAATCTATTATTCTGATTTTATTTTTTCCATAATTTTATTGAGAATTTTTTATTATTCTCATTTTATAAAAAAGAAAATTGAGGCTTAAGGAGAGGTTCAATGAATGGTTATAAATCACGTTTCTGTGAGAAAAACAGAGCTGGGTCTGGGCCACTCTGGAACCCATGATTTTGACCACTTGCTAGTATTTCTTAACTCAGTGGACAATCTAAGAAAACAGATCTACATCTACATCAGATCTACATCTCTTTAGAATTGAGCAACACTTCATTTTTTTCCCTGTATTTTAGGGAAGGGTCTACACGGTATTCAGAGTCTCACCACTAGATTGGACTCACAGTGATCTGCCTGTTTACAGCCTCCCAAGAGCTGGGATTACAGGCTTGCACCACCACGCCCAGTCTCAATTGCTGTCTCAGAGCACCCCAGGGGCAGGACTGACAAAGCAGGCCCAGGGATCAAACTCCTGGCCCCTGTGCTTGCTTGCAGAAGATTTAATCTGCTGAGCTATTTGGCCGGCCCAGATCTACATTTCTTTAAAGCATGCATGTGTATCATGATTTCTCCATAATTCTACATATGGCCAGACATTCTTTGTAGTGGCTGTCATGTATGTTGTGGGATATTTCATATGTTCTCCAGCATATAGATGGCTTCCGAAGGGTTCCAGCAATCTTGCAGTTCAAGCCCCCAGCTATTCAGCATGCCCTACTCTGATATGACTGGTGACTCTGCATGCAAGATCCACCTCTTTCAGCCAGTTTTATTTTTATTTATTTATTTAGGCCCTCAACTCTCATGTTCTAATGAATACAGAAGGGACAGCAGAAAGCTAAGGCAAAGAACTAGCCTCTGCAGAATTTGAGAAAAACACAAGAGATCAGGCTGGCTTTCCCAGGGGTAGCTGGCTGTGGCCCAAGGCCATCCACATTAGTCCAGAGTGTTGAGAGGATTAATCATGACCAGATGTTGGCTCCCGCCTCTGCACGTTTCTGACAGAGTCTCAGGAAGGCCTCCTGGGAGACTGTCAACAATCAGAACCCAGGCCCCAGTGTCTGCCCTCAGGCCCCAGAGCAGACATTCCCTGGACGGGAAGGGGCTCCACACCTGATGGGGAGGCATGTCACCCTCAACAAACCTTTTCTCTGGCCCTAAAGTCCCTCCATAGAAACATCTGCCTACTCTATTTTTAAAAATCAAAACAAAAACTCAACCAACTGAGAATAAAACTGTCTTATACACTGAAACCATTCAACTTCTTTTAAGAACAATACCATGAAAAGACAAGAATGAATCAGGATTTTTTAAAAGTACAGTTTTAGGACTGGGGAGATAGCTCAGCAGCTTAAGCACCTTCCTGGCAAGTGCAAGGTCTTGAGTTCAATGCCCAGTACAAAAAAAAAAAAAAGTACATTTTTAAAATAAAAAAGGGTTGAAACAAAGCTAAAGTATTGGCTATGGGTCATGTCCCCCTTTCACTGAGCCTGCTTACATTAGTATATGCTTTTCATCATCTACTTTAATATGACGATTTATTTTTATTTTTTGGTGGAACTAGGGATTGAACTCAGGCCCTTGCACTTGCCAGGCAAGCGCTTATTCTACTGACCTATCTCACTGGCTCGTAATATAATTTTAGTGTGTATAAAAAAGCAACACGCTTCCCAAAAAAGAGGCCTGTTCTTCAACAACAACCATGCATTCTGGTGCGACTTTACTTATACTCTTCCTTCCATCCAAGATGCCCTTTGGATTCCTGCTCACCTACTGATTATCTATTTATCCTGCATGGCAAGACCAAGCAAATGTCTTACCTTCATATTTTTGTCTCCATCAGGATTTCCATCTCATCCAACAACCATGACACATCTGTTTGTCCATCAAAGTTCTTATCATATTACAGCTATTCATATATTTATTATGCAAATAGTTATATTGACCTAACTCACTACACATATTCAAGAAGAACTTGCTAAATTGAGTCATTTAAGAAATTTCAGTCACATGCTTTAAAACTGGTAAAAGTTTCATCTATAATAAACAGATAATTTACTTTACAAACTGCAACTCTGAGAAATGCATGAACCCAGCCTGGCTTGGGTTTACTAAAACATATTCAGAGAACCTATATAATTCTGTAAGTGAAGCTTCATTACTACTTGTGTACTGCTTCTATCTCCATTTATTCAACTATTATAATATATTAGATCTATTTATTTGATTCATCTATCATTTTAGGAGTTACATTCCACTTCTGTGTAGCAACCAGCAAGCAAATTCCCAGCAGCCTAAGGACAGTGGCATATGAAACTTCTTAAAGGTAACTGATGAAATTTCCTTAAGCTCATCAGGACATACATAATCAAAGTGAATTTAATATAATGCTTTCAAAATGTAGACTAATCCTTTTCATTTAGAAAACTTTCTGGAAAAATATGGGGCCTCAATAAACATACTGAAACTTACAGGGGCTTTAGTACAGCCATACTGAATCTTCTAGTTTTTTCAGCAAGAAAGTTTGAGAAACCTTGACTTCCAATTGTCAACAATATTCACAGGCTTATAATGTGGTAATAGCATTCTGTGCTTGTTTTACATTTTTTCTCTTTCCTGTCATTTCAGTTTCCTCCCCATCCTTCCTATCTCCTTCCTGATTTTCTGCTCTTAATTTACTTTGGCCTAGGAAAGTTAATTAAAAACCCTTGTTAAGGCATATGTGCTATATATGAGTCAGGAATATTTTGCATGGATGCCTAACCAGATTAAAATCTCAGAGGTCTTTTCAACTTATTAAAATTATGTTCTACTTCGCTTTTTATACATTGTGCTCTTGTTTTGGCAAAGACTGCTTAAAACACATTCACCAAAACAAATAGGTCCAAACTTGGGTGCCTAAAACAAAACCACAGTATTAACCCAGTTTGTAAAATGCAAATACTCATAACAAAAAATGTATACAGCTTTTCCCAGGAAAGTGTGTGAGTTTCTGTCACTCTGAGATAATGACCTTATCAGGAGAAAAGATGTACCTGGACTTATAGTCTTAGCGGTCTGAGTCTGTGAGCAGTTGTTCCCTGCTGCTTTGGGCGCAGAGCACACGGTGGGGCAAATCTGCCCACTCAAGGCTCGGAAGCATAGGAGAAGAGCAGGCCAGGCTCTCAGGGTACCCTACAGGACAGGCTGCCTGCGGCCCACAGGCCTTCCACCAGGCCTGGCCTCTTGAAGCGTTTCCTACTTCACAGTCAATGCCTCTCTGGGTACAAACTTACAACTTATGCATCTCTGAGGGACATGTAAGGTGAAAACTATAACAGCAAGTACTACGGTCAGACTTGGAGCATCATCATCATGGCATGCCATCTTTTATACATAATATCTTTTCATTAAGACAAGTTTTGTATTTTTTCAAGTCTAGGGAAAAAATTATACAGTCCAAAATATACATAAAAGTGATGTAGACCTTCAAAGTTTTATTCAGGACAGTGTAAGTTTAGCAATGATGGATACAAGTATTGTGGGATTTTAGGTGAAATATTATATTACATTTTCATAAAGCAATTGCTACTGTATAAAATCCATAAATGATACACAACTATGTGAATTAACATAAATAAACATTTTTGGTTTTTTTCATGGATGTATTTCTCAGGCAAAGTTTCTGCTTTCTCTTGTCCATGAAACATACTACATCTTAGTGGTGAGACATGAACGTTAATGTGGAGCTCTGCTTGAGGATTTGCAATGGCACTGTTTACAACCTCGCCTGATCTTTTATTCAGAAATAAAAGCTAAAAGGACACTGCTATCACTAGTAAGGGTCCTCAAAGTTTCCCCATTACTAGAAAACTATCAGTTTTAAGAAAAATGGAGAGTTGAAGAAATCATTTAACATTAGTGTTCCTTAAAAAGCTGTCCCTTTTATCCTACTTTGGGTTCATTAATTATAGATACACACATGATTTATAGATACTGGCAGAGATGGAGGTGGAAATTACTCACACTGGGAACTCAGAGCAGACTGCCGTGGAGAGGGGTCCATGCTGTGCAGTGTTCCACAGTACAAAGAGACATGGGCTTCACAACCACATGGCGTGTTCTGGGACATTTTAAAGCTGTATACGTTTGCCTCCAAAATTCAGGTTGGTCATTAGAAAATATTGGTACTACTTGTATTAGTTAATATACTTTTACCTGCTACTAAATAGTATAGATTATGAAATTCTGCATCTTTTAGAAGGAGCATCCCAAATTTCCTAAGCACATGAGAATCAAATTGCTTAAATTATGTCTATTTCATATTCTGAGTGCATACATTTGCAATTAGCTATCTCAGGCATATTTCTTTCATTTAATTTCATCATCATCAAGTACTATTTATTAAGCACAAACCTGGCTAATTAATTTTCTACAGAATAACAGATATTCTTACATTCATTCTATTTAAGAGTCCTTAAATAACATATCTACCTGATACATGATATTTTTTTTCCTTAGCAAAAATTGTGTTTAAAGTTTAACCTTAACATTTCAGAGTTTCAGCAGTATAGATTCTACTCTCAAAGTTAGCATATCCAAATAAAAATGTTACTCAGGGAAAGCACAACAGATTATATCAGATTTTTATTCTTACTACAATGTGTTAATGTTACCTAAATTTTTCAAAATATCACTATTCCAGTTATATATTTTTCTTGTAGTAATTTGGGTTTGAAAAGAAGTAGTTTAGGCAAGTAATGATATAAATATAAAATATATTTTAGCTAAATTTAAAAAAATAATATAGTTCATCAAAACTGAAGCAAAGGAAAGCTATTGATCTAGGAATTCAAAATATTCAGCAAATGCATATAAAAATAACTGAGATCTTTGGAGTGACTACTGATACTTTATTGTGCAACCCTGGAGAAAATAAGATGAGAATTTTAATATACATTTGGGAAAGGAAATATTTTTCTCAAGATATTTTTCTAAATGCAACAAATACAATTGCTTTCTATTTAGCAGCAATGTTACTACATTTCACTTGAAGCTACAACCATAAAAATGGAGTTTTAGAAAATCTTCCTCTAGGACATTATAATTTCATCCCAGTCATAATTCCCAGTCATGGAAAAGTTAACACATACATTTTTTTTTTAAAAAAAATGTATTTAGTACAAGGTCTACAGGGTCTCACTATGTAGATCAGACTCATAGTGATTCTCCTGTTTTCAGCCTCCCAAGCACTGGGATTATAGGTGTGTGCCACCATGCCCAGTCTCAATCACCATCTCAGTGCATACTGGGAACAGGGCCCACATAGCATAGGTGCATTGAAACCCTGCCTAAGCAGGCACTTTAATCCTCTGAGCTATCTGGCCGGCCCTATAACATATACACTTGTATATGTTAGTATACAAGTATATATCTAGTATATTTTGTTTCTAGAGGCAATTATATGATACTGCAGGGGCAAATGCCCTGGAAGAATGACAGAAACAGAAACAAAGCTAGAAGCATGTAACCGGTGCCACTGTATAAGCATATGAGCATCTGTCTTTTGAGAAGTTGGATTTACAGTGACAGTCCATACACTTTGCAGAGAAAGGGGCACAACTAACCATGGTATTTCAGAGAGGCATATACAGAGCTCCAGATGACCAAGTGCTCTATTCCTGCCTGCCATTTGTAGGGAACAACTGCTGGGCATTATTTTATAATATGTGAACTCAGTGCTAAATATTGAGAGGGAATTAAGCATTTGGATTTTTTTTTCAGAACTGAGTATTGAACTCAGGCCTACTGAACCATGTCCCCAGCCCGATAATTTTGAATAGGATAAGTTTGACCTTAAATATGAGTTAGAGACTCATTAATGAACCTAGATTAGTAGATGCTCTCAATTGCAAATGGAGTCCAACAGATCTTTGAGAAGTAACTCACATATGAGATGAAATGGTAGAAAAAAGCCTGAGAAGTAGGGAAAAAAACCCCAACAACATAAAAAGGCCCTCAATTAGAAGCAGAGTCATTCAGGGTTTTATATCTGCTAGGTAGCCTGCCTTTGTTTATATCCACAGTAGCTCCCAGGAGAACACAGTGTACAGAATCCACAGAAAGAATTCCGCCATACTTTTCAAAGTAGTTTAGTTTTCAACAATACACCTTTCCCTGAGGGAAAAACACCTTGAGAACCAATTAGTGGTATGAAGGGCTGGGAGAAAAAGATTGTGCTGTGGTAGAAAGATTATTTTGTTGATTTTGGGTAAAAACCTAGGAAAAACCTAGGGCCAGATGCTAAGCTGGAGGGTCCCTGTGCTCATCTCCTCTTTGCCCTGGGGACCCTGCAGTCTGTTACATTTGTATCTCCTCAATGGGGACAAGAACAAACTCTCAAAACTATTTTTGTAAGACACAATCCAGAATCATAAAACAGGCCGTAATTTTCTGAGGAGTGGCAGTGGATTATTGGAATAACAGAAAGAGAACAGAAAAATATATTTTCCTGTTTAGGTTTCATGTGAGCAAAGCATAGGCCTCTCCATCCTTTACTGCAAAAGGGAAACAAGGCAAATAGATAGTAAACATTCACAATAAGGCTAAATCCATGACTGATGCCTCTTACTCTTTCATATCAACTATAAACATGCTGTCTACTGGTTTTTAATGGTGTGACTGCCTGACTCAGCAGACCAGTATTAAAACCAAATTTACATAAATGGAAAATGAAATCTTTTTGCAAGACATGGGCTGTTAAGAACTGCTTAGGTAAGGAGACACTCACTTACACAAACAGGAATATACATATTTAACCACCCACCGATATCTGCTTAAGCATAAGCTATTGCCCATAAAAAGGTAAAGATGTTTGCTTTTAACTTCAAAAAAGTGATCTCAGTTTTAATTTTACTTGTAATAAATTCTGCAAATAGAGCTGTTCTTAAGGATAAGGAGAATAATACCAAACTGATCTCCACAAACATGACCAAGGTCTCAACATCAAACAATGCACATACTTAGATACTGGCCGAAGAAGCTAAGCTGAAGATATGAACACTCAGCAAGGACACCAGGTTCCCTGCAGGAGAGGAATGGACACGAGGAAAGAGTGCACATTACGAAGCAGCCCACTGTAGGCTCAGAAGTCAGATTTTACTATTTCATTTAAATTTAGTTTTTGTAGTACTGGGAATTGAACTCAGGACTTTGCGCTTGCCACGCAGGTGTTTATGCCACTCAGCTACATCCCTGGCCCAGAAGTTAGATTTTTAGTTCAAGCAATTCCTGGCTTTCTGACCACAGTAAAGACAATGACCACTGCCAGGTACAATTTCCCCTTTAATAAAATGGCATAATAACATGAGTACAAATATAAAACACTTCTGATGGTGTCCAAGCATTTACTAACTGCCAAGTAAAATAGGGGTTAATAGCTACTGTCCTTGTTATTATTACAATAATTTTCCTTCTGTTCCTGGTTGTACATTTCTGATGCATGTTGGGGAGTTTTGTAGATTCATTGTCATGAGCCCCAATTCTTCAGCCTCCTCTGTACCCACACCTAAGCCATGCTCACATTGTGGATACAGTGTGTTTCTCCATCACACAGCCTGGGCCAGGGGTGTGTGTGTGTGTGTGTGTGTGTGTGTGTGTATTGACATTGCACAAACTGAGGGGCAGACATTACAAAGCTTTTCTTAATCCTGCTGGCCGTCAGTTAGCCTGCTGGTCAAGGAGTAGGTACAATCCACGAAGCACACCCAGAATAATGAACTTGCAGACTGAGAAATGGGAAACCAGCCTGAATCAGAGCCACCACTGCTATTCCAGATGCCCTGAAGGGCCAGGAAGAAACAAAAGCTTACTCGTATGAATTACTGAATGTATGTGATTATTAGTTTTCTTTTCCTTTTTTTTTTTTTTGTGTGTGTGTGTGTGTGCAGGGTCTTACTACAGCCCAGACTCATAGTGATCCTCCTGATTTCTGCTTCCCAAGTGCTGGGATTACAGGTGTGCACCATGCCTGAACTTCATTGTTGGCTCAGCAGGCCCTGGGATGGGGCCAGCGTGGCATGCAGAGCCAGGGATTGAACCGTGGCCCCTGCGCTCACCTAAGCAAGCCCTTAGTCTGCTGAGCTATACCGCTGGCCCTTGTATGTGATTATGTATAATGTGGTAAGAGCTAACCAATCAAAGGATGAATTAAAGAGATGTTTATGCACAGCACAACTCTTACTGCCATAGGGGAAAAGGCATCAATCACCCTAGTAATGGTAGTGATCATATAACTCACATTATTGTGTTTTTATTTTAAGATAAAGGATGTTGATATATAATTTTTTTTTCTAAATTAAAACCTCAGTCTTCAGGTATATTTACAGTGTTAGCATTTGTGATAAGTAAGTGGGTTTTGGGTTGCCTTTTGGGTTCTTGCCTCTAACAGTTTCGTCATCAATGTTAGTGTCTGTGTTGCAGCAGCACATCTGCGAAGACGAACACCACAGCAATGCACACTGGAGAGAGCCGGGAAACTTCCTTGGTAGAGAGTGGCAAAGCTGGGTCTGAGCACAGGAGATGTAGTTAGCCACCACACCACGTGATTAGCTCAGTGTGAAGGGGTAGGGAATGATCATCCCCTTTTTCCTTGAAACATATAAGCATCTTCAAGTGTTCAAATGTAAATACGCATTCTGGGTGCCACATTTATCTTCATAGGCATAAAACATGATAAATAACCTTTATACTAAAATCATCTTAGCTGTACTGAATTTCTTTCTTGCAAGTAAAATTTTCACATTTGTTGTCTTTATGTTCACTTGTTTTTAGTTTTTCTTTTCTGATTGTGTATCTTTAGGCTCAATTCTGCTAGTTTATAAATTCAGAGGAATACTAATGGAGTAATAAAAAGGATGCAAAAATCATGTTAATTGCAATGAGTTTTTAGAACTATTTCTGGGAAGTGAAATTAACTACATATGATATGAAAGTAGGCAACTGCTCCTCAGATGTGTTCACACGCACATTTCCACAGCTGCAGAAAGCCTCAGTGGCATCAGGCCTTCCCCTCCTCCTCTAACCAGACCCCAACAACAACAGCCACATCTCCCAGGAGCCTCACCAGGTGCAAACATAAGCTCCTCACCTTAAAAGCAGCACCTCCATGGATGATGGATTTGATAAAGATCCCCAAGTCCATTCCAGTTTCTCGGGCTTTGTTCCCTTTCAAGCTCACCCCAAGGCCAGCGGAGCCAGAATCATTCAGGGGGATCTCAAACGTGAGCTGCTCACTTGTCTCCAGGGAGAGTGCATAACAGTCAGGTTCTCCTTTCTGTTAGGGAAACGCACATGAGAAATGTGAAGACAAGGAACAAGGTGATATTCACATTCTCAGGTGACCAAATACAGAGTGACGGTAAAAGAGGATGGATAGACCTGTACAGGTACTGTCTTGCTCCTGGCACCAGTTTCTTTCTCTGCAGGATGCTACCACCATGTGCATCCAGCAGGGCAGAGCTCTCAGGAGAGGACATTTGGTGATGGTTCATGGAGAGGACTATTTGGCAAGGCAGAGCCATACAATATGCAATATTCCATAAACGTTAGGAAATGCAGTGAGTTATTTTTATACTTAAAAGGCTGAACATTAGAATTAGGAAAAGTTAGTGTCAGAAGATATCTTAGAGATATCATCTCAACATCTTCATCTTACATATGATAAAACAGAGCTTAGTGTAGAAATGTGGTTAACATTTTAAGCTATTTCACTTCTATAATTTAAAACATATCATTTACCACAGAAATGATGCTCTTGGTAAAAGCTGTCAGTAGGACACAGAACCTGAAAAACTTACTGTAAAATTAGAGAAAGTGATTTATAGTGCAAATCATTGAATTCAAATCCACTTTGGCACAACTTGTGCTTTAAACCTGCACCTTAAAACACACAAATGTCAATCAACTTTTAGATGTTAGCAAAAATGATTTTGCACAACAAATATTCAGGTCTTCTGATGGATGACATGTAGCTACAAGCCAGTTATTCCCAAGAAAACAGAATACCATGTCAAAAGGCACTTGCAGTGTTCAGGTCTCCAGGAGAAGGACATGGAAAAGCACAATGTTTTTAAAGACACAGCAGTGGAGACAAACACATGCTGTACACATGACGCTTCTGTCCATGTCCTTCCTGTGCTCCTCACCAGCTTGTAGAAATGTGGAACCGCCACAGTGCTTAACTGGAAAATTTGAAAATGAGATATTCCTGGAAGCCATCAAGTCATTCTAGGCCAGCAGTTCCTTCCTCTCTATAATTATGTCTAGAGTCGCTCATCTTAAGGTCACTTTGAGGGTACTCTTATGTGAAATTACATATTTAAAAAATTACTACAAATGTCTGAATGTCAGTCAGAAATAACTATGAAATCAGAAGTGGCAAAGAACCCATAATTAAAACAGAATTAAGGGGTCTGATCATATCCAGATCTACTGACATGACATTTTTAACCCTTAACAAAACAGAGAGAATTCACATGAAACTTTAAAAGAAGTAGTTCATTTAATTTCATTGTGAGTGAGGTTAGCTGTAAAGATATTGAAAACAGGTTATTCAAAGAAATGGAACTTTACTACTCAATTGAAGAAACCTGTTATACGTTAGTTCTTTTAAACCAACTCATATTATTATTATTATTATTATTATTATTAAAGAATCAAAATTCTATTATTTGTAGTGACTTCACTGTTTTTTTTTTTTTTGCCCCATCAGAATGACAGAAGTTACTGCTAATAATTAGCTTTCATCTCTGTTTTACAGAACTCTCAATTTATAATCTATAACTTTTCCCAGTCAATTATACTTCCAGGCCTCTCTGGGATTTGGCTAATTTCAGTCTAATGCAGCCTTACTGAATTAAAGTAGAAATTAAGCAACTATTGTGATTATATGTTTGTAAAATACCTTAAAGGAGAAAACTAGAAGGCCTCCCTGGTTTTTATCTTACAGAGAGAAAAGTATAAAGAGTAATTCTATTTAGAAACAGTCACATGTCATTTAATGCTAGGGCATGTTCTAAAAATGGATGGACAGGAGCATTCTCTTGCGAACCACACAGAGTGAACTCACACAAACCAAGAATGCTGTGTTGTCACCTGGCATAAAATCTTACAGGACCTCATCCTCTATGCCACATGTCACAAACATCGCAGTATGTGGCAGGCAACTGTACCCTCACACCATTTATTCTGCAATTAAACAGGTTCTGTTTTGGCAAGTGTATTTGCTTCTTAGGGAGATTCATAACCATTGTTATTTTGCACTGACACCATCTGTTAATTAAACGTACAAGCAAAATAGAGACAAGGCAGCATCGTGGTTATCTTTTTATTTGAAACTTTGAAATCTTTTGTAAGCCCCTAAAATTTTCAAGCCAAAAGTACAACAAGAACAATAAACTGGGGGCTAACAATGATTGGATTGGTCCGTTCCATTCTAAAAGCTTTACGGGTAGTAATATAATTACTCCTCATAGAGACACCTTGAGATGCGTTACCATGCCCGTTATACAGATAAAGAAATAGAGGTGCACAGAGGCTAAACACCAGACTTATAGTTAGTACACAAGATTTGTCAACACTGGGCTTTGTAAAGCCTAGACAGAATGCTTTCTGGGTTGGAATCTGCATTTATTTTTAGTGAAAGATTCTTAGTTTTCTACTATATTTCTATGTTCTCCATTACATCCATTTTCACCAGAAGCACGAATTTCTAAATTGCCATTTCCAGAGAAATAAACTGTTATGTAAATTGCACTTATTATGCTGTAAAATCATTTTTATTTTTTATTTATTTATTTTTGATACAGGGTCTTGCTACTCTGTTTGGACTTGTAGTGATCCTCCTGTCTCAGCCTGCCCAGTGCTGGGATTCTAGGCAGGCACCACCCTACCCTGTTCTGGAGCCGGCATGCATTTGGTACCAGGGATCGAACTTGAGACTTTACACTTGCCAGGCAGGAACTTCTGTTGCTGAGCTTTCTCCTTTGCTCTAAAAATTATTTTTAAATAGACAAGTTATACACATATATTGTACATCTAATGCACTAAAATATGTATATATAGTAAAATAGCAAACTGAGCTAATTCATGCATGCAGTACCTCACATGCTTATTATGTGATGAGACTCCCTAACGTCTTCTCTCAATGATTTTTAAGAATACAAGGCATTGTTATTATTTTCAGTCATCCTGAAGCACAACAGATCTCAGGAACTAATTTCTGCTACTGCTGAAATTCTGTATCTCTTGCCTAACATCTACTTTGTTTCCCCAGTCCCTGGCAACCAGCAAGCTGCTCTCTACTTCCATGAGTTTGAATTTGTCATACTGTTCAATGCTACCACATATTATATCCTTAGGTTCAAGCTTCTGTGGACCACCATGGCATGACTTAGTCACAAAAAATTCCAAGGTGGATTTTTACAATGATAGTAAGACAACATATAATTTTATATTCTTCACCAACTACAGCTATGCTTTATATCTTTCTTATGCTGTACCAGACACAAGCCATAATTACTGATGTCTAATAAAAGCAAAATTCCGAATGGTGAAGGAAGCTATTATGGTAGTTAACCCAGCTATTTCCTCTGTTACAAATAAATATTGCTTTACCTAATGTACAAAAAAAAATCAATATGCTGAATACCTCTTTCTAATGATCTTGGTTCAACCAACAACTCTAAAAATGAAACTCAAATCTTGCCAGAAGATATTATGCAGAACCTGGAAATAAGTACAAAGTATTCCCAAGTGTCCCCAGTCTAGGACCTTAGAGAGAGAATGAGTCCCAGGGCCAGGTTGCATCCAAAACTCAGATCCTCCCTGGCTCCCTACCTTTCAGAAAAGAGATCTTCCCACATTGTGTCTTGCTTTTTACTTCACAGATATCCATGTGAAATCAGTGATGATGCTAGTGAGGCAGAGGAGGATGATGACAATGATAATCCAAACAGTTGGCTGGTGCTGGAGTGGGAATCTTGGGATAACCAACACTAAATGCCTTCAGACATCAAATATCTCCAGTAGAAAACCATTGCTTTGATGTTTTAGTGTAACTACTGCCAAAACGACCACATGAAAACCACTGCTTGGAATCAACAATTTCCTAATATAGTCAAATTCAAGGAAACTAGGGTACAAAGCAGCACTTCAGAAGCTATTAGCTACACTGCTACTTGCTGGTATGTCCCCAAGTTCTGGGAAGGGATGGCAGCAGACATGGCTGCGATTGGCAAGATCTTAGGCTCACAGGTTCAGGACTAGGACTGTTAGTAAGAATGAATTACTGAAGAATCATATACTCAGTTATACTCAATTATATGGCAGCTAATTTTCCAGAGGCATAAATATGATCCCTGTTAGATAAATAGAGCAGGAGAGGTGAGAGAAAACACCAAATTTACTGGCATATTTACAAAATGCTTCCTTTTACTTATGTCAGACTTTGGAAGAAAAAAATGTAGCCTATCATGTGGACTTCATCAGGCTAGTGATTCTGACCTGTATGCTAGTTTTATTCTTCTCCATTTATTAAGAATAACAGAGTAGTATTGGTAAATATTTAATCATGTGAGAGTAGGATAAAACAAAGTAAAACAAGTTTCTGCATACAGCATATTTTAGTTATGTAACATATGGGTATGCTTGTAACATACCTCACAAACACACTTAGAAACCTACCTGTTACCTATCTACCCCTTACCCTCACTCCATCTAGGTGTACAGAAAAAAATAAAATAAAATACCTAAAACCGGATCATGTACTAGCATTAGCTATGGCTATTTTTCTTTTAATATTTTTTTGTGTTTACAAATTTCAATTATAAAAGGATAAGTGTTTTCTAAAAGAAAAGAATTTCTGAAGGTATAGCAGGCATTTGCAACATACCATATTGCTAATTATTGAGTAAATATTTCTCTATAGTGACTGAGACATGCATGTACCTGAATGCACACTTGAACATTAATCATGGAAAGTCAAGCTGAATGGATTAAGAAATGTCTAGCAGATTAGTGGAGCACAGTTCTGGGTGTGTCAGTGGATGGCTGAGGTGTGGGCCAGCAAACTGAGGCAGAGAAGACTCACTCCCTGTGTGGGTGGTACCAGTTGGTAGGCTTGACAGGATAAAAAAAAAAGGAAATGAGAAGGAACAGTTTCTTCCTGTTTTGGAAGAGCTCCTGAACTTCACAAGTGAATTTGGATATTGGTCTCCAGTTTCGTTAGCCTTGCAAGGCAGACTTGCATAGGCAGCTCTACAGTGGGATTCTAGACCTCTGATCTTGGACTAGTGCTACACCCTTGGTCCCTCTCGTTCTGTGCCTTCCATCTTCTTGGACTTGGCTGCTACCAAGTCCTCTAACTCCAGGGCACAGATGGCCACAGTGCACTCTTCTTCCTCTGATGCTGCAGACTGCCATCATGGATGCTCCTGCCTGTGATCCTCTAAGCCTTGTTATAAATCCCTTTGTAAAATTATACCCATATTTTCATTGATTCTATTCCTCTAGACAATTGCGTTAGTGAGGATATTGCATACACTTTGTACACTATATACATATATAATATGAATTACTTCACATACACAATTTATGTATATATTTTATATATATATGTATAAATTTACTATGTGTGTATCTCTCTCTGTCTGATATATTTATATCAGATATTGGAAAGTCACCAGTGACTTTTTCTTTTTTGTGGTACTGGGGATTGAACTCAGGACCTTGCACTTGCCAGGAAGACACATGTTGCTGAGCTATCTCCCTGGCCTTTCCCATCTT
>NW_004524592.1:12288373-12290792 GCF_000260255.1 Octodon degus
TAAAGATTTAAAATTTCTGAATTTAGTTCAACTTATAATACCACATTTCCAAGAAAAATGAACCTTTTGCAAAGACATTTAAATAAAACCATACCAAGATACACAAAAATGAAATTGTCCAAAACTTCTTGTAAAGAAAAAATCATTAAAGCATATACATAAAAATATTAGCTATGGAAGAACAAAATTAAATAGCATCGTATTCCACACTAGAAAGAAAAAAAAAAGGACCAAGTGTGTAAGAAACTGATTACTTTGTTGAAAGGGATAGTTAAATTGTGTTTGATCAATTTTATATGCCTATATGGGTGATCTGAGCAAGGACTTTGAAGATAATATGTATTATAACAATTATTGTTAATTTTATATCATCTTGTTTTGAAATTCTGTATTATTTTTATTGTTTCTTTTTTGCCTCTGTGTTAATTTTTCTCTTCTTGTTTTTTTAAAAAACTCAACCATCAATTCTCTACTTTTCTCTTACTGGGACTACCAGTGGCCTTAGAACTCCTTTACCAGTTCTTAAGACATTTTCCTTGCCTGGTCTCAGGATACCACTGTCCTATCTCCTCTCATACCCACTGCCTATGCTTTTCCAATACCCACGGCTGTTTCTTCCTCTCCTCACCTGTCCCTAAGTACTGCAGTGTCCAGGGTTCCAGCATCTGACCTCGTATCTGCCATTTTTACTCCCCAAGTTAAATTCTTTGAATTTCATGGTTTTAAATAACCTTTCCACACCTCAATTCTTTTTACTGTTATCTCTCAACTACAGATTTCATCCCAGCCTTTTACTGAGCAACATCACCATAGTTTTACCTTGAAATAATCATGGCTGAAAAATCATGCCCTCCAGCTGTTCCTCCTGACATATTTCACCAGTCAGGAAAGGCTATTGCTCCAGACATTCAGGCCTGAGGCATACTGTTGTCACTGACTCCCTTTCTACCTCTATTTCACAACTAACTCATAAAAGCATCTCGTCACCTGTACCCTCACTAGGACTCTCAGAATCTTATCATCTGGCCATTTGTCCCACTACCTCTGACCTGAGGTCATCTGTAGTAAGTTGTTTTTCTCACTGCTCTCTTCTACTTTTCTGCTATTCAGACCATTTCTAAACATGGTTAAGGAAGTTATATTAAAATAAATATTCACAACCTTCTAGGACTTCCCACTTTATTCCAAGAGAAAGTCAGTCCCTCAATGCTCCATAGATTCTTACAAAACTCAGTGCCCTAACTGTCCTTTCTGAGCTGCTCTTGCTACCCCTATGCTCTGCCCCAGAGCCCTCTTTCTTTTCTTCAACGAAACCACATTTTTCTGCCCAACTCCTTTACAGGGCCTTTTCCCTGTGTGTGAACACCTCTCCAGAGTTTTGTCAATTGTATTCTTTCATTTCCTTCAATTCTCTGCTCAAATGTCACATTATCAGTGAGGTCTTTCTTGACCATCCAATTTAAAATAGTTTTAATCCGTCTCCACCACTCCACCTTTTCTATTATCTTGTTTTGTTCTTCTCATGCCATTTACCACACATTGTGATAAATATACTTCTTTTGTACAATGTTTTTTGAATGCAGGAACTTTTCTATTCTGTTCCCTTGACCCCATGAATGCATCCCTAGTGCTTACACCATGTCAGACTCATAAACAGGCATGTGATAAATGTTTTTGGATGAATGAGCCAGTGTCCAATGTGTGTATTTGTATGTACCTATAAAGGTGTATCCATGAGTGTGCTTTTAAAACTTTCTACACTCCAATAAGCAAATGAATAGGTTGCTGTGGCTTTATTTGATTCAGGAGTTTACAACATTTACATTAAATATAATTATAATAAGTAACAGGTGTCAAATGAATAAGGATTTTATGGTTAAGTTTAATGAGGTTCTAACTTTAAAAGAAATATGGTCCAATTTTTCTTTTTTATCACGTTTCCTGCTCCAGGCAGAGACAACATTGCCCACTTACATATAAGGTACTTGATAAACGCACAGAGGTAGGTGTACCTGAGCTGCTGCTTGTGATGGACGGTGGCCTGCGCATGGTGGCAAAGTGTACTGGGTACCCCAGACTACAGACGAAAGTTGCACACAGCAATCTTCATTGCACATCTCAAGCTTGGGCAGTATTGTGATACACTACTGAACACCACATTGTCTATATATCCATCTGCACTTGTCCATTCATCTATCCTCATGCATATATGCAGGTACCACACACACACACACACACACACACACACACACACACACACTGTAGCTTCCACAAGGCAATACTTTCACAGGGCACAACTCATTCTGGTGCTTCCTAAGCTATCCAACTCTACTTTTAAAATTTGGTTACAAGTTATTAAAATTGGTCTGTAACCCAATAGTGGACCAGTTTTCATTTTAAAATACAAAGAAATAAGATA
>NW_004524592.1:12290949-12294559 GCF_000260255.1 Octodon degus
GATATATTATATTTGATATAGGAGAATATGTAATTTATGATGTTGGAGAATATATATAAAATATACATATTTTCACATATATATGTTTGTCCCTTTCATGTACTTATTGCTCTTTCTATATCTCCATTTTCTTGCTTTGTTTTCTGTCATGATATTTCTCTTCCTAACACAAAGAATAACCTGTTACAGTTGGAATTCAGATGTGAGACTGGTTCATTCTGGCCTGAGTGACAACAGCCACTTGGGAAACCATAATCATTTGACAAGATTTTATCAATCACCTATGTGCAATGCCCAGGCTATATAGAACATAACTAGCAAATGGGAGGGCCTTTCTGTTTCGTTTACTTTGTTATCTGGAGAGGAAGGAATAGGGTCTAGAATAGAAAGGAAATGGAGAAGGCTACACAGTCAGGTCCTGCCAGTTCCATTAATCATTTTTTAAAACAAATACCAAAGATAATTATTTGGTGTGATAGGAAGAGACAGGAAGACGGATTAACTCAGGAGACATCCATATAATTAGCTTAAGAGTGTTCCAAATGGGGCCATTTCTAGAAACACAAATGTCTTGTGCTGCAAAGGAGTGTTTGATTCATGCACAGGAGTGGTAATAACCTAGGCTTGCAAAGCCCGGGGGAACCCACCAGGCCATGGGACCACTGTGCAATTTCCCAGAAGTCCAGGTCAGAACCTGAAAGCATCCATGCTGAACCTTTTATGGCCTTCATTTCATTAAATGCTGTGCTTTTGGCTCAGCACGAGCAAGCTCTGGATGTCTTTGCCTTGCCTCCCAAATGTGTAATTAGTCTGTGTTATGAGCAGCTTACTTTATGCAAGAATTATGTTTCACATGCAATCATTTTGTCACTTACCAAAACTCAAACAAAAGGGCCTTAAGAAAGAAAAATGAAAAAGACTTTTTATATATAAAGTAGAAGCCATACATGGCAATTCTGCCAGAATATTTTATAAGCTTAGTCCAAGTAAATTCTCGTTAATTTTTGCCTAAGTAAATTCTAAGGGTCTTAAAGGGATAAAACTTTTCTTATAGCTAAATAATTTTTTTCACAACAATGAAAGGAAGGATAGGACACCTGAAAGGTGTTTTATTTTCTGAATTTGTTTTAATCTTCTAAAAATGCACTGGGTCATTATTATAAGCAGGAAAGATTTTGGGCCACTTGGACTATATAACATTCAGAATGTGATTATTATCCTACAGTTGGGATCAGAAGCTCATGCTAACAGCAGGGAGTCACTTCATTTTTATTGTAATCTTCATGGAGTAAAGACAAGGTGGTGAGTAATGAGCAAGTGCACGCCACATAAGTGGTAGTGGAAGGAGAATTGGTGTAGTAAATGGCAATTTCTTTTGTCTGATACTGATAATGTATAAACAACATCAGAAAAATGTTTGGAGAGTCACAAGTAAGGAAATACTCATTTATTTTTCTTAGGGGCAATAAAGACCAATCTCAAAAAACAAGAGATCAAAGTGTTGAAAACTTTAAAAATTTGAATTATACTCTAAATTGTTGAGATTCAGGCCAAAATTTAATATTATATATCAACCACAAAAAGAAAAATGTATCTTAATTTTGACATAAATAGAAGTTTCAGAAACTTTATGTAAGCAACACTGACAATTTAAAAAAAAACCTTATTTTAAAAAGAATAAAAAATAATTAGAAATGATATAGAATTTCAAAAACATGTAGATGACAGGTACTTCAATAATGTCAATATTTCAAATTTATGTTTTTACTGTGACATCCCACAGTGGATAGTTAATCATTTTAGGTAATGTTAAACCAGTTGTGTTAGTTGATACATTGTGTCAACTTGGCTGAATCAGCTCCGCAGATCTCAGATGGTGGCCTCGCCCTGCAGGTGGGCAGGGCCCAGGAATGGAGAAAGGCAGGAAGCCGCCCTGCCTGGTTTCCTGCCGCCCCACCCTGGTTCTGTGGAGAAGTCCCAGTCTTTGGAGGAGCTTGGTCTTCGCAGCCCCGCCACTTTTGAGGAACTCTGATATTCACTGTGGAGCGCTGGTCTTCACAGTCAGCATAGAAAAGAGAGGCTTGATGGACGCCGCAGCTGCTGCTCCTCCTCCTCTGCTCGTCATTGTTTTCTGCCTTATGAACTGCTGTTGTTTGCCTTGGAGCCAGCGGAATATGGACTGGACCCTCCAGTAACTGTGAGCTAAATAAACCTTTCCTTCCTTCATTTTGAGTGTTGGGTATTTGTCTCAGCAACGAGTAAAAAGTAACTAAGACACCAGTGACATTAAAACATTTTAGATATTACATTTTAGATTCATTTTATGTATTTTAAATTCATTCCCTAAAAGGAACTAAAAGGTGGAAACTACTAAAGGCAAGAGTTCATTGCAGATTAAACTTCTCAAAAACCAATTTTCTTGAAGTAAAGCAGCAAACTAATACTAGAAAACAAATGTCACAAAATGGCCATTCATCGCTGAAGCCCCTAAGAACACACTCAGCCACCTTATCTTTGACAAAGGGGCCAAACATACTAAATGGAAGAAAGATAGCCTCTTTAACAAATAGTGCTGGAAAAACTGGCTCTCTACATGCAGAAAACTCAAACTTGACCCAGGTCTATCACCATGCACTAAACTAAAGTCAAAATGGATTAAAGATCCAAACATTAAAGCAGAGACACTAAATCTCCTGGAAGAGAAAGTGGGAGGAACTCTTGAAGACGTAGGGGTAGGCAAAGAGTTCATGGACAGAAATCAAATCGCACGGGGGACAATTGAAAGAATTAGCAACTGGGACCTGCTCTTACTGAGAAGTTTTATCACGTCAAAAGGAGTTACCAACAAAGTAAAAAGCCAATTCACAAATTTGGAAAAAATTATGACAAATAAGTACTCAGACACAGGTCTGCTCTCTAGAATCTATAAAGAACTGAAAAACACTAGGGCCCCAAAATTTAAAGACCCAATCCAGAAATGGGCATCTGAGATGAACACATGCTTCTCAGAGGAAGAAATTAAAGAAGCGAATAAATATATGAAAAAATGCTCCACATCACTAGCTATCCGCAAAATGCAAATTAAAACAACACTGAGATATCATCTCACCCCAGAAGAATGGTTATCATAAAGAAATCACCCAACAACAAATGTTGGAGAGGATGTGGGGAAAAAGGAACCCTTTTCCACTGCTGGTGGGAGTGTAGACTGGTGCAACCATTATGGAAATCAATATGAGGACTCTTTTGAAAAGTTGGTCTGGAAATCCCCTTTAAACCAGCTATTCCTCTGCTGGGAATTTTCCCAAAGGATCTGAAAACATCATATCATAGGGATATATATGTGCCTATGTTTATAGAAGCACAATTTGTGATAGCCAAATCTTGGAAACAACCAAGATGCCCATCACCTGAGGAATACTTGAAAAAGATGTGGTATTTTTACACAATGGAGTATTATTCAGCTATTAAGAATGATAAACTGCAAGTCTTTATATTGAAGTGGATGCCACTTGAACATATACTGATAAGTGAAATAAACCAGACACACATGTGTAAATATCGTATAGTCTCCCTAGTACAAGAATTCAAAAGAAGAAATACAAATAGA
>NW_004524592.1:12295544-12375827 GCF_000260255.1 Octodon degus
AAGTATAAAAATGAAATATGAGAAGTAAAGCCATGCTGTTATGTTGAGCTGTGGGGGACTCAGGTCAACAATTTCTGACATTGCCAGTTAAGCAGAAGACCCAATACTATTATGGGCTACTGGACTCTTTTAGAACATTTTGCTGAGTTAACACACCTATAATATTCAAATAATGGAACTTAACAAAAAAAAGGGCATACAGATGAATGTCCATTTTGTATCTGTGTATTAAAAGTGGTTAGGATAGATAAATAGTTACATTCTCTTAATGAATAGAATGATTTGTTCTAATGGTGTTTGTAAATAGGATATCAAGTCTGCATCTTGTATAGCAATTGACCACTAAGAAGAATGTATGCAGTGTGTTAATTATTGAAACTGTCCTACCAATTTGATTTGAAACTGTCTCGTTGCTATTTGTTTATCAATAAAATTATGGCAAAAAATGGTCATTCATTACTGCCTGTTTAATGTAAGAGCAATTTCACATAATTTTAAGTCAGAGATTAACAAAGATAAAAAAGATTTTCTATAGAAACCTCCTTCACTTATACAGTAGAATATAAACTTGAAAGAATGTATTAGGACCTCACACAGTATCCCTTCATTATGTGTATGTTTGCTCTTCTATATTGGTTGAAATACATTTAATAAAGAAATGAATAATATATTGTGTCATTAAAAGTAACGTAAACAGATAAATTCAGACCACACAGAATTTTAGAACGAGAAATTGCTTTTTTAGTATTTAGCAATAATAGGTCTTTAGCTTTGTTTTTACTCTTTCCTACTAGAGTAGACTAGAGAAACTTTATGAAAATATCTTAAATATTTTACATTCAAGAATTTAGGCTTTTGTTTTTTTCTGTATTTTAGGGAAAGGTCTACAGGGTGTTCAGGGTCTCACTACTAGATCAGATTCTAGTCATTCTCCTGTTTACAGCTTCCCAAGTGCTGGGATTACAGGCACATGTCACCACGCCCAGTTGCCCGGGGGGGTGGGTCCGGAATGGCAGGCCTGGGGATCAAACTCCCGACCCCAGAAGAATTTAGGCTTTGTTATGAGCATAATTTGTAATCATTTAATGGACAGAAAAGGAAACATAATGGGCCTGGGCCTTTGTACGGCAGACCATTTGGGAAGTTGTAGATTGGCGACTCCCCCTACCTTTGTCTGTGTATGTCAGGCTGAACATTGAGGACAGATGTGAAATCACAACCCTCGGCATCATCACACTGCAGTGAGCATGTGGTCCAGGTGCCACAGACTAGATTAGGTGTTCTACACTCTCTTTTAACAGCTGGTCCACAAACTGCTCTGATTCCTGAGAATTTCTGGCCCAGGGCTGTGCCTATTCATGGTAGGCTCCAGAATATGAACAAATACACAAACAACCACACCAGCTCTCCCTGTATCAGATCAATCTGATATACTTTCAGCTATTGAATGTGGAGAGTTCCGGAGGCTTTCTAATATTTTGAGGCAGTGATTTATCACAGGTTTCTCAAAGCCTTTCAAAAGTTAATACCCATTCAAAATCTTTGAGAGGGATGTAAAGTTTTGCTTTTGTCATGTGAAACACAAGTCAAATGGGTACAGCATTTTATAGAAATTGCTCCCCACTAGGCACTTACAGGGATGTTGCATTGGCAGCGCTGGCTACCAATGACAGCGGAGCCAAAAGCAAAAAGGGTTAGCGAGTGATCTGACCACTGAAGACAGCCTGGAGATGTCACCCACATGGTTATCATTATTTCCATTCCATCATTCTTGTGTCGTGCTTTTGCACACAGACATCTCTCACAACTAGCAGGCCAACAGCAGTGTGCTACAGAAAGTAGTACAGCTGTTTCATGCCAGCCTTTAAAAGATGTCCTTTGAGTACATGCTGAAGCTTTTACATTTAGGTATCCTCTTTTCCCCCACAGATGGGGATAAATGAGTTTTAGTTTCCTTATGAGGATTTCTTTCTTTTTCTTCTTCTCTCCCTCCTTTCCTTGCTTCTTGAATTTTGGACTGGGATTTCTGTGAATAGCTAAAGATAATAAATCAAAAGCCATTTTCAGTGAAATCTTCTTAAGTGTTATGATCACAGAATAAGACCCTGCACCATGACAGTGAAAATATAAAAATATGCTAGATAGCAACCCACATCTATTATCATTACTTACAGTACAATGAGTTTACTAGTAAAGATAATATTACTTTCTTACAAGTCAAGAATTCTAAGGTAGGGTTATATCTGTCTCACTTTTCTTACAGGACCCAGTAAATGTTCTTTAGTTTAAGGCTCAGATAGTAACATTTATTAAATTCTTTCACAATGAAGTAATAATACTAACACAACTTCAAAAGAGTAATATCTTTATAGAGGTGAAAGGGGTAGTTTCCGTTGGTTGGTTAAGGGTTATAAGTAAACCAAATGATAAAATCATAGACATTTTTATCTCATCTTTATCTGATGTCTGTTGCATCTAATGTGATTCCAGCTGGAAACCAATCCGCTTTAGTATGCTATTAATGATAAATAATTCTAAATTCCAAATAGGGGTTGAGAAATCTCAGTGGGTAACAATCATTTAAAATTCACAGTGATGTTTGCTTTTGTAATGAAAATGTTCTTACCATGTATATAACACACCATGTAGACAGACATATAATTCCTCATTTATCTTAATAATTAAATCAATTACTCTGTTAAAATTAATTGTCAGATAAAACTGACTAGGAAATAAGAAGTCATTTAGGTCTGATAAAGGATGCAAACTCATCAAAATTAAAACGTGAATATATCTTCCTATTGTTACACTACAAACAAATTGAAGAGAGAGAATTCTACTGAGACTTAATTCTGGGGCAAAGTGAATGAGCCTGTCAATTGTCTGTTGTCTCCAAAATGCTGCTTAAAAAAATTCCAAAAATTATGATATATACAATAAAGTATTTGTTGTTGGCTCACATGTCAGTTGGCTGGGTTTGGCCAATCCAGTAGAGCTCAGTAGTTTTGCTACTAAGCTATGATCTTTTGTTTTGATTTGCTTTGTTTTTTTTGAGTCAGGGTCTTAGGTTCACAAGACTTGAACTCACTATGTAGCCCAGGCTGGCCTCAAACTTATGGAGATCCTCCTACTTGAGCCTCCCAAGTGTCAGGATAACTGGTCTGTGCCACAATGCCTACTGATTCACAAAGCAAATCACCACTGGATGCTTGAAGCATGTATATCATATGATGAAAAACAGGAAGCAAAAATGGAAGTATCTTTCAAGCAATTACTCACATAATATCTACTAAATCTGCCTGGCCTTATTTACTTTTCCAATTTCTCACACTGGAGAAACCAGTTGGTATTTGAACATGTGTGTACAATTTATTTCACTTTGGAGTATACTCTCAAGGTGCCTCCATTTACCTAGAAATGTCTCAAGGAGAAATTGTATAATAGGTACTGTGAAGTAAGAATAAAATGTTCAAATGGAAAGGGGTACTCTAGGGAAGGGGAGGGGAAAGGAAGAAAGGAAAAAGAGAAAAATAAAATCAACTGGCCCAAAGAATCCACAGAATTAAGTTCACAGGCTCTGGCTGGCAAAATATTCTCCCAACGCCATTGGACCATGTCAAGGCTGGCTGTATTTAGGAGTGAAGAATTGAAACCAACAATCTCACATGACAACTGGATGGCACTGTTTCTGGACACATGGATGGTATCAAGGGTTCATATTATAATACAGGCTCTGTGTTGATCTGAATACTTCCCTTTATTTATCATTCTTCTTACAGTCTGAACCTCAGAGTAAGTTCTGGGGCTGTGACATTTTCCCAAGGTCAAGATATAGCTGATATTCTGGCGATTTCTCCCTCCACATTAGGCCTGATTCTCAAGTGGACCAGTCATGTGGTGGCAGAGTCCCAGCTACTCGGTTTGGGGTATGGAGAATGGCTTCTCACGTCCCATTTCTCCTTCTCAGCTCTCAGCTGCTGTGCGCCTCCCCCATTAGGTTATACATGCAACACAGGGCAAGGGAGCCAAGCTGGGCTTTGTTCCCTTAAAATCACTGTGCAATTATGAGAAGTTCAAGAGTTTGCACACTTTCAGTTAGTATTTTGCTAGATGCAGGTTGTAGAGGACTTGTGTTTCCCCTGAACCAAGAGAACCAAGAGACCTTCATTTCCAAGGAAGTCAAGTGTGCTTCTAATACTAGGAAGAACTATGTGAGGTCTGCTCACACCTATGAAATTAAGATTTTTTTTTAATTGATGCAGCTTGCTTCATTTTTTACTGCTGATAAATAGAAAAAAGATTCATCAATGAATAATGGGTAAATGTATAATTTTGCTGAAGTACTTCCTCGACAGAAAATGCCCATGATTTTTATGGTACTTAATTAAATCATATACAAGGAAAGAAAAACTTCATTTCCTATATTAGTGTATATATACCACATGGAGACAGTATTTTCAACTAAAAAGAAATTTTATAGTGAAAATGGAATGGAATAAAAGGTTTTATTCATATATGAGATCCTTCATGTTTCAGCATATAAACCACCTCCTCTTTGTCATATTCCTAAATCCTATCAGCAGAGAAACAATTTATCCTGCTCAGAGGTCCCATTTTACTGTGCTTTGCCTATGCTTATGATTCTTACCACTTTTTTCTGCTCTTACAATTATATTCTAGCTTGTCCATCTTCACTCTGCTCTACCACTGCGATCTCATCAAGAGCAGAAATTATGCTTAATTCAAACTTTGAATCCCATTTAGCATCCAGCAGGATGCATGTATCTAATAAATATTTGTTGTGGGATGACTTCATAAATTTTGTTGACACTTCTCTGCCATGCCTTTTGAAAATAATGGCCTTGCATCTTATCTACAAAAATCATAGTTTTAAACATGTCTAACCTAAATTTTCTCATAAGTTTGTTAGAGATAACTGAAATTAATCACATTACATATGCGTCTTTCACTTTATAGCTGCGATTCTCTCTGCCTAGAAATCATGCTCTCCTCAGCCCCTTTTGTCAACCACTCACAAACTTATGCATCAGAACCCATCTTGATGGCCACCTACTCTCTGTTCATAGACTGATCTGGGCCTGCACAGCATTCCATACACAGCTCTAATCACATGATGTCCTACTTACTATTATTATTATTTTCAAGAGAAAAAACAAAACAAGAACAAAGATAAAAACAAAATCAAAGTAATATAAAATAAAAATGGTATAGAATTTCAAATCAAGTAGAGGAAATTAACAACATTTGTCTTATTACATACTGTTATCATCAAATTTGTTTCTTAGATTACAGATAGAGGCATGCAAGATTGAGCAATTAAAACATTAACATAAACCTTGCAATTTTTTCCTTGTTCTTTGAGCATTTTTTGATGTCCTAATTATTTATTACTACATAAATGTTCATCTTGTACATCTTTCAAGACTTAAAACACAATGATGACCTCCCTGCTTTTGTTCTTACCACTTAAACCTAATCAAGTACGTGCTGAGAACCAGTGCACCACATACTGTTGAGAGGACATGGTTTGCAAGTGCTTGTTCAGTTATGTCTTTCATTTTAGCTCAATATGGGCCATGTTTTCATTAATATTAAAAAGTAATTTTCAAACTGCTAATTTGATGTCAACACTTTGTGAGAGACCATCTGATAGGCTGATAGTATGTTTATCTGACAACAAGACTCAGCACCACTGGCATCACTCATAGGTGGTATCTTGGAATACCGGTAAAGTATCTGGGATGTCTGGAGTGAGTGCCCTTTTCTCTTAGCTTTCATAGTGCTTAGCATAATCGTGACCTATTTGCACTTTGATGCCTACAAAGACCTGATGTCCGCAAGAAAAGAGCTTGCAAATGTTTCTAAGATCACACATTTATTTTGGCTCATCTGATCACCATATCCGTTTTTAAGTTTTGATGTTGGGTGGAGTAAACCTGTCATTCACTCCTACTTTATTATGACAGCTGGTATTGTTTGGCAACTATCCTGTTCAAGTGAACCCTCTAAAATCAATGTTTCACATTTAAAACTAAGATTATGCCTACATCGATGCCCACACAATTGGTTGAAAAGTTTAAATTTACTCATTAAACAAATTCATTTGTTCTAAATAAAACTAAAAAGCAAACTAAAACTTGTTGTGACAGTTGGTGGGTTTTTTTTGTAATGAAATTGGACAGCAGTTTGTATACAGGCACTGATTAAAACATTTTTAATATTTTCAGTATCTTCTAGTCTTTGTTCTTTGAAGTCCTCCATGGATTAAATATAGATATGTAGAATATTTTTACATTCTATTTGACTTCAAAGAAGAATCAGTCTCGTAATTCAGATATAGTAATGGTTGGTAAAGAGTCATCTGATCAATTATTTTCTTGTTAAGATGGTCCTTGATTCAATCTTGGTCTCTGTGGACTTAGGATTCATCCCATTATTTAGCCACATGAAAAGTCGGGCACTGGCTAAACAAATAGGAGTGATTTATAAAGACAGCCATATTTCAGGAATATAAAGTAGTCCAGTGTATAATGACAACTGTATTGTAGGATGTCTCAACTTTGTTATGTTAAATTGTAGAAGGAAAACTGAACAAACCAGGAAATTCTAGAATTATCGTGAATAAATCAGTTATTAATACAAGATACTCTGTAATCATGATCCAATGTAACAGTAGGCTTTGTACTGTGCTGAAATCCCTAACATCTATCACAACTATCTCTGCTAGTAAAAAAATTAGCTACAACTTTCTAAGAAACATTAGGTGTCCTAGGAACATTCCTGAGCAAAACTTCTTTTTCCTATCATTCTGTTAGCATTTTCTCTCACATTATCTTAAATAGAAACAGATTTGAAAACTTAGAAAACAAAATGGTCTTCCTTTTATTTTCTTCACTCCCTGGACCATGGTAATTAATGTCTACTCAATAGCAAGCTCAATCATTTGTCTCCCCTGGGATAGTACTTTCAATTAAACCTTTTATTTCATCCGAGGATGCCTGTTCTCATTGACCACTGCACTTTTTATCTGTGGATTTATGATAATCTAATGCATTTCTCCTCTCTGGGAGAATGGCCTTATGCATCCTTATTGTTCTCACACCAGAAAAGAAGTGAAAAACAAAATTAGCTCCTGCAGAAGCCAGGAAGGAAACTGCGTTTGTTTAACATAGCGAGAGGCCTTTCACTACCTGCCCAGTGGCCTTGACCATTACACTGCCCTGGCCTCTCAATGTGCTTGCTGCCCCTGGCCGGGCTGCTTGCTTCTGATAAGAGATGCAAACTCCCTGGAGAGCCCCTGAGAAAGAGAGCACAGGCAACGCAATCCTCGGGTTATATTTGCAAGGATTTCTGAAGGAAGCTACCACATTTACATGTGATCGCTATTCTTTTCTGCAAGAAACCCTACAGGTTAAAGAAGAGCCACCAAACTGCTCCCTGAGAACAAAGGCTTGACTTTAAAGAAGTGAGCCAGAAGCTTGTCCATAGCGTTTTTGCCTTTACTTTCTTTCTCACTAGGACATACGTGATTTGGCTTTTGGTTTTGAAGCATACAAATAATAATGACAAGTTATTAATTGAAAAGAATTTCTTTTATATCATACTCAGTTATGAGCTGAAGATGAGGCCCAATCCAGTGTATTTCTGCCTACATGACATAGGGGATAAGTCACTATTATGTATGTTCCAGATATGAACAAATTCAGTAGTCTCCATCTTTGTTTAATTTCCTTGCATGGCTACACAGCACATAAAATTATCAAGTTAATAACTGCATTAATATTTATTTATATAATTTATTTACAACTTGTCTAGTACCAAAGAGGAACTGAGGTGGTTTGCATTAATAATGACACTGAAAATAATCTGCCAAGTTTTCAACAATTCAATAGTGTTGACATAGTCATATTTTTCTAATAGAAACCAGAATCCAGAGGGTTTTTTTTGCATTAAGGATAGCCAAAACCTTAATGAATAATATTTGTAATTCATTCACTTTTCTTTATGTGGAATGGAAATAAGGCTTAAATAAATGATGACTATGGGTACAGACAAGGCAATTTCTAGTTAGAAAACATGTTGTACGCCATAAGTTTATGAATTTGGTCTTTGCAAGTTGAATTGTTTTTAAAATTTTTCCCTCAGTAGAAACAGTGATAAATTTTCTCTGGGTTTCAGTTTGGCCCATAGGGCTTGTTTACTCCACATTATCACCAAAAACATACCAATAAGTAATAACTCATGTTCTATTTGATGGGCTGTATTGGTAATGTTTGATAGGGAATGTACCTAAATTCCAACTCAGGAATGAAGGAACACATTTCCTTCTGATGTACATATGGGAGTAAAGCCCCTTATGGTACCCATAGCAGTGGTGGTATCAGGAAAGGCCTGGAAAAAGATGCCATCTGCACATATAAGTACAGGAAGTGCTTGCATAGCTGGGGTCAAAGATATAGCCATGTGAAAGATCTGTTGGCATTTTGTTGGGTCTCCATTTATGTGGGGAACCATACTCTTTGGGTCAAGTATGCTCCAAACTGTAGGAAAAAAGTCACACTCAAGAGGAAAACTCCTGCTATCCATCCATATATATAGATCATTTGTAAGTCACGCACTGTTTGCACTATCATGCCAAAATTTGGTGCACAGAAATTCAGAGAGCAGTATTAAAAAAGAGGAAGAGATCTTAGGAGACTCTTTAACTCATTTCCTCTCCTTTCATAGATAAGAACGTCTTTCCTCTACTTACTGTCATATTACTTTCATTTGTTAATGAATTTTAATATTTATTACTTTGTGAAAACATGTTTCAGCTCTTATTCCTCAACCTCAGTGGAGATTGTGAATATCAGGAAGAGTAAATCTTTGTATATGGTGGAAGAAGAAAAAGAAAATATGTCTCTCTAGGGAGAACGGTATCTGTCATTGGAAGAGGGATTTATATTTACCAAAAGCGGCAGGTTAACAATGTTGCTAAACAAGTATGTTGTATCTCTAGCAACATATTTGCATAAGAAAACATCCAATCAAATTTGGTGCGTGGAATTAAGATAAAAACCAAGAAATTCAATGACCATCCCAAACTGGCCTGAATCTCATGTGCCATCCAATACTCATTGTGTTATAGCATAGTATACTTTCCATCTTTTCTACTCTAATGTGAGATATTATAACATTAGTAGTCCCAATGAATTGTATCTGCTTCAAATGTGACTTTGATACTATCCCCATCCAAAACAGACTCAGTTCCCCCTATTGTTTGGATCTTGATGGATGCTATCATTTTTTTTAAACACAAGAATAAGGTTAAAGGGCTACTATGAAACTTGCAAGGTTAGGCTTTAGGTGTCTTTACATCTTTTGCTTTTACTGTCTTAGCTATGCCATGTAAGGACACTAGACTAGTCTTTTTGAGCATGAGAAGAGAAAGGACAGAGAATCAAGTTATCAACAAAGTTGGCAGTAGGGCGCAGACATGGAGGACAGCTTAGAGATGCTTTGGTTGCACTCATCTTCCTGAAAACGTCCAAACCAACCAGCACAGAGCCATTTCCAGATCCATAGTACCATGAAAAGTAGAAATCATTATTTATGGTTTGTTAAACATCAATAGATTTCCACAGATAACTCGATAGATAACTCAAATTGATAGATAACTCATTGATAGCTATCTCAAACACAGAACTTACAGAAAAAGTGTCATTTAGATCTTACATTCACACTTAGTAGATTTTCTGTTATCTCTAGAAAATATCTGATTTTGGACTTGTAGTTTTGCTCAGAAGCTAGCCCAAGCATCCATTAATATTATCTGTATAACCAAAATATACCTTTCTACTTTTCATCTTGTTTTCTTCTCAGTTTTTCTCCCATCTTGGGTGCATGCTTTGTGATATCATTGGAAATCATTTTTTTCCTCTTTTTTGCTCTTTGACCCTATCCAAAGCTAACCAGAGTTCTGCCTCATAAATGTAATTTTCCATGATTATTTTTGACTTTCCTTTAACAAATTTTGCTTTATTTTTTATGGCTTTTAGTTCACTATTACTCTTTCAAATTCTTCCTTAAATTTGTGCAACTACTTTCTTGTTACACATGTGACAGATACCATGTTACATTTTTACACTGCTTCTCTAGTAGCTTTTAGCAATATCTAAGCTCCTGAAGTTCAAGGGTCATCTTTGACTGTGTTTTAGAATGCCCACTGTGTGGCACAGAATGTAGCATAAATAAGTATTCAGGAGATGTTGGATTAGCTAAACTGAGAAAATTTGTGCAGTACACACTTATTGAGCAATTATATTCCATTATGTGCAATGTGGACCAAAACAATAAGATAAAGGTCTAAGAAGTCAATTATCTTGAAGACCAGCACTTCTTTGAGTATCATGGAAGAGAAGAAGCATTTGGTTTCGGGGAGACAGTGTAGAAGTGAATTAAGAGTAAGATATTTTGGTTGGGTATTTCTGTGTTTGGTCAGTTTGGGCTAGTTTGCTTTTTATTTCACTCACTTGTATCAGTTTTCTCCTATATCAGACATCAAAAGATGAAATACACAAGAGCTGGGAGGATAGAGGGCAGAGGGCCTGCCCTTTAGGCCAGGCTAGCAATCTGTAACTCACCCTGGCAAGGTAAGGAAGATAGTTTCTGAATGCCAGAAGCCATGGGCTCAGTATCCATGGAATGAGTGACCGGGAAGGCATACTCTGCTGTCCTTGGAGCTGACACCTCTGTGCATTTTATTACCATAACTTTTCTCTTATATACATCTGGGGCACTAATGAAATTTAAATTCATGTACTAGTACCTCAATTTTCTTTACCACCTGATAATATGAAGGAGAAATAAGTATATTGTGCAAGTGAGAGATAACATGTAGATTGTTGTTTGCTTTCAGAAAGACTAGATGGGATGCCAAAAGCAAAAGAGGAAGAGAAAAGGAGAAGGGAAAAGGAGAGAAAGGAAAGTTCTAAAAATTGAAATAACATTTCCAGCTGTTAAACAAGCCTTGCTTAGGTCCTAAGCCTTTAAGAAATGCAAAGAATTAATTACAGAAAGACTAGGTGATAAAAGTCCTTCATATAACTCAATAAGTGGCCAGGAAACATAATTGAACTCGTTTATAATTGAATATCCTGCCATCCAGGGCAGATTTAAAGAAGGGTAAACTTAGAGAGACATAACCATATTAAATGTTCTTTTGTCTTTTTAACATTTGTAATAAAACATTCTTTGTAAAGAGAAAACTGGAAATGCAGTGAAGCTTCACTGAGGCAGCAGGAATTGCAGAGTCTATGAATCTCACTTCAGCATCTTAATTTAAATAATTATAATATGTTAAAGAAAAATGCATGTTAACCCCTGCAATGCTTTATTGTATCTGACAAGTTCAGACAAAGGGCACTGATCTACTGTTGCATTATATGTCATGTGTTCTGCACACTCATTAAAAATAATGAGAGCATATTTAAAAGTCATTGCCCAAAGAATCTTTGGGGACGGGGCACAGGAAGAGGTAAGAGGCAACAGATTGCTATTTAAGTTCTATCTCTGTTTTATTCTTAGGAGAAAAAAAAATCAGTGCTCTTAAGTTGATATTCTTTAATGATAAAGATCACACATTTTCCTGGAAAAACAGGCAGATGAAACATGTTCAGATCTCTCAGAATATACTTTCAAAATTAAATGGACTGGAGTGGCAGTTTCACAAGTATGGTATTTACTTTGTAGCAGTTGGAAAGTCATCCACAATCAATTAAGGTGGTATTTCCCCCCAATCTTTAAATACCCTTTACATAATGAACATATTTCCTTATCTTAGATGAAATGTACCTTAATAAATGTACTTATCACAGACACAGAGGCAATTAAGCAAATCAAGTTCATCCCCAGAGTTTTGCATCCAACTTCTAATCCAGCTGCTCTATAACAGCAGCCACCATAAATTATTGGCAACATTTGGCTAACTGGATAACACAGAAGATATAGTCAGGGGCTGGCAGAGTATATTTTTTATGAGCTTTTAAAACATGGATATTCAGAACAATTTTTTCTTCTAGCTCTGAGAAGACAAATCTTAGTCAGGGTAACCATAAATAAGACACATGTCTTATAACATGAAAGCAGCACCCAGCTTTGTGAGAGGACTTAACGGGTTCCAGTCCTCTGAAATGGCATGGCAGCTTCTTCCTCCTTGCACTACCTTTCAATTGCCAACAAGACTGGTTCTGTGAACAAAAGCTGTTAAGTATCTATATCATGACACTTGAAGCCATGTAACCTGGCAAAGTGACTAGCACATCCTCGTCTGTTTGAATAATACTGAACCACAGCATCTATCATCATCTATTTTACTAGGAGTAGATACTGCTGACAGGGCTTAGTAAAATTCTTTCAGGTATAAGTACTTCCCAGAGAGTAGCAAATGACTATTAATTCCTGGCCTTGTGGCGTATTGAATGCATTCTAGAAGTTGGCAAAGATTAAGGACCTTGTCTCTTGGCCTGCAGCACAAATCAGCCAAGGCACTTGTTTATCTCAGCCGAAGCAGAGAATTGCTTGAACAATATTTCTGATTTTGACAATGTTGACTTTCAGAAGGAACAATGTCTCATTTTCCTCATCTTTAACATGAGATAAACAGAGACTTAGGCATAGATATTTTACAGTGGTTATTTTAAGAATCATTTCACTAGGAACTCTGAGATTGGCACTGAAGTTCTACCTTAGCAGAACAATGGGATAGTGGAGCATGTCCAAGCTGGGGTCCACAGAACTTAACTGCTACTCCAGCTTTCAATGGAGGTGGTGAAGCAAAAGAAGAAGGGAACAAAACTGCAAAGAGATACCAGTAACCCAATCCCTAAGCCTCTCAGAGGTACCTTCCTTTGGTATGTGCCTAATTCTACAAGTTACAAGGTGGTACGTAACAAATTTTGAGGACAATCAAATTGAGTGTGGAAAGTTTAACACACAATCGAGTTGGGCCTGAGAAAGTGAAGTACAATTGAGTTTGCCTAAATGAATCAGGTGTAATTGAGTTGAGTAACTGGATTGCACTCAGCACTGGCCTTTTGCCAAAATGAAGGGCACATAGCCAAAAAGGCACAACTCAATTGGGCTTGAAATTTTCACAGAATATTTTTCACAGAACAAGAAATTGTTCACAGAACAGAGAAACAGGGTTGGAAATTTGACTATTGAAGCTGGTCAGTTATAGCCACTAAGAACCTTCTGCTGATTCTTAAACTTGAGGAGTGTCATAGTCATCACATCCCCCAGAGCTTCTCTGACTGAGGAGGTCAGGAGGGTGCTGGAGAATCTGCACACCTGTTCAGCTCCCAGAGGAGAGTGAGGCCGCTGCTGTGAACCAACACTTTGAGAACCATTGTTCACCAAACCATTGTAGCTAAAATTGAAGCATTTAAAGTCCTTTAAAATACCTTAATGGTTTAAAATATCTGCAATATCCCTTTCCTTTTTATTTGATCTTTCTTTGAAACCAAGCCTCACTATTTGATTGAGGGTGGCCTTGATCCCAGTATGCAGCCTAGGCTCACCTTGAACTCAACGTGATCCTTCTGCCTCAGCCTCCCAAATGCTGGAATTACAAGTGTGCATCACCATACCCAGATATGATAGCTCTAACATTTATAAATTTAAGGTAATAAAACTCACTGTTTTTGTCTTTACAGGTAAATCTTATAGCTAGAATGTGCAAATATCTCATGACTCAAGCCAGCTATTTTGTCAATTACATTCTAAATAACTATCCTAGCCAGAAAAATCTCATTTAGCTTGTTAATGTTGAGATCTAAAATGTCTACCAAAAGGCTCATATGCTCATAGTGAGACCTTTCCAAAGATGACTTGATGGGGTGCTGTATTCATCAGGGAATAAACCTAGTTCATAGTTGAGTGTGTTATTAGGAGGGGACCCTGACTGGAGGAAAATGATTGGAATCTCTTCATAGAATCTCTTTCT
This sequence comes from Octodon degus, assembly GCF_000260255.1. Lineage (NCBI taxonomy): Eukaryota > Metazoa > Chordata > Mammalia > Rodentia > Octodontidae > Octodon > Octodon degus. The sequence goes on from NW_004524592.1 coordinate 12,309,553, forward strand.
AACATTTCTTGGTCTCCCTTCTTATGAAGCTCACAAGGTAGACAGCTTTTCTGTTCTGTGTCTCTCTGCTTGATGTGTCTGCCTGGGAGCCAGCTGACCATGGACTGAAATATTCGGAACCATGAGCCAAATATAAGCCTCTCTTCTTTTAAGTTGGGGATATCACATATTTTGCCAAAGTGAGGGGGAAGATGAAGGAGATAGCTATAGAGATTGCTGCTACTCAGAAATCTGAGGAAAATCTCTGCATATTTTTTCATTTGGTTTAAAGTAGTTGTATAGAATAAGCCAGATATTGACTGTAGATTAGCTATATCATGGGCTTTAGTAACGTGCAGTCTTCATTCATCCTGTTAGCAAATATTCACTGAGCATATACTGTCTTCCAGACATAGGAAATAACAGGAGTGAAGATCAGCTGGCACACAACAACTGTTAGCACTTATGTGATCAATTAATTTTTACAGCAGTCCTGCCAGGTACAATATGAGATTTCATTCTCATTTGACACATAAGGAACTACTATAGAGGCACTGGACACATATGTGAGATTGCAAAGCAGGACTTGACATCTAGGCCATGAGACTCCTAAATTCTGGGTCTTTTTTATTATTAAATTTTACTCTATTATTTCATTTTGAAAAGTAAAAGACAAAAGAACAAAAATCAGATACAATGACAGAAAAAGCGTAATACACAACAATACTTATGTTATAGAATTTTAGATCAAGAATAGCTGATTAACAATGGTTGATATATTATCCATTTTTATCATCAAATCTGTTGCTTAGATTAACAGATATAGTTATCTAAGATTGGACATATGATTGCATATTAGCATTTCTTTTACAGAAATCTTAAATTCTTAATTAACTTAAAGTCTACTTTGTTGACAAAAACCACAAGAAGTTTACTTTTATTTTTTATTTAAATTTTTATTCATTTTAATGAGAAAAAAGATAAAACAGCAATAAAACAGTTTCAAAAACAGGTTAGTAGGACAGTTACAATAATCAATACATTGCATATTGTTGTCTTTCTAGTTGTCATTCAGAGGACAAGATGTAGACATGAAACCTTGTCTAAACACTATTAGTACAAACCTTACACTCATTGAACTAAGAGAAAGTAGCTGTATATCTATCCTAACCATTTTGTGTATATGTATATTATTTTCACTACAAAATGGTCCTTTATGTACATCCTCCTTTTCTGTTTTGTTTTGTCAGAGATAGGTATTCCATTGCTGTTAGAGAAGGTGTATTTGGAGAAGTCATTAAAGGTTCTTTTCATATTTGATGCCAGTCCAAATATTGTAGCTACTTGAATTTAGCAAAATAACCCAATATAGTCCAGTAGTCCATAACAGTAGTGAGTTACCAGCACAACTGTCAATTGTTCGAAGTTGTTGACTGAGCCCTTTACAGCTCAGCATATTAATATAGCTTTACTTTTTATACCTTGTGGTTACACTTCTATGCTGGATGGCTAACACCAAGTTAAAGCAAGACCTATATAACTAAAATAAAACTTTTGCTATCTGATAAGGTCAGTCAGTTCCAGGATTTACTCTGGAATTTACTCTGGAACCATATATATATGGTATTCAGTTACAGAAGGGAAAGTCATAGATAGAGGGGAACCTCATTTTTGAATATTTGGTGAGGATGAGGCACTAGCAATATTTAGGTTAAAAGAGCTTGAAATGACTAGACATAGGAAAAAGTGCTGAGGATCATGTCCCTTAGAGTCCATGAAAGGAATAAAACTATAGGACTACAAATAATGGCTTCTCTTCCAAACCAGCCTATACTTGTCTTAATGATGTCATTAGATAGCCAGACTTACAACTTTGAAATTATTCATCCTTCTTATTCCCCCTTTCATACATGTATGTCATGTTTAAATCAAAGTTTTCTGGAGAGACGATCATATGTAATCTCCATGTTAAGGATGAGGAATGGAAGCACAGGGAGATGTCGTCGTGAAAGCCGTTCAATCAATAAGTATACAGCCAAGATTCAATACAGATCCAGTGGATTCTAGAGTCTCTGCTCATTACTGTCATTGCTCAGTGAATGCCAGTGAGTTCCTAGCAGGTTCCACATCTCTTTGCTCCTTCATCTTTATTTCTTATAGCCTCACTTTTCACATTAGCCTGTTGCTTGTCACTCTGAAGGTATCTCCTTTCCTGCTCTAGATTTGAGTTTTGAAATCCCATTCAACCATTGAGGCCTTTTCCAAATGTTGTGTTTCTAGGGCCTTGATATATTAGAGATCCAAATGACATTACAATTGCATAATTTGATTCGTACATCACTTGTTTTCAGGGTCTAGGATGGTAGTGAACCCATGGCATACATGATACAGCAGGCCGTTGTTATCACTGAAAACTCTATAGCGTTAGGAAGACAGGGTTATGGAAGCCTGGAATTCATGTTACAGAGCCTTGACTAAGATTCAACACATATTAGTAGAATGGAAATACAATATGAAGGAAATGGGAATTTCTGTAGAAAGAAGCTGAAATGGAAGCTGTACTGCAGTAAGGGCGCTGTCTTAAGTCACTAGAACTGTATTACTTACCTGAATCTACAAGACGGAAAACCATTTCAGTTTTCTGTGTAATTATTTAAATTGCAACCCATAACTCTTGCACTTTGGTTTAGGTAGAAAAAGTCATTCAGAAATTATCATTCAATTTCTGCTACTTAGCGACACAGCCACTATAATATTCATTCTTCCTAAGTATCTTGGTTAATTAAGCATGGAATCATTTGAATCAAATAGCCAAAGGGAATAAATTAATATATTAGCTAAATGAGGTTCATCTAAGATATCAAACCAAAATTCTTCCACAATTTATGATGTTAAATAATTTGACATTTGAAGGTGCAGAGTTTTTCACTTACTAAGATACTGTGCATCATAAGGAGTGGGAACCTCATCACATTTGCTAAGGTGGTTATTGGAGCAGGTAAGTTTGGCAGTGTTAGAATACACAGACCTTGGCAACTACTAAGGGAGTCTCCACACACATGAGCATGATTTTGTCTCAGCAAAAGCAATACCTATAAGTGAAGGTCAAATCAGCAAGGCAAACATGGCTAGCTTTTGGTTCTTAATCATGCCATGCAGGAGATGTTTGCTTGCTTGAAATATAGTTAATCCCACTTGCAGAGGCCAGAATTTAATAGCAGGAAAACTTGGCAGGTAGAAATTATAAATACATTTGGAATTTTCTCAGCTCGATTTACCCTGTAGGGGTTGCTGTGATTTTTCAGGATAATTTAAAGATAAGACAGCAGGTCAGTAAAAGAAGTACTAAAGAAGTTAACAAAAAAATGACAGAACTTTTATTTCTTCCCAATAAATGAAGAACATGTACAAATACATACTTAGGTACATACATAACAAATAGCTTGGTATCTTTTCATAAAAAAGAATCAAGATATGGAACTAATGGAAAACCTATAGTGCCTTGGGATCTTTCCTATGTGACAAGATGACCATATATGATTCTTCACATAAAAAATGGATTTAAGGTATTAGTAATAAGAAAGAACTCATGGGCCACATCTCTCACAGTACAGACCCAGTGAACCAGCAGCTAAGTAGCAAAGTTTTCATTTGAAGTGGAGCAGCATGCACAGCAATCTCACCTTCTGATTCTATTGCCAACGCCAACAATCTAAAAGTACCCTCTGAGGAAATGGTCCTTATGCAACACCTCTTTAATACATTCTCACTCCAGCAGGGAGTGAGAACATCAAAGGGTTTTCCAGGCTGGGGTTCTGGAAACGTTACCTTTGAAGCATACTTTTTTTTTTTTGTAGATAATACAAACAGCTAAATTGTGGTGGCGCTGCAAAACCATACAGATGGAAAGACTGGTTAAATGGGCTGCTAATCTTGTGGTGTAACTGTCTCCTCAGGAGGGAAAGAAGGGAGCAACAAACAGAAAAGTTCAGCCCAGTTCTCTTAAAGGGCAGGTCAGAAGAAATGAAAGGAAATGGATGTGAGGTCTCTGGAATGGGAGCGGGTCATTTCCCACAGATGATCCTATCCTGGGACTTCCTGGATAACTGCTGACCACATGCTCCCTTGGCTGTAAGCAAGGAAGGAAGATTTAGCTGTCAGAAAATAGAGCAGAGCTGCTAAGCAAGGATAGAGCTTGTGAGACAGCAAGGCTTTAAAAATGGAAAATATAGTTTCTCAGAATAGGAAAACAATAAACACAGTTTATTTTCTTCAAAGGAGATAGAACAAAACAAAGGGAGGAAGTGCTGTTCTTCCTTCATCCTGCCAGATTTTCAGTGGAAAGTCAAGAGTGTGTATCAATCATGATAAAGGTGAAGAGATGAAGGTGATACCACCTTTCAGTTTTTGAAAGGGAAACACAAAGTTGAATCCTATAACACACTGTTCTTCATTTTGTTTTTTCAAAGATGCAGTACATGCTGCACTAAGAGGAATTCCCACAGAAGCAGGCCCAAACATGCAAGCATGACCTGCCTTCGAAGTTCCCATGTGCTTCTGGTTTCTTAGCACTCAAGGCAGGGATCTGGGCTTTACAAACTTCCTCTTGCCTCCAAAACAAAGATGATTCAGGAGCTCCATGAATTAAGTGCTCATGACCCTCAAAGACTCTTGCTTTGCTGTGACTTCAGAGTATATTTCTGGTTTTTGTATAGTGAAGAATCAAATACTTTTGAGTATAAATACTTTTCAGGAAGTGCTAAGAGTTTAAATAGCAGCAATATCTTCCATATTTTGTATAAAACTATAAAAACAAATTATTTATATTAATTATCACATAGTCACACAATTAACTTAATAATCTTCCCTTGGGACTCTGATGTCATTTCTGGGATGGAAATCAAATTTCAGTAAGTTCTAGTAAATAGGAGTGTAATAATATACAGAAAGTACCTCCCTTACAAAAAGTCACAAGAAAATGGTTATAAGGATTTTGTTTGTGATTCAGAATTTTTGATCCCAGTATACATTTTAAAATAACAAAAAACAATAGTTGTTCAAAAAATAGTGGTAGTCCTAAGCAAACCTGAATAAATCTATTTATCCCATCATATATCTAAAAGACAGTACTGTATTTAATAGAAGAGGAGTGATAATATACTATAAGAAACAATTATACACAGTGAATTAAGAACCTACAATTGCCCAGAAATAATGGTAAGAGCTTTCCATGAATTCACTCTATTACACAAACTTATGATTCAGATTAGGAAACTGAGCCTCAGAATGATTTTGTATCCTGCTTTACAATCACACAGCTCAGTACCTCAGTATACACAAAACTTGCATGCTAGGAGTTAAGTCCAGAGAAGATGTTAAGGGTTAGGAGGCCTGGGCCTTTGGTGTCAGCTCACTGTGAGACACTAGGTTACACAACTACACTGGACCTCTACGTTTTCATCTGCAAAATTAGATTGGACTTACTGGTTTGTACTAGTCCTTCAGTTTAAAAATTCTATTATTCCTTTTGCTAATTTCCAGATGGTGAAAAATGCACTCTGGGTTAAAAACTAGGTTAATGTCAATGTCCTTTTCCCCCTTATCTTAGGGAGGGAAAGAAGTGAGAAAAAGGAATTAGTTGTGGAGTCAATAATCCTAGAGAATATATGGGAAAAGGGAACAGGAGTAATCAGATGGGAATGAATGCAATGGTTTAAATTCCCTGCAAGAGTTGTCAGTAGTACAAACTTGGTGTTTGCCAGCATATATAAGGGCTGGTTGGAAGATTTCTTTCAGAGGAAGATTTTATTCTTGTGGGACTACAGTTAAACAGCATGCACAACCAAAATGTCTTCCCTTTCCTCCTATCTCAGAAATAAGGATATACACCCACTGAAGTGTTCTGAGTTTTTCTTTAGCAACCAACAAACTGAAGAAGTGAAGTGGTTTTCCCCTATACATGTGTCCCTTTTTTTATTCTCCACTTTGATCCTTTGTTATGTAGCAAGGTCTTTGTGTAAACAAAGGACTTGAAAGAATGACCATCTGTATTCAGAAAAAAAGTATCTAAAATTAAAGTTTTTATAGCATTTCTCTTTGAAAAGAGAAAGAGCTTCAGAGAGGAGAGGAGACAGAAGCTCAGGTCTCTCTGCCTTTCGGAAAGGTTGGATGTGCATGAATCAAGTGGAGGAAAACAGGTGAGGCTGCATCGTCATGGCTTGGGTCACTAGTGCTCTTCAACTTGTCTGTTTTACTATGGATCTCCTCAGATCATTTAATCAAGAGGGAGAGGGTAGAAAAGATGATGGGTAAGAAAAGGAAGGGTAGAATAGAATTCCGTACCATGTAATGTGGCAAGGTGAAGTGGGTTTGGGAGCTCCTATACAGAACATTAAAACATAAAAGAGGTGATTGGTATAAGCATAACTCAATCCAAGGACTGAAAGATATCCTGGAGATTGTTTAGTCTTATCTGGTTTTCCAAATGGGAACACTGATGTAGAGCATCATGAGGAAAAGTTGAGGCAGGCTGTATGAATGCTCTAAGTAGCTCATTTCCTTCTTTACCAGGTAAAACATTCTCTCCCAGCCATCTGCTTTGGGGAAAGCTCAGTGAGGGCAGGAAATGAGTCCTAATGACTTTCGCATCCCTACACATTCCAAGTTTGTACCAAGCAGATACTCAGTACATTGCTGAATTAATGCATAAGTAGATTAATGGAGATAAACTTTCTAAAGAAATGAATTAAGCCTACTTGGCAATCAATATAATAGCCTCATGTATTTGCTAACAATGACCAGACCCCTCAAACTTTCTCTTCTTCAGATTAAGTAACCTTAAATCTCTCAATCAAAGCTCGCTGTTCTGGTAATCTAACTTTGTATGAAAATCTCTCATCATTTCCAACATTTCTGGTTCATCTCCTTCTAATCTCCCTGTAAGTTTTTAAAGTTTTCTCTGCAATTTGTTCCCACTGCATGTATTTTATTCCTTACTTTGTTATGTAGCATTACACATGGATGTTTTCTCATGTTATTATCAATTCACCACTAAGACCATTTTAAGTGCTTATTATACTTCATTGGAGAAATACCTACTTATTTAGCTAACCAATAACTTATAATTGTATAGCATCAAATATATCATTACAATAGATTGGGGTTTGGGCAAAAATCAGTATACATGAATTTTCATCACTTTTGATCAGCAATTTAGAGCACATTACTAACTTTGATAGTTACCTATCAAAGAGCACACATTTTTAAAATAAAACTTTAAATAGTACAGGGTCTACAGGGTCTCACTACACAGATCAGACTTGTAGTGATCCTCCTGTTTTCAGCCTTCCAAGAGCTGGGATTACAAGTGTGCGCCACCATGCCCAGTCTCAATCACCATCTCAGTGTGCCCTGGGGCCGGGGACGGGACTGCACTGCACACTGAGGATCGAACCCTGGTCTCTGCCTCTGCCTAAGCAGGCACTTTAGTCTGCTGAGCTATCTGGCTGGCTCTAAGAAAATAATTTTTAGGTGAACACATCATAGCTTTATTATAGTTGATTTAAAGTATATTAGAATACATTTTGATGCATTCTCCATTTTAATTTCTAATACAGTAAGCATTGATATATATAGCACATAAATAACAGCTCTTTAGAGTCCTTCAGAATTATGACAGTGTACAGGGCTTGTAGGCCCAAAGGTCTGAGAACTGCAAGTAGAGTTTATTATTCCTCTCTGTCTCTGGTTTTATTCAGGAGGGAGATAATAATCAATAGGACAATGATTATATCTCCTTCCCTGAAAAAGCAAACATTTTTATAAGATTTGGAATTGTCTTTCTCAAGGTCCCTCCTCAAAAACAAAATTCCTCCTCTTTGCATTGCTGGTCCACCCCACACTTCTCTTTCATAAGCTTCATCTCTGTTCTGGGTATTTGTTATATGTTTTATCTCCTTTCAAGAAAGCTATGAACCATTTTTCTACCTATGTCTTATTGTAGGAGCTAACATTATTTTCTATATATTGAGTAGGTGAACATAGTTCACTATGTCGTATTACAATGTATTTGAATTTATGCCACCTTATATGTGTATATGTTTCCATATCACCACTTCATTGTATTAAGGCCCTAAGCGCATGACATCCCAAATGGGATAAAATACTGCAATTCAATTTCTCTTATGAATGAAGCTATTATCTTAGAATTTAGTACTGAACTTATACAAATTCAATGAGTGTGCCAAATCTGGCACTGAGAATTCAGTGAGACTAAACCTTACCAGCTCTCGAGGCAGAAAACTTCCTTCTTGGCGGGCAATGACCAGCGATGCTGTGTCTCCCTGCTTGGTGCTCCTCAGCATGGCCACAAGCTCTTCCTGTGTCCGTCCAGTGACATCTCTGCCATTGACCTAATGAAGGCAATCATGTGAACAGCTAGAGTCAGCTACTTGCTATCTCCTATCCTAGATGTTTATTTAAAATAAAATACTGGGTTTCTATGACCAGTGAAGTTCCATGAAGTTGAATGTTAAACTCGAAGGCAAAACCCAAACATGTCCAATAATACAACATCCTCTTGATTGTAAGTCCAGATGAACTCAGTCAGTCAGTAATTGGTACAAGCATTTTTTCCCAAGACAGCACATTCTCATGAGAGGAAAGTCAAACTGGCAGGTGCCAAGATTGATTTGTCAAATAGGTAGAAGCAGATGTCAGATACTTACTTGGCATCATCTACTGCCCAGTATAACAAGTAGATGTAAAAGTTAATTACTATTATGTAGCAAATTCCTCAGAAAATATATGTATCTCAGTATAATTCTAAAGTTTCCTGCATGTCTAGGAAACACCAGCCAATCATCAATGCTTTCTGGAAATTCTAATTTGAAGCTACATTCCTCATTTGGTACATACTGCTTTCTGATTGAGGACTACAAAGTTAAGCCATAGCACGATTTTGAATGCAACAAGAAAATTAAACACATCAAACAGTACCAACAAAGGTGATTTCTGAGAAGGTAAATTGTCAATTTATAAACACTGATGTGATGTTACTCAACAAAAATAAATACAAAAATAACCCTCTTATGGGTATTGCTAATGCTTCTCTCTGCAAAGCCTCTTATACCATAAGAATTTCCATCACTATGTGAGCACAGGTTTGGAAAAACACAGATCAACCCGAGATACACAAGGGTCCACCTGAGACAATTAACCCACTACTGCAAGGCTTGGCTGTGATTTTGAAATTCCAGCCCTAAATGAATGGATGATGAACTTCTGGAGTCAATCCAAATTCCCCAGGGGTCTGAAAGGAGCAAGTAAAAAGAGAAGATAAAGTTTTCATTATTACTTGGCCCCCTATCACTGGCCTCATTGGGGATTTGCAAAGTTAGGCTGATCATTAACTAGTGTTATAATTAAAGCCTTTATCTTGTCTACAAGTAATAATTTTCAATATATATTGTATTCAAAATAAAATAATATATAGTTAGTCCTCCATATCCATTTGCTTAGTATCTATGGATCAACACATCATCAGAGAGAAATCTTTGAAAACAGATATACCTGCATTGAATGTAAACAGATTATTTCTGAAATTATTCCCTTAGTAATATAGCATCATAACTATTTACATAGCACTTACTTTGTATTAGGTATCAAATAATCTAGCAATGATTTCAAGTATACAAGAAGATGTGTCTAGCATATATGGCAATACCATAAAGCATGAGCACCTACAGATTTCAGTATTTCCCAGGGCCCCAGAGATACTGACAGATAGCTGTATATGTTCATATATTGATTTGTTTCCCATGAAATATTTTATTGAGGATGTGAATTGCAATTATTACCTCCAAAATTCTGTCACCTGACTGTAGGCGGCCATCTCTTATTGCTGCTCCCTTTGGTAAGATGTTTTTTACAAAAATTGGACCTGGACCATGAATGGAAGAATCTCTGGTAACCACAGTGAAACCAAGTCCTTCAGGACCTAGAACATAAGGCCAGAAAAGGCATAGTCACTTTCAGAATGTGGAATATCATATCCAATATTATAGTAAAAATGAACTAATTTAGAGTGCTGTCAAATAAGTAAAAATATTTGTATTAGATATTTTAAATATGCCTCAATTGTTTGGATTTCAAATAAAGGCTGTATCTCCTGTCAGACCAAACTTGTGTCAAACTGCATTCAAATGTACACACGTAACACTTTCATTTATTCAAGCTGTGGAAGAAGTGTATGTATTACCCATGTACCCAGAAGACTGATTCTGTGTATATCCTAACCTGACTCCATACTTTCCTGAGAAACAAAGGGCCTTGAGAAGTGACCAGTCTCTTGATGAGCTTGCCAATGTGTGCCTCACTCCTCTCTGGTGAACTGCTGCATCATTGTCCTGTCAGCTGCTTATGCCTGTTGTCTTGCATCTCTTGTTTCTCTCTTCCAGTATACTTTTCTCTCAGTATAAAGGTATGCTCAGATTCCTACCTCAAATAAGCTTTGCTTTAGTCTTAGTGCTTCTTCAGCATTTGATCACTAGCTACTTAGTGCTATGGTTTGGGTAAGTGTTTTCCATAGGCCTATGTGTGGAAGGCTTGAGCGCCAGCCTTGGGCATTCCTGCTAGGTGGAGGAGCCTGTAGGGGTGGGGCCTAGTTGTGCAGAGGGTCCCTGGCACTCCATAGATGAGGGGACTCTGGTCTCTTCCCTTCCTCTTTGCTTCCTGGTTGCCACACATAGGATACATATAGTCCCCACATTTCTACCATGATGAACTATCTCAACACAGGCCCCCAAGCTACCAGCCAATAACCATGGATCCCACGCTTGTGAGCTAAAGCACACTTCCTCTTTTCAAGAGGAACATCAGATATCCTCTTACTCTAACGAAATGCTGGCTAACACATACCCATGATCACATGCAGTAATTATTCTTATCCTTTATCTTTGCTTCTTATCTAGGTTTGGCACTTTGCACCAATCATTTTCTGAAATTATCTATGTGTTTTAGTGTCTTTATTTTCTGATTATGTTTCTACTTGTCTGATTTTTCATGTTTGTCACTAATTCATACTATTGCCCTCTCACGTAAATACAGATGTTCCCCAAGCCCCCTTTTTAGACCAATTTGTCCATCAGATTTCTTACTTCAGTTAGTACTAGCTCTAAAGGTATCTCCCTGCGGCATATTCTAGATCCCTTTGCTCTTAATCTAACTTTCTAATGTCAGTTTCCAGGAGTGAGTATTGGCATTTTTAATTTCACCATGTACCCCTTCTCCAATTCAGATCATGTCCTTTTCAAGTATCTTTGTCTACTTAAAGTTCTAATTTCTACCAATGGCATCCCCATTATGTATGTTTCCCTGGCTGAAGATCTAAGCAATAATGTAACTATAATTTCTTTTTCCTGTAACCATTCTTTTATTAAGGAATTATATATTATATTTTCTCATTTAGACAGAAGTGATGCACTATTTACTCTTTACTGGTCTTTCCTCAGTATTTCTTTTTGTTTTCAGATTAATCTTTCCAAAGTAGAGCCGTGATGTTGTATTCTTTATTTTCTTCGTGCAAGAAATTCTGATGGATTTTTAAAGTGATTCTGTGACAGATTCATCTTTCTGTCATCAATAACTGAGCTTTGTGACTTATGTACAGTTGGGTCATTGGTATAAAAATATAACTAATAACAACAAAAACCATAATTTCTAAGCATACTGTAGTATTTCTTACTTAATAAATTTTATTCTCAGCAGAATCTTTTTTTACAGAATAGTTGAAAAATATTTGTTTATTTTTAAAATACCTTAATTGGAATTCTAAAATTACCTTTTGACCATGAAATTCTCTATTAATTATGTCAAGAACCTAAAAGATCTTGGTTTCTTTTGAATTGTCTTGAGAAGTGCAGGATCTTAAAAGGTTGCAACAGTGATGGCAACATCAGGCAGATGTTACCAAATGAACAAAACATAGAAGTACATGAATGCTTGTGTGTGTGTGTGTGTAATACTATGTAAGTATGCATATATATATATATATATATATATATATATATATATGACCTAGTTTCACACATCCACATTTGAAATGGATAGAAAAGTTGAAAAAGATGAAAAGGAAAAGAGTATACATGCTTTTGTAATGAAATTAGATATGTTTTGGGCAAACATAATATTGAATCAGTGAAATTAACAATTATATATTTGCTTTCTACAGTTCATTCTAGCCAAAAGGGCACGAAGTGAATATATTTACTTTTTGAAGAGTAAACTTTTGCTGATTAAAAAAGATATCCTAGAGAAGAAGAAGGCATATACTAGAATCTGAAGGATCTTTGCAAAAATCACTAATTACACTGAGAACTGGGACAACTGAATTGTAGTGTTTATTTAGTATTAAGTTATAACACAATATTGCTCTGCTTCTATCAAGTTTGCAATGATTCTTTCTACTCAACATGTCTTTATTGTTTTCTTGTTTCAAATAATCTATACCCTGTAAGAGAAAAGAAGAAAGTACTACAATTTTAAGAAATTTAAGTCACCTAAGTATACAGTTAAATCCATTCTTTGATACAATTAAATGAAGGGAGAATTAACTAAATTAGCTTTAATGCATTTCTCTTAACCAATTTTACATGTTACAATAATAGAATGCCATTAAGCATAATTTAATAATTACCTTTCTTTAGGTCAATTTTAATTTTCTTTGCATTTTTCTTGCTGCCAAGCCCCATGAGAGGGGAGAGTGAGGGAGAGGAAGGCTTTCTTCCTACTCTTGGTACTCTGGGGCTCTTGCTTTGTTGCAGGGAAGTTGATGGATCTGCTTCAGGACTATTTGTTCCTGGGAGATTTACTGTCTTCAGCCCTGATTTGCCATGGGCAGGAGGTGGCACTTTTGTTCTCAAAACACCATCATTGTTACCAAAAATGTTAAGAGGTCCAATGACTGATTTTTCATACTGGTCACGGTTGTGTGGTGAAAGCACATGGAGGAGCACATTTGGAGATTTCATTGCCTGGCGAAAGATATCTTGAGCCCTTGAAAGAGTTAACAAAAGCACAATGATACGGTGTTAGCATGTGGCCTTCCAGGGGACTCTGCATGACAGCAATGAGAAGAACACAGCAGTATAAACCCAGGAGACGTCACTAACATCACTGCCAGTGTGACAGTGTTCATTAAATACTAGTTACTCCTTACTACCTGCTGTCTAGGTGCTTCTGCATTGGGCTATCCATGGACAATGACCGTACGTAACTCTCATAACCACACAAGGTAAATACACTTAGCTTTCATTTTGCAAACTCCAAGTGAAGCTCAGAGATATTAAAAACTTCATGTAAAAAGCTGCAGATTTTAAATCTGAAAACCTAACCAGAAATAATTACTGGAGAATATTTGAAAAGAAAAATTATATTTTGTTTTTTGCTGTTTTGTTTGGTTTGATTGAGACAAAGTTTGGCCTTGATCTCACTATGCAATCCAGGCTGGCCTCGAACTCACAGTGATCCTCCTGCCTCAGCCTCCCAATGGCTGGGATTATAGGCCTGTGTCACCATGCCCACATGTAAAATTTAATTTTAAAAGGAAAAATTATTTGTTGCTTTTTGTTTGTTTGTTTTTTGCGGAACCGGGGATTGAACTCAGGCCCTTGCGCTTGCCAAGAAAGTGCTTATTCTACTGAGCCATCTCCCCAGCCCCTATTTCCTGCCTTTTTTTTTTTTTTTGGAACCGGGGATTGAAATCAGGCACTTACACTTGCCAGGGAAGTGCTTATTCCACTGAGCCATCTCCCTGGCCCCATTTCCTACTTTTGATCAGATTATTCACAAGTTACCTTTTTTTTTTTAAACTGTCAATTAGTGTCTACTCCATACTAAATAACTGTAGCCTTCAATTTTCACTCGATGAAACAGGGATGATGCCTACCTTCTATATCTCTTAAATCCTAGTTAAAAAATATGTGACACACAATACAGTTATTAATAATTACTTTAATTTTGTTTGCTATTATTTAACAAAATAGATTCACTTAAGACTTAATTTCTTTCCACATGTAATCAGCCAGTACCTGCTTTTCTTCTACCCTGAGCTGTACTCCTTTCTCCACACATAGAATATTGACAACTAACACCCAGAGAGCAGATGTACGAGAAGCACTTTGGATCAGAAACAGGGATGACACTGAATATTCATAAGCAGCACTAGTACTTATTCCCCTAATTTGGAATGACAGCACAATCCTGAATCACATTAAAAAATGTAGACACATTGGGGCTGTGGAGATAGTTCAGTGTCATCCCTGTTTCTGATCCAGATAGCTAAGTGCCTACCTAGGCAAGTGGAAGGACCTGGGTTTGATCCCCAGTACCACATGCTGTACCGGTCCTGCCCCCGGCATGCCCAGCTGGCTACCAAGTCCAGGCATGGTGGTGCATACCTATAATCCTAGCACGGGGGAGGCTGAAACAGGAGAATCACTATGAGTCCGAGCTGCATAGTGAGACCCTGTACCAAATGCATAAAAGTAAAACAAACAAACAAAAGATATATCACAATGCTACATATTCAAATTCTTACATACAGAAGATTATTCCTTTAACATTTGCACATTAAAAAAGATGACCTCATGAGGGGAAAGGTTTTTTTTTTTTTTTCTTTCAGAACCGGGGATTGAACACAGGCCTATTTAAAAAAAAAAATTATTGAGAAAGAAATAGCAATAAGACAGTTTCAAAACAGGTTAGTAGGACAGTTACAATAATTAACACATTGTATATTGTTGTCTTCATAGTAGTTATTTATAGTACAAGATGCAGACATGACCTACAATATTTGAATGGCAACGGAACACGCATCTCTGACAAGACTCAATGAAATGGGATATAAATGAAGGACCATTTTGTAGTGAAAAAAAATCTGTATATATAAAATAGGCAGATATACAGTTACTTTCTCCCATGAACTCAGGCCCTAGCGCTTGCCAGGTAAGCGCTTATTTTACTGAGCTATCTCCCCAGCCCCAGGAAGAGTATTTTAATTTTTTATATACTTGTATTCACTGGGGCCTTACAGGGATCTATCACAGACTATTTAGTTCAGGGAAGATTGTTGACATCAAATAAGTTAATTAATAAGGTGAGCTAATAGTCTGTGAAAAGAGCCATTAAATACCAGCCTAACTGACCCATAGCACAAGAAAAACAAACCTCTTCATAGATTACCCAGCAAGACAACCACGCAGGAAGCTTGCTTCACACGAAGGTTTGACATTCCTGGGATGGTGGAGACACGTGCAAGCCACTTTTGTATACATTCGAACATAAAATGCATTTGAAAGTGGATGTCTGGGGTCATTTAAAGGGAACTGACCAGATATTCTCCCTGTGATTTTTATCATAATGAGAGCAGTAATGATTATAACCATTTCAGGGATCAATAAAGTAAATAAAACAATAAAAAATGCTTACTGAGCAAAAGTTTTGTCTACGAGATCCACATTGTTGATTTTTACAATGCATTCATTTTCCTGAAAGAGTCCCTCCTGCTTGCACCTGCTGTTTTCTTCAATGCCTCGGATGAAGAGTCCTAGGATCCTAAATGTAGAATTTAGGTTGAAATATAATCATTGTATAACAATATGCTAATCATTTCCCTACTTGCTACTATTCAGAAATAAGTATTGATTTTTACTTACAAAGCAAATTATTTCTTCTATTCAAGCAACTGTTTCTGATTGAAATTCTTGATCACACACACACACACACACACACACACACACGCGCACACACACACCCCATCACTAAAGAGAAAAAGCCCTTCAAGACAAGAATTTGCAAGCACCAATCCTGAGGACATTCTCTGTGAGCCCATTTCTCATGCTAGCCACAGACTTCACAAAAGCCAGTGCAGCTCAGTGGTGCCAAGGACCCCAGACTCCTGCTCATGGAAGAACTCTGCAGTTCACTGGAAGGAACAGGTAAGCCAGATTATGCCAAGATGGCAGTATGAGGTGCAGTTTCCTTTGCATTTTAAGAGGTAAACACACATGTGAGGTTGTACCGGTCAGAAGGAAGCCTACTCCCATCCATCAGTGCCCCTGAATCAGATGTTTGATTCTCAGAACTGAGGAGTGTAAGACAAAGTTTTAGGACCAGGAGCAGTTAATGGTCAGTACAAGGTTAGTGTACAGTTTAAGTTCAAAAACTGGAAATACTGGAAAGCAGAGGCTCAGAAGATTTGAGAGCTGTGGGAGCAGGGGACACTTGCACCCCACCTCTACATCCTGCTGACTGCTGGGCTTGGGGAGACTTGCCTGAATGTCAGCAAGGAAGACATGGATTCAGAAAGAAGACCCAGGCTCAGAGTTAGGAGAGGAAGGGACTGGGAAAATAAAAAGAAAGGGAAACCTACAGCCATAGGAATTATATTTGAAGCCAGGAGTGATAGTGCACAACTGTAATCAGCCTCTGCGAGGCTGAGGCACGAGGATCACAAGTTCGAGCTCAGCCTAAGAACACAGTGATATGGTGAGACACTGTCTCAAAATAGAAAAGAACTGTGGCTATAGCTGAGTGAACCATAATTCAACCTCTAGTCACACACACACACACACACACACACACACACACACACACACACACATTCCTTTTATATACATTCACCTGTTGGTATCCATGGATGACTGGTTCTAGAATCTACCTTGTATATCAAAATCTGTGAAAGCTCAAGTTTTTTACAAAATGACATAGAATTTGCATCTTTCTATATACTTTATTTATTTGTTTTTTGTGTGCAGGGTCTCACTACACAGCCCACATTAGTAGTGATCCTCCTTATTTCTTTGTAATAGCTAACACAATGGAATGCCATATAGATAGCTATTGTATTGGACTGATTAGGTAATATCAGCAAGAAAAACTCTACACATGTTCAATACAGAAGTCAGTGTTTCTTCCAAATGTTTTCAACCCATGGATTGTTGAATGTGCTATGGATAAGGAACCCTTGCATGTGGCGTGCTGACTGTATATGTACCTGTGTGTTCATACACACAAGCCTGTTTCCTAAGTAATAAACAACAACTAAGCCAGTAATGACAAGAAAGGAATTTTATCCATTTAGATATTTCTTATTTGAAGATTTTAGCTGCTTCTCAGAGTGAGGAAGATACATATGTCCTCTAAGAGGAGGCCACTTGGTGTGGAGAAGCTGCCAGCCTCATCACTATCCCCTATTCTTCTGCTTAGTTACTCTTTTGTCAAGGAGCCTTATGTGCTATTACATAGTCCCTTTGCATCAAATTTCAAATCTAAATAAAATATGAGCACATTTTATGCACGAATAATAGGGTCAGCAATGGGAAAAGGGCAGGCCATAATGAAAGTTGAGGAGAAAGTGCTCTCCCGTGTGGAACAGTCCTGGACTGGAGCTTCCGCCTGCAGAGCTCAGTTCATTTAATGAGTCCAGAGCATTGCCAGACGTCAAAGGCAAAGCATACACGGTGATATTTAAGCTTCTGCTCCAAAAATATTAAATGAATAAATACAGTACGTTACTGCAGAAGAGCAGAGCAAGTCACACTACTGACCACAAGAAAGGGCCAGGGCCACAGGACCAGGTGTAGGATGTAGGCTCAGCCCACACTTTCCAGTTCTAACAGGTTAGCAGATTAATCAAACATCCTCAGTGTTACCTTACTTTCCTAACATGATACGAAAAATGAAGCTGTTTAATGTGTAAAAAAGAAAAAATAGATCAAAAGCATATTTTTTTCCTCTAAATTAGGCAATGTCTTAATAGTTCACAGTTTGGATTTTTGTAATGGTGGATTCACAATAACATGATCCATTAGGAGGCTCTCATGTGGTTATAAACTAGTTTATGTAAGTGATATTTTTCTAACAAGCATTCAAGTCTTCCTTTAATTTAATCCAGTACATCATCAGTCACGTAACGTTACTCCCTAGGATTTAATTTCACATTTTGGGAAATGAATTAATTCTTTCAGGCCACTAGGTTGCAATTTAGCTAGCATATTTTAGCTGGAGTATGCTATGTGAACCCTTCTGATCTAAATAACCTAAATTTCCATGAAAAATTTATTGACAGAATAAACCCAACTGTAAAACCCATGTGTCAGAGGTAATTTTGGTAAAATTTAAAACTGACTGATTTCATTAGTTTGGTCCTGGGCAACAAACCACTCCTTCCCTCTCTGTTCCATAGATGGGGTAGATTCCCTTTTGTATGATGTCCTCCAGTCTACTATGAGAAGCTTGGAAAATAGTATCTTATGATGCATTATCCTTGTTGGCCCAGATCGGTGGGACCAAAACTATCTCATTGGGACCAAAACTCACAGGATTCAAAGATTAATGCTTTGGAGGAATTATAGGCCAAGACTAGCCAGTTAATTTGCATTAATGAGCAGTGAAAAAAGACAATGAAACCTGCAGCCTGGTGGAATAAGAATAACAATTGCTTCTTCTTCATCTAATAATCACTGAGGCACCAACAATTTTTCCCTATTTGTTAGATCTCAGGCCAGGTCTCCTACCAGCTCAGTGCTTTTGTACAAACATCTCATTCCACACACCACACCCCTCTTCCTGTATCCTTCCTTTTCCTCTCTTGTGTTTAGCTGGAATGAAACCGAGGCATTGCTGGAAGAAAACTGAGGTTGCATGCCACCTTTATTGAAAAAAAATACATTTCATGTTTTTAACTCTAAAAATTCTCATTGATATTTGTTAGATGAATGAATTTTATTTAACTTGCAAGGACTTACTGTTTTGTCTTGTTTTCAATGGAGAAGGCATTGACTCTCAATACACATAACATTCATTACCCATGTGCTATGGTATATAATGGATTCCTGGAGACTTTATCTATTATGGCAGCCACTATATTTTTCTTAGCATGTTCTAACTTAGATTAAATTTCTTATTCAACAACAGGTGTGGTAGTATTTTTCTACAAGGAAAAAAATACATTGGAGGCAAAGCCAATTACAGTAGTCTTAAAAACTAAGAATTAAATGCAAATTCTACTTTAAAATAATAACATAAACCAATAAATGGAAGGAAATTAAGAGCTAAGTATACCACTATGACCTGAGCTAAGCCCCCGCCCCCGTCCCAGTGAAACCATCTGGCACTCTGAAGTCAGACACTTGCCTGACACGCTACCCAGGCAGTTGCACCTAGACACATGGGTTGAGTTAAGCGTGCTGTTTCAGCCTGTATTCATTACTTTTATTGGCTCATGTCTCCACTTCCATATTATTTTTAATGTTTTTTAATTAAATTTCCTTTTATAATACTAGTGAATAGCCAAAAAATAAATAAATAAAACTATTTCTCCAAGTTACCAAATGGTTGACAATGAACTAAAGTTTACTTTCTGAACCAGGCTTTTTTGTTTTAACACAAATAATAATAATGCCAACATTTTATACATTCATGCACTGTGGATTTTATAGGGAGCTGTCACATTTTTAATGTCATTAAATCCTCAGAACCTTGATGTGAAGTAGGTATTCATAAGAGACAAATTTAGGGGATTTGTTGAAAATTATTTGAAAAGAACAGAGATTAATTAGAATTGTTGTGAATTCAGATCCAATAATTCTTTCTACTATTCTACCAAGTTTACGTTAGGAATGAGAATCAGAAAAGAGAAGGGAAGAAGGCAATAAAATCTAGCATGTTTCCCCATGAAGCAAGAGAAAGTGATTTCTCATCAATAGGGCCAAGTTATTTTCTGAACTATTGAAAATGAAATATGGTAACTGTCACATTGTACATTTTCTCATCTTTGGAAATTGGGACGATCTCATTTTCTATTCCAGCTTCCTTGAACTAAAGGGCCTGGTAATTTAACCCATCTGGTATTTCACAAAGCTTTTTCAGTACACTCATGCCAAAAGCCATTAGAATTTCTCAGGACAACTGAGTAAATACTCACCCTGTCTATCAAGAACAACCTTGGCTTGTTCTATGGCTCAGCACACAACACTTATAAAATGTGCTTCTTACCACACACAGGAAAACAGACAATGCAAGCCTCTAGCTTCTCACTTCATTTCTTTTTAGGAAACACTCATTTCAGCCAGATCCTGTCATAAGATGCTATTTGCCAAGAGCAAAAAGGCGATGAATTTATAATTACAGGTAGCAGACAGCCACCGCTGAACATGGTGCTAACCAAAAGGCCAGGAGAAAATCTGTTCTGGCTATAGAGGAGACTGAACTGAATAAATATCCAGAACCAGGAAATTAACACAATTCAACCTGTGAAAAAACCCTTGATGCTAGGAAGAGCAAGGGAATGCAGATACATCAGAAGCTCTGGGTTTCATATGGCACTGGGAAACTCAACAGAATTTCCTGATCTTTGATATCTTCAACTACAAGAAAAGCATTCTATCTTTTCAATGAAGCATTTAATAAATTTAGCAAAGTAATTAAAATCAGGTTACATAAAGGAGAAACTGGTATTTAAGTTTTTTTTTAAATGTATTTAGAACAGAGGCTATAGGTTCTCACCATGTAGATTGGATTCATAGTGATTCTCCTGTTTTCAGCCTCCCAAGCACTGGGATTACAGGTGCACATCACTATGCCCAGTGTCAATTGCCATCTCAGCGCACCCTGGAGGCAGGGCCAGCATGGCACACTGGGGATCGAACCCCGGCCGCTGTGCTCTGCCTAAGCAGGTGCTTTATTCCACTGAGTTATCTGACTGGCCTTTGTTTAAACTTCTGACAAACCTGTCACTAGCAATCTACTGCTAATGGGAGTCATTTCAGCCAAGGATGGTGGCACAGGCCTGAAGCCAGTGTGGATTTAGCAATGTAAAGCCTCTAACATTCCAAAAGATGGAAAATTATTTTTAACAGCCTAAATTGACTTTAGAAAAAACCCTAGCATATGATATTTTCCATTTGCCTTTCTGTCTGTCTGTCTGTCTATCTATCTATCTATCTATCTATCTATCTATCTATCTATCACTTTATATCTCAATATTTAAATACATGGCTTCTTATATAACTACTAGAATATTGAATGTTCAGCGTTGTTAGTTCTATATACAGTACATATTGAAGAATATAAGGAATTATAAATCTAGAATTATCTTCATTTACTGACATGCATTTAGTAACATTAAAAATTGAGTTAAGACACTTGTCTAACAACAGGATAAAATCTTTGCCAACAATGCTGTTTACTCTGTTACCAAGGATAGCATAAGAAAATATAATTGCAAGCAGAGAATTGTGTTGAATATTTTTCATTGCATCTTAAAAGTGTATTTTATTTTGATCCAAACACATAAAAGGCCAACATAAGTATTTCTTATAGTGTCCATCTGAATAATAGGAATTCACACTTAATTGTCTTCTGAAAAAAAATGATTGAAGAGAAAAACTCATTGCGGTTTGCATTATTTGAGCTTTTGAAACCAGCAAAATATCTTACCTTCCACTCAAAGATGAAAAGAAGGGCACTACATGTATTCCTAAGGGACCTCCTTCCCCTGAAATCTCCACTGTTCTGGTCATATCACTGGGACAGAAAAAAAAACAAAAGCACAGATGAGTCTCGGTTAAAAAAAAAAAGCATGAGGCATGTGAATAACCCACCTCACCCTGTCACTCCTCTCTCAGGACCACAGGCACTACTGTGCTGGCAAGGACAGAGAGGAAGTCAAAGGACTGCCCACCTTGTGGGTAGGATCAGAAGAGCCAGGAAAGAAAATCTTTGAATGATTATTTGATTTTTAATTTTAACCTCTAGAAGAAGAAAAAAAATAGAATGACTATCTACAAAATAAATGTCCATGTAATCTGCATAAATCCACATTTAAAAAAGAAGTATATGAAAATAAAATTTCTCCCCAACGAAATTTATTTGAAAATTACAAGTCAGAAAATACATGGAAGTAAGTGGCCTTTCTTTACTGGAACAGAAGAAAATTGAAAGAAAATACTTATTTGTTAGAAAAAGCACAGAATTACAGCTTATAATAGCTGTGAAGCCAGAGTTGATAATACATGTGGGCATGTTCAAAGCAATTTACATCGAAACCTAAACCTGTATCATTTGATTTCAATGGAACAATTCCAAGTTTTCACCTCCTAGTTTATTTATTTTATAAAGGTAGAAAAGAGGTTGAAAAAGCTGGAGAAAATGTTTTATAGAAAGAAATAGAAAGTCTGACCTGCCTAACCTAGCCCAGATTAAGGGAACGATGAGCTAGGAACATTAATGGATAGTGTGCATGACAGAAACATAGAAGGCACTGGGTGCTTTTGAGTAATGTAGAATAGAACAAGTTTATGTACAAATGAAAAATAATAACTGTGAATAATTATTGGCTCCTTTAATCTCAGAAAGAGAAAATAAAATTGCCAAAGGAAATTGGTAAAGTTGAAGTAAACATCTCTTTCATGAAAACTGTGCACATGTTTCCCTTGTTTTCTATTTACATGAAAATGACCTGAAACTATATGTCAAATTAAGAACTATAACGGTTAGAAATGTTTTTCTGTTCTCAACTGAAAATGGTAAAATTTTGGTTCTTTGCTGGAAAGTAGAGAACACCTTATAAAGCAAAATGCCTGATGAACTGACGCTTCATAAAATAGTCTATTTGCATCTAAAATAAACATTAAATATAATCTCATCAATGGATTAGGTTTATTTTAAATGTTTTCTTTGCAAGCCTATTATCATTAAGAACTGAGAATAGGAGCACATTAGTTTCCAGTATTTGTAGAAGACTGAAAATTTCAATCTGATAATAAATATCAAATGGATTTTATCCAGATATTACTGGTGTACATATAAATTGTTCACTCAAACAGGTTATAGCAGCAGCCTGGAATATGATTTAAGAGTGAAACAAATCTGAAAGTGATAATATAAGGTTACTCTGTCCTCTGTGTATGAACACTTACATGACTATAGGTACAGGTATCTGGAGAGGCATACAAAGTATGCATTATAAATCCTGGATCAAAAATGCTTGATAGACAAAAAAGTTGTACACATTTTTGGTACAGTTGAGCTCATTATGCAGCTCAGACTCATAGTGGTCCTCATGTTTTCTGCCTCCTAAGCGCTGGGATTACAGGCATGTGCCACTTCTCTAGGTGTTGGTGGCCAGCTCAGGGCTCCTGGGAACACGACTAGTGCAGCATGTGGTTGAACCCAAGTCCCTGTGCTTGACTAAGCAGGCATCAAGTCCGCTGAACTATCTCTCTGGCCCTAAAATTTCTATATAATAACAAATTTGTGGTGCATTTTCACAAGAGTGATCCTTTCTAGGTTTATGATACTGTTTTAACTACTTTTAAAATAGAGACTAAAATCTTAATCTTTGAAAAATTTTCTTTTGTAATGTATTTTTACAGTTTAATACTGAAACTATAACACAAATTTTTCCTGAAAAATGTATCAAATGTCTACATGCTAATAAAATATACATGTAATAGATAGAGGCTTTCAAATATGTGTTTATTCTACTGTAGACTTAAGGATTTCAGTTTAAGAATTTTAAAGATGGCTATTATAGATGATAACTTTTATGGATTCCTATTTTTTCCTACTTGTAAAGTATTTTCCTTACTCAAAACTCCTCCTATGAATATAATAAACTCCCTGGTTCATACTGAAACCTACTCTTCAGCTAAGTATTAACCCTGATTTTTATGTTCACTTAATAAATTTTACAATATAAGCAATACAACATGTTTAAGATATTAAAAAGTTTTGAGGAGGATTAAGCTTTAAAATGCATTTCATGACTCTTCCTTCCCGTAGTCCAGATTGTATTTTTAGCTTGCCACAGCACACTATAGCCAAAAAGATCTTTGGTGAGAAAGATTTGTGGAAACTGTTAGGTTACAAGCACAAAAATGTTACTAACACAGAAAAAAAGAAGACTCAGTATTGACTGCAAATTGCAAGCATTAACAAAAAATTAGATCTGCTAATAAATACAAATGTAACATTATTTACAATAATGTCTCACATTGTTCTTTACAAAAATATCATCCATTATTTGGTTCAAGATGGTATGTGAAAAGGAAGTCTCATAGACAAATTCACAGATTTTTACTTATTCTAAAAGGCACATGTCTCCATATTTTCTAGATTTCTGTAGAGATCTCTGTATGCATGCCTCACGGGATGGAAACACATAAGCAGGACTAGCTACAACTATTTTAATACAGAAGTTGCGCGGTGCCAAGTGTGATGAGTAAGGCAGGTGGGGCACACCACGATGCTTGCACGAGACGGCCCTGCTACAGATGTCACTCAGCAGCTCTACTTGCTATACCTTTGATCACATCTATAAAGATACTCAGGAACGGACATTCAGAACTGCTTCAGAAAGTGGCAAGAATAATGGGATGTTTGTCTGAAGAGAGGCGGAATTATTTAAAAGTGCATTAATGACAATATGTCTTTTACTATGATCATTTTTTAAAATTCAAACATTCACAGTGTTTTTGGTCAACGTTTGGACAGATCTGTAAAACTGAGACTTCACGATGTTGTGAAAATGGACTACTGGCACTATGGCTTAGATGCCTCAGTGTACAGTTCAGGGACTCATGCAGGGTGCATCCATTTATTTAGGTTTTGGAGGTTGGTACAATGGTCAGAAGATACAGCAAAAGGCAGACTAAGAGTGAAAAATATAGAAAGTGAGGAAGGATATTCTAGCCATGGGAAGAAAAAGGAATTATAAAAAAATAGACAAAAGATGGAACAGTGTGAGGTTCTACTGGGATGACACTTTCAAAGCAGAGGTACAGTAAAAAGAGGGTACAGGACTGCAACATAGAACTGGGATCAGGAAACACTTAGGGTGGTGGCATTTGATGAAGGACTCTGAAGGACAAATTAATTTTCCATCAGAAAAAATACATGAAGGGTAGGGGGCTGAGGACACACATAGAAGAAAAGTCTGTACTGAGACACCGAACCAGGATGGTGTGAGGACATGGAGTGGAATGTCACATTGCAGAGGGAGAAGACATGATAAATGAGGAAGAGGAGAAGGAGGAAGCGAAGAAGGGTGAGAGAGGTGGTATGCACACAAGGCAGATTGACCCATTAGCGTCGAATCAAATATCCTAGTGATCAAATTCCAACCTGGAAAGTTCATGCTTAAATTTGTAGAAAATAATCACTAAAGGTTCCATAACTAAGCAACAGTGATATAAATGCTATAATTTAGACAGCTGTCTGGCACTTATATGTGGGATTGATGAGAAAAGGAAAGGGCCAGGGAGAGATTGGCACTTGAGACAAGAGTTAGTAAATTACTACAATCTACCTTTGAGGGAACACAGGCTTCAGCAATGATTACAGAATAAAGCATGAGACCATGAGGACAGGTTCAAGATAATTTGAGATGAACTCTACAAATAATTTGCCGAATGAGTAGCTGTCATAGGCAGGAGAGAAGATAGGATAAAATATGATGGCAATTTTAAGCTCAGAAGAAGAGCTGTATCAGGAGCAAGATAACCTAGGGAAGCAGGAGTTGAGAAATACTGTGGGGTGGGAAACAGAAAAGCAGCTAGGGAGGAGGGACAGTCTTCCATACATTTGCTTACTATTTGAAAAGAAGCTCAAACTGTAAGTTTTAGAAAAAATACCCAAGAAATGGTTGCTTTACAGTCTTCAGACCCAAGTGAATCACATAGTGATCTACAGGGCATGCCCTATTAGACATATTTTAGGGAAGGGTTGGCAAGGTGTTCTGGGCCTCACTAATAGATCAGACTCGTAGTGATCCACCTGTTTACAGCCTCACAAGAGCTGGGATTACAGGCATGCACCACCACGCCAGACTTGGGGATTGAACCCCCAGGCTCTGCACCTGCTTACAGGCGCTTTAATCTGCTAGGCTATTTGGCTGGCCCTGTTTTTCCTTGAATAAAGATGCTTTGTTAATAATGGATGAGATCAAAGTTATGATTTATGGAGCAATTTATTATACCATTCACTCATTCACTGACCCAATATATCCCAATTATATCCTAAGACCTGTATTATGTGTTAAAATACTTTGAAGGATTGTCTTGTTTGAAAAAAGAAATAGTTACAACAAGATGCAGAATATTTAATAATGACCATGATAATTACAATAGCAATTAATGCTTCTCTAGCCTTTCATTTAGCACTGTGCTAAGTTGTTGCTTGTAATGTATCTTAGTTAATCTTCTCAATCTATATGATCATGGCACTCATTTTTTAAAAGAAGAAAACATTTTAAAGAGGTTAATTAGTCCAAAACTGGCACAGGTAGTTAGTAGCACAGTCCATATTCAAATGTAGGGATTAACTAAAACCAAGGGGAACTAAGGAAGGCTTTAGATATTTTATCTAGCAGTAATACATGGGAACAATTAGAATAAGGAGAGACTGATATTCAGGAGAAAAATAGTAGCTTATGTCTGAAGAGACAAGAAATGTTTTAGCAATGCCTGTGGGTGCACAAATTGGTTCATGACATATTGAAATGGACTCTGGAAATTATTTTCTTAGCTTCTACACCACCTGCATGAAGTGTGCCCAAAGTCCTGTGATAAAACCAAGGTATGTGGGGCAATATTGAAAGTCCCCACCTGAGAAAGATGCTGGCCATATAATGTAGCTGGAAGTAGCATCATAATCAATATTTACCTGTTTTTTTCTTATCTCATGCTGGCTTAAAACAACGGTTCTGCTAGGACCTTGGTCTTCAAGCTTTCCTGTTAGTTGGACATGCTATACTCCAAAGGTAGTTCCTGCCCTTGTGCAGCCTCAGGTCTGCAAAGACCAGGAGTCTGCAAGGACTAGAGTTTGTACTCATTCCATATTCTGAATTTGGATGGAAGCTGAATTCAGTTGTGGCACTCACTATACAGTGATTTTTAGCCCTGATTGTATGGCATGAAAAAAAAAAAAAAACAATCAAGGACCCAGAAGGCGCACAAAAATTAGTTTTAAGTTTATAGATTTATAGAAATAAACTATCTCTATATTTGTTCTGAATTGAAGTTGCTTCACCAACTAATAAATTAAGAGGTTGTTTTGATAGTCAAATTATACTTACATACATATAGTTTAGGAATGAAAAAAATTATTACTCTGTTCTATTTCTCAAAATTCCCTGTACCCAGAAAAGTTTAGCTATTTTTTTCCCTTTAACCATAAACCAAATAAGTGTTCAGTTTGTGATAGGTACTGATGTAGCATTTACCCAAGGTGTCAGCAAAATTTTCAAAAGGCTAACACTTGAAAAACAATGCTAAAACCAAACAGAGTAAGAGCACTCCATACATTACAACTACCTTCAAAAACAATATTATCAAACTTCTGAAAAGACAGTGTTGGAGATCTTTTACATCAAATTGTTTATATTGGGCAGCTCATTAATCAGAGAAATAGCCTAAATAAAAATAATTATGATCATATGGCCATAAGACATAAATTTGAGAACACACAGTGAAACTGTGTGATAAATGATAATAATCCATTTTTAAATGTAATTTCATGCCAATTGAATGGCACCTATTAGTAACTGGACTCAAGGAAAAGAATGCACTAGCTGAATGGCCACCATGCTCAGCAGCATTGCCTGCTAATGCTAAATAACCATATATTACATTCAACATCACTATTGTTGTGCCAAATTTGAAGAAATTTAAAGAAATGATAATGACAATTATAAAAATAACATAAAACCAGCAACACTATTAAAATATCCAAAATGTGAAACTCTTGCATGGCTGCTATACTACTCAAAAAGTTTGGGATTTTGCAGCATTTCATATTTGAGAGTTTGGGATTATGCAAATATTGCCATATCAAAATCTGAAGCAATTCTGGTCCCTAGAAGTTTGGGTACAGAGTAGTCAACCTGTAGCAGAAATAATGTTAGTAACAATAGTAGTAGCAAAAGCAGCAAATAGGCAGGTCTCCCTAACCCAAACACTATTCCCAGTACCTTATCTATATTAATAATGAAATGTACACACAGAAGGATAATAGTTCTGTACAAACTCATTGAAGAAAGTGTTAATAATATTTATATTTTACAGAGCAGGAATTGAGGCAAAGAACTTGCATAAATTCACAGGTAAAATAAGCAGTCGAGCTGGGTTTTGAACAGGTAGCAAGTACTTTGACTTTAAAATTGGACAGTTAGCACACAAAAAATGCAGTACTGGCAAACATAGGCATAAGTGACTTCAAATCATGAGCCACTTTCATTAATACCATGAAAAAATCTGACTGAGAGTCTGGATTTATTTTATATGAATCAAGTAAAGTACTGCAAGATTATTCAAACAATATAAAGCTGTACTCAGAGAACTAGGCTCAAAGTAAAGCATTCCACCACAGTGCACTCTGAGGAAGTGTTCACTTCAACCTGCTGCTCAAAGAGAAGGAAAAGTAATTAAAAAATATTGGCTGCAGAAGAGTGCTGGAAGGATTGAGGATCACTTGTACATACATGTTTGTCAGTGAGTTCTCATAATGAAAGAAAAAGAACAACTATGAAATTAATGTCACAACTGGAACATGTTCCATGCTACAGTTCTACTTATCTTGGTCTTTCCTGTAAAATAAAACCAGTTAAAAACTATTAAATACACCAGGATTGAACTGAAATAAACAAAAATATACCAATTTATATGAAGAAAATACCTCAGTGTATCCTTCATTTTTGGCGACGTTAGTAGTTCCGTCTGTATACCATTCATCACTTCTCTGTCTTCCAAGTTCTGTGTGGAATCCTGTAGGGAAACAAACCCATAAGCATGTGGGTGCTACACATATAGAACTGAAGATTTGAATAAAATATCTCAATGTGAGAGAGTAAATGGTTTTATTCTAGATATAGAACACATGTTCCAATTTCTTTTAAGACTGGAAACAGGTGTTAATCTTTTCAGTGATTTTAATGTACTTTGCTCTCCCATTTGGTTCCTGAATTGTTCAAATGGCCCATTTACAAAAGGCAATGTGTTAAGAGCTTCAGAATTCATCATTTAGCTTCCTGCTACTCAACCCTAGACTTTGGGGACTGTCTTTTAAACCAGCACAGAAAAGGAGCACATAAGGGAGTGAAAGCTTCAGTGACAGACAGGTGGTGAGAGATGTTTTAGTGCACTTTACTTGTTTGTACCCTGATGATACAGTACTAAAATATAAAGAGAACACATCCGTGAGAAAATGGGGCCTGCCAAAGTCACTTCTGGCAAATGTGCACAGGAACAGTTCTGGAAGAAGAAAGCCAAAATTCTTCATCATAAGAGTTGACTTTTGAGGATGCACTTTACAAAAAGGAAAGAAACTGGCCCCTAAGTCTAACACACTTCAGCCACAGGCAGCATGCTCAAGGGACAGGCTCAAGAACAGAGTTAGCTGGTGGTGTAGGACAGTGGTAAAGTTTCATTGGCTAATACCCAGAGTAGTCAGAGGAAAGGGTGGGTTCTAGACACCATGCCTTCTTTATGGAAGATATCAGTTCCTTGCTAGACCATGGGACTGTTCTTTAACAGATAATTCTGTGGATCCCCACTCTTCAAAAAAGAGTCAAACACACAATTGGTCATTGATTCTGATTTCCCTGAAACAATGCACCTGGAGAAAGACCCATAAACAAAACCCAGACCTAGAAGCAGCATTTATAACCCTGAACACACCATTTCAACACAAAGGAGGACAAGTGTGAACTTAAGAATGTGTACACAAGTGAATGAGGGTAATGTCTCAATAAAAGAAGACCCAGCTACATCAGAAGCACTTTCACATGCACACTGATCATTATAAAAACTGTCTTTGCTTTTAGTCTATGGAACAACATTTCATAGAGGTGAGTTGTTTTGTGAGACTTTTACCCTAGATTTATTTTATTATTTTAGCTAATTTTCTTTATTAGATCATGCATGTGGTACATAGGCTTACACTCCATGTGGGGAGTTCGGACATGTAAATAACACATCTTAAATCCTTTCCTCATCCCAACTCCTCCCTTCCCTTCCTCCTTCCTTCATCTCTTCATTCCTATTCCCCTTCAGAAAGGTCTCCCTTTCTTCTTTTTACTTATACTTCGGGTCTCATGTAAGAGAAATCATGCACTATTTAAGTTCGCATGTCTAGTTTATTTCATATAACATTATGGTCTCAAGGTGCATCTACTTTCCTACAAATGAGTTTTCTTCATGGCAAAGCAGTACTACACTGTGTCAAAATGTCACATTTTAAAATCCATTCATCTATTGATGGAGTAGCAGGGGCTACTTCAAAGATTTAACTATTATAAGAATGCTGCTATAAACATGGCGATGCATGTTTTGCTGTACTAGGATGTCTTTATTTCTTCAAAAAAGGGACTTGGAGAATAACAGAGTCAAATGGCATTTCTAGTTTTAGTTCTCTGGAGGCTCTCTATACTGATTTCCATAGTACTTTTACCAGTAATAATGACACAAACAATGAAGAAGCTCCTCCTAGACCTCGCCAGCATTTGTTATTGGTTGTTGTTTTCCTCACGATAGCCATTCTTTCAGGATGAGATGGAATCTGTGTTGTTTTCATTTACATTTCTGAGTGATGTTGAGCATTTCTTCACACATTTATTGGCCATTTATATTTCTTTTTTTGTGAAGCATTTGTTCATAACCCCACCTTCCATGACCAAACAGATCTGTTTAATTTTTTTTAAATTTAGTTTTCTCTTTTCCACTTAAAGAACACTTCGTAGATTAATGTACCAAACCTTAAAAGATGAATGTTTTTGCAAGTTTTTAAATATGTGTTATTATGGAAATCTAGAAAAATTACTACAGAGAAAATGAGATGTGATTGGGCAGATTACAAAAACACTTAAGCAGAAAAATGTAACAAAAGTATTGAACTTGTCACTATAATATATGTCAAGACATTTGATGACCTCATTAACACTCAAATCATTAAGTTTCTGTGCTATCTCATATAAGACAAACTTGTGTTATCAAGCATATAACAAAGAGTTCATTATATTAGTTTGCTAAGGATGGATAATAAATTATCCTCAAATTTAAGGATTAGAAAATATTTATTATATGTTATTGATGCTGTGAGTCAAGACTTTTAAGTGGCTTGGTGGAGCAGTTTTACAGTACAGTCAAGATGGCTGAAGGCTGCAGCTTCAGAAAGGCTTGAGGCTTTGAGATCAAATTTTTTTTACAGTGGCTTTACTGAGATATGCAGTAATTCACATAAGATTAAGCCTCATAAAGAGTACAATTTGGAGATTTGGGATATATACGGTTGTGCAACAATAGTCACCAAAGGAGATCACTTTTGTCATTCAGAAAGAAAACCCTTACCCTTTAGCAGTCATTTTCCATTTTCTTCTCCCAAGACATCTGCCATTAATCATTAATCTACTGTCTGTTTTCTAGTATTGCCCAATATGAATATTTCATATAAAAGAATCTCTCTTAAATCATTTTCTTTTTGCTAAGACAAAATACCAACACCCAACACTCAATGGAAGAGAGGTTTACAGAGATTTTAGAGGATTCAGTCCATAGTTGGCTGGCTCCTGGAAGAAAGTGAATGGCAGGAAGGGTCAGGGCAGATGACAGCTATTCATGCCATAACAACCAGGAAGAAGAGAAGGGGGAGCCAAGGGTGGGGATGCACTTGCCAGGTCACGTCCCTGTGACTGTTGGCCAGTCAGGCCTCACCTCCCAATACCACTTTAGATGTCGAACTTGTCCGTGGCCTCACGTGCTGATAAATATTATACCCCCACATCACCCGTCAAACACCTAAGATTTGGGGGACATTTTAAATCCAAACCATAAGAAAGTCAGCAAGCAGTTTCCTTATTTGTGTTGTAGCATACATCAGTATTTCACTATATTTTATAGATAAATAATATTTCAACTATGATATCCCACACTCAGCTTTTCTTTTCACCAGCTGAATTTGCATTAATTCCAATTTGTCTATTACAAATAATGCTGCTACGAACATCTGTGTATCAGTACATGTGTAAACACGTTTTCTATTCTCTTGAGTGTCTAAAGGAAGAAATGAAACTGTTGATTATGTGGTCTAACTTATTTGTTTTTGTTATTTGTATTTTTGGTGATGTATCTAAAAATTTGCATAGTACAAGGCTGTACAAATTTGTTTTTGTGTTTTGAGAGTTTTATGATAGCTGTCAGGTTTAGGCTTGCTATTATTTTGAATTAATTTCTACATGTAGAATAAGGTAGGGCTACAAATTCATTCTCTGCACATGAATATATATTTTGTTGAATCATTTGAAAAAAAAATTGTTCCCCGTTAAATTATTTCAGTATCTATATAAAAAGTCAATGGTCCAAAATTTAAAATATTTATTTTTAGTCTCACAATTATATTTCATTGCTATATGTAACTTTTTTGTGTGTGTGGCCAGCTCAGCCCACCCTGGGGGCAGGGCTGGCATGGCATGTGGTGCCAGGGATTGAACTGTGGTCCCTGTGCATTTGCCTAAGCTTGCCTAAGCAGGCACTTTAGACTGCTGAGCTGTCTCACCAGCCTTGCTATATGTATCTTTAGGTTATCACTATACAGTTTTGATTATTGTCTCTTTAGATTGCTTTGAAATTGAGATGGATGAATCCTCCATGTTTGTTTACGAAACCACCAATGTTTTTGCCTTTCAATATTGTTTCTTTACTTCATTTCTATAGTAAATTTCTATATTAATTATATTTTATGTTAATTTCAGAGCTTATAAATTTCCTTAAAAAAGCCAGTAAAATTATGATAAAGAACACACAGCCTATGGCTTAATTTTAGAGAGTAATGCCATCTTAACAATATAATCCTTTTTAATTTTATTATTTTTTAATTTAGAGAGAAAAAATCTCAAAAAAAATGGGGGAACAATAGTTAATACATTGACTATTGTTATCTTTAAAGTTGTTATTCAGAGTAGAAGGTATTGACATTTAATTGTCCAAACAACAGTAGCACAAACACTTTTTTCCTTTTTTCTTTTCTTCATGCCCCATTCCAGTTTCTCTTTTCTTTTGAATTTCTTCCATTGTACAATATCTACTGTACATTTTGGATCTTATTTACTCTTTCACCTTTTCACATAGGTAGACAACACGATGTTTACACATGTGTATATGGTTATTTCATTTATTACTATGGTCTCCTTTTGCATCCGTTTACCTATAAAGACTTGCAGTGTATCCTTCACAATATAAAGTCTTTAAAGGAATAAACAGTTAACAATGTCAGTTAATTAAATAAAATGTTTGTTTTGGTTTTGTAAGTCTGTCAGTTGGTCTTCTTAAATACTTATTGTAAAAGGTTAATACTCTATTTAATTCTTTATTTTTACCTCACTATACCTTACACCAAGTGGAAAATTTCTTGTTGACTCCTAACCAATATAGGAAAATAACAAACTTCCTGTTTCACATAAACATTATCTTAGGTTACAGGGAGTTTTCCTTCTCATTCCAGTTAGATGGCACTTAAAAGTTCTATTTAAGTCAACAGATACTAATTCTCTGAATATTTGGAAATGTTAACTTCAATTGTGAAGCTCTATGTGACAATGTGCTCTTGCATAACTCTGAACCAACTACACATTTGGAGCATCATGTCAGAAACTACAAACCTGAAGAGAACTCATTTTTCCATTTTTCCATCTCATATCCAAGACAAGAGTTGTATTCTTTCAAAATTGGCATTAGAAAAGTTACATTTCTTGTTATATAGGTCTTGCTTTATCTTCGTCTTACCCATTCAGCAGAAAAGTATAAAAACAAGGTATAAAAAGTAAAGCCATATTAATATGCTGAGTTGTAAAAGGCTCAAGTCAACAACTTCTGACATTGCCAGTCCTATGGATAATCCATTACTATTATGGACTACTGGACTATATTGGATTATTTTCCTGAATTCATGCACCTACAATATTTAAATGGCAATGGAATACCCATCTCTGACAAAACTAAAAAAAGGAGACACAAATAAAGGACCATTTTGTATCTATATCTACAAAAGAGTTAGAATAGATACACAACTACTTTCTCTTAATTCAATGAGAGCAAAGATTTGTACTAATAGTGTACGGACAGTATATCATGTTTGCATCTTGTACTATGAATAACCACTATGAAGACAACAATATGCAATGTATTAATTATTGAAACTGTCCTTCTAATCGATTTTGAAACTGTCTCATTGCTATTTGTCTCTCAATAAAATAAAATAAAATAAAAATTGGCATCAAAAACTGCCTTGTCATAACTCTTACAAAGGGTTAGAAAGTATAGCCTATCATCTCATCTAACAAGTAGTGTTTGTTAGTTACCAAATCATTTCTATATACTGCAGTGACAGATTCATTTCATGAGTCAAGGAAAGATGTGTAGGAGACTCCAAGAACATAAGACCAGTTCAAATTAATTCCAGCAACACTGTACTTCAAGATATATGGCTAAACATTGGAAACAGCCCAAATGTCCATCAACTGAGGAATAAATAAAAAAAGGATTTGGTATTTTTGTAAAATGGAGTACCATTCAGCTATAAAAGAAGATAAACTTGAGGCTTTTATAGGTAAATGAATACAAGTAGAGACCATGCTCATAAGTGAAATAAATCAAGACTTACATGTGTAGACATCATATTGTCTACCTAGTATTAGAAGCTGAAAGAGTAAATAAGATCCAAAGTGTACAATAGATATTGGGAAAGGAAAGAAATTGCTCAAAAGGAAGGAACAACTGAGAGGGGAAAGGAGAAAAGAAAGAAGGGGAAAAAAGACATGTACAAGATACTTAGGGTAACTATATTACTAATTTCTATCAGTTCACTGAAATGAACAGTTAGTGCCTCTATTGTTTGATCAGTTTTCAATGCCTGTAACTGGTCATTTGAAGCATTTCTTTGAAGATAGCAATATGCAATATGCAATATGCAATATAATAAACATTCTTAATTTCCTATCATCTTGTTTTGAATTTCTGTATGACTTTTATTATTTTTATCCCTTTAAAATAAAAAAGTCAGCTTCTCTGTTAACATAGTACATAAAAATCACTTTTTCCAAAAATTAAAAAAATCTGAGAAGAAATTTAAGAGTACTTAAGATATTCCTTCACTAAGTTACATGATGAAATGAATAGTCACGAAATCACACATATCTAAAAATGAAAATGATACTTTTTTCTCATAGTCTATTTAAATAACTGGAAAAAACTGTAAAATCATGAATTTTAAAGCTGGATAGAAAGGGCAAAAATAACTCTGATTAGGAAGAACTAAAGGTATCAGTAACTGCTGCTGAACAGCCTCCATATTTGTTCAACTTTGGGTTTGAGAACTACTAATGTGACTTCAAATTTCACATTTGCCTCTAGAAGCAAAACAGTTGGGAAGCTCTATATTTAACTTTATTAATGAAATTATTATACTTTCTGTTTTTAATGTTAGCTTAAAATAGGGATCTAAGATCAGCCACAGAGAATATAAAGTATGAAACTGTCTCAAAATTTGTCTCATTTCTTTTGCCCACATTACAATCCTTTGTTTTCTAATAAAGTTCAGAAGGTGCTCAGGCCTTGCTATCTGGGCAGAGACCTTTAGGAAGCTTGCCCTTTACCTCGTGGATCAGATGAGAGGAACATATCATATGTGGCTCTTACAACAGACAAGTTTAATTACTATAGTTTTAAACAAGCGAACATTTTTAGCAACACTTTCAGGATCCTGGGAGCATTTCTGACAGCTAAAATGCATTCGATTTAAACATCATCGCACTATTTTTAGCTTTAAAATCAACACTTACATAAATATTCCCAAACCAATTAGCAGCAGCTGGAAGTAAAGGTGTTTACATTTAGTTAGCACCGGTGCTAACGACTCCAAGGGTTCTCCGACCACAAGAACAGAGCCAGGCACCGGGAACCCCTTCCTCTGGGCAGCGCTCGTGTTGGCAACAGGCTAGATTTTATACTTCACAGGTGGTAAAGGTCACTGATTTCACACAGGAAAGACTATGCTTTATTAAGAAGCATCATTAAGTTGTGGCTCTCTAAACTAACAATGCTCTTGATAAAAATTTTTGGAAGAAAATGCTACCCAAATTCACATCATGTTTCCCTGGTTGGCTATAGCTCCAAAGAAAAATTAAAAGCAGTTCTATAGTTCTATCTTTCATTTCTCAGATGAGAACTAAAGCAGACAGCCCATTTATCAACAGACGTCTCCCTCTGACTTACAGGTGATAATATATGACCTTGGTTTCTCATCCCCATACATTTTTGCTACATTTAAAACAAAATTTTCCCACAAAATTTTAAGTGCAATTCAGTTATGTTTCAAAAGCTCAGGTGCATTTTCAAACAAGATTTGCATTTTGAAGAGTCAACTACAAGTTTCTCTTGAAATTGCACATGGATTTTAGAATGAGAGTAATAGAAACATTATACAGAGAAGAGTTGAATGAGAGGTTATTTGCCTGGTGCTCATACATAAACATAATGTAAATTTTAAGATTAAAATTCTGGGCATAATTTCAGAATATTTGTTTTTACTTTTTAGAACAAAAATATCTGTGCTACAGTAAAAACAAACTGCATTTGATATGCACATATATGAAATCAGCATGCATTTCAGTATGCAGACACAGTTATTCAAAGTACTTGATATATATTCTTCAAGCTACGGGCAATGCCTTGCCATGGGAAATCTCTAAGTTGACTTTATGATACTATCCCTAAATGTCTCCGTATTAGCATTTCAACATGCTTATAATTTGTGATGTACACACATACCATTAGATTGTATATCTATATATCTGAAAATTGGTAAGATAATTAGAGATTTTTTGTGATACATTTAAAAGCACTAAACCACAAACTGGTTAAGAATAAGGACTAAGTTTTATTCATCTGCTTTTTCAGTGATTCTCAAACTTCAGCATGGATCTGCACCATAGGAAGCCTTGTTCAAACAGGGATCTTTGGGCCCAGACAATGCCTGAGATTCTGATTCAGGAAGTCTAGAGCAAGGCTGAGAGTCTGGGTGGCTAACATGTTCTTAATTCTGCTACTCCAGTGAGCATAATCTGAAAAACAACAACAATAGCAACACTGATTTAGAGAGACTAGTGTAGATCTGAGTTCTTTATGATAAAATCTTACATAATATTAATTAACCTGAGGAAGAAAAGTAGTGGTAAAATAGTCTTGGAAGTTTACTTCAGAAAAGAAAGAATTGAATACTCAGAAAGGTGACCTAAAAATATCCTGCTATGGATTATGACAGTGTCAATGCCAGAACCCAGGACGCTTTTCTCGTTTTGCTGCTGGTAGTGCTGGGGATTGAACCCAGGGACTTGCTCAGGCTAGGCAAGCACTATTCCACCAAAAATATTTTTAGACTTCTTACTTTGTATTTTGAAACAGGGTCTGGCTAAGCAGCCCAGACTGGCCTCAGATTGTGATTCTCCTGCCTCAGCATCCCATATAGCTGGACTATACTTATTTGTATAGCACCCAACTTCTCAGGGTTCTTAGTTTTCCATTTAGTGTTCTTTCCATGCACAAAGGTAAATAACTGCCGGCTCAATTTTTTGGTTGTTTTGAAACACAGTCTTATTATAAAGTTCAGGATTGACTTGAACTCACTGTGTAGCTCAGGCTAGCCTCCAACTCACAGTGATCCTCCTGCTTCAGCCTCTTCAATAAGTGTCACCACATCTGGCAATTGCTGACTTAAATGCTAACTGTAACATTTTATGAGTCCTCTTGCTATCTAATAAAAATAACAAATTATAACAATGTCTTGGATATAATTTACCACTCTGTCACAGATTTTAGAGTATTTCACATGTATTCATAACAATTTCATGGGATTGGTTAGCATGGTGGAAAAAATTGAGGAAAAAAATTCATGTCTTGTCCAAGATGAAAGAGATGCTCAAAGAAAAAAAAATGAGATTAATGAAGTCCTTTGCCCCTTAACATTTACTCAAATGCAAACATGTTAACTGTATTTGCCTTGTAGTATCCCTTAGTTATTGATTTTAGGCAAATGAGATATGGAAAAACATACCATATTATAAAACACTGCAAAATTATTTATATGGAAAAACTTTCAAGTGTTTTACTATTCTAGAGAGTGTGCTCTAACACATTTTGAATGAAAATAATTGTCTTGGAATATAATTAATGAGATCATAAATGCCTTATGTACTGGTCTCTGGGTCACTTTAGAAGTGGGGTAAGTGCACCAACATAATTAAGTGGCTTGAACAAAACTCTGGCTTATACTGAACATGCATGTGTGCACATACACACAGACACATACACAACTCTAAGGCACAGGAATGACCTTAATATGCACAGGCTAAAACAAGGATGACTCTAAGCAGTTCTGGGCTTTGCCAAATATACTCCAAATCAACTTCCAGCAAAGAGTTTACAGCTTGCAGCTATGGATGATGTGGAGGAAGTAGTGCAGGGACCAATGTCCACTTATGGTCAGCATGGTCAGGCTTGGTGATATCTTTTCTTCATCTGATTTGTGCCCAAGAAATGCTGATGGCTTTCATAAGCTTAATAAAAATAAATATAAGTGAGGACTGGCCAAATAGCTCAGTGGATTAAAGCACCTGCAAGCAGGGGCTGGGAGGCTGTAAACAGGTGGATCACTACAAGTCTGATCTAGTAGTGAGACCCTGAACACCTTGTAGACCCTTCCCGAAAATACAGAAAATAAAAATAAAAATTAAAAATATAAAAACAAAAATAAATATAAAAAGCAGGAAAGTGCAGTAATAGAATGAAGCTTTCTCTGGTTAAAGAAAAGGAATACATGATTGCAATGTCAGCTCTTTGTCTCATGAACAGACACTGGCTATCCTGGCCTGTCTGTAAAAATGGAAACAGGAGGATTAACAAAGTCAGTTGCAAGTGTACAACACTATGGCACTGAGTGAAGTGGCATGAAATAGCAAGACTAGTAAACTCTAAGTGATGAAGCATATGTATAGAAGATCTCCACCGATAGAGTACTCATTCATACAAATGTTTCCTTGGAAAGCTTCCCTTGAGAAGCAGGTTCTCATTACATACTTTTGTTTCTTTACTTTCTTAGTGTATTGATTTCCATAAAACTTCTGAGGAATAAATATTTGGTATGAATTAAAGTGTATTCAAAACTAAAAGTCTCCCTCTGTTCTTCCATTTTCTTTCTTTTAAATTTTTTTCTATGATCTTTCTCGTGGCTATTTCTATTGCTTCTCATTGTGAATAACCAGTAGAGAATTGATTATTAAGACTTTCTAGAGTTCCAATTCAGATTTTAAAGGACAAACAGTATTTTAAAAATAAAATTTTTAAAAAGGTATATTCCTTGCACATTTTACTGGGTAAGGTGGGGTGTGTGTGTATGCATGTTTTATAGTTAAGAGATATGTAAAATGCCTTTAAGTAAACCTAATTCCATGTGTCAAAACTGTTATGAGTTTATAAAAAAGAGAGGGGTAGGATTGTTTGTAATACACATTTACACTTAATAAATGACTGATATATATAATCACTTTTTCCCCCCCCCTGGTTTTCTGCCATTAAATATATCAAAGCTATGAGATCCCAATGGTCAGGCAGACTGAGGTGATGTTTGTTATTAAAGGGGTGAAGACGGGGCCGGGGACATAGCTCAGTAGAATAAGTGCTTGCCTGGCAAGCACAAGGGCCTGATTTCAATTCCCGGTTCTGCAAAAAACCCCAAAACAAAACCAAAAAAACCAAAAAAAACAAAAACCCAGGGTGAAGATATTGACAATTCAGCTTCTTCCAAAGGTTCTGCTCTAGATCATGCTCCCCTGATAAAACGGGATCAAAGGTTCTATGAACATCTGCTTCTCTTTGATTTAACTTCTCTATTTAACTATGATATCATCTGCAATTAACAGGATCATGAAATGTCAAAGTACACCATTTGGTGATCTGATGGTCTTATTTGTAACTACAAATCACCACCTAAATATGATGGTTATAAAAAGAATAACAAGTTGGGACAATTCAACAAATACAGAAAATTTGAAATTTAACCACTTTCATTTTGTTACCTAAAATGTGTTTCAGTCATGTTTGGTTAGAGAACATGCTTTACACATTTAAGGAAAAATATGTAAATTCCAGTTTTCCTTAGTAGAGAATAAAGATAAAAGGCCCTGATGAAAGGAAGTCTTTCACCTCCACAGACACTGCACTCTGCAGGCAGAGCCCCACTTCCTGCTGGCCCTCCTTCCCCATGAGACAACCTTCACTGTGGAAATGTGCTGCTGAAGACGGTGAAGACACAGACCAATTCCAAGGCTGTTTTAACAAAGGAAAAGAAGAGGGAGGAGGAAGAGAAAGAGAAGGGGAAGAAAAAGAAAGAAGGGAAGAAGGAATGGGGGAAGATTTGCATGTGTAATTATTTTATATTAAACAGCTTTTCCAAACTTTAGGAAACCAAAAACCCACATTGGAAAATCCTTTATGAGAATCACATGAAGATCCACACTTACTAAGCCTATTATTTTGTGCAGAAAGCATACACAAGGGCCTCTAGGAAACATTCTTTCCCATTGTCTCACTCTTCTGCTCCAGTCTGAGTCCTTCCTCCCTTCTATATCTACTGTTTATCCCTTGTGCTCACCTTGTGTCCTCATGGGCACCATCCCCTTTGTCTTTCCATGCCACTACCCAGCTCCTCTACTGAAAAGCGCTGGTTTTATAAGTTGATAACTTATAAGACTGACTGAAAATAGACAATACGGGGAAGGCTCTTCTCCAACAACCTAAGATGCACTCAAAGCAAACTTTTTCATAACCTATGTGGAGATGCAGGAAAGCAGTCATGGCACAGGCCACAGTACTGGGGGAGAGGGGAGTGTGTGTGTGTGTGTGTGTGTGTGTGTGTGTGTGTGTGTGATGCAGAACTGGCCATACTATCTTGGGTTCGTACAGTATGTGGCAACACTGCTTGAAACCAGCCGCAAAGTTCTGAATTGCTCTGCGAGCACCTGCATTTATGGGGAGCAGTCAGAAAAACGTTAGTTTTTTCAACCTGAGATACAAAAACATAAAAAAGAGCTGCTAAAGATCCTGAAAAGGTAGCTATGATCACAGCAGAATATACAACACTCTGATCACTTGAAGAAACCACCATACATTTTAACACAAGTATCTTCCACTTGAAACTGTACTGGTTTGGGAAGTTGGGGGAAGAAAGAATCTACTAGAAAGATCTCATTGGTTTCAGCATCAACAGGTAAAATAACAGCTCAATAAAGTAATTGTCTTTATCTGTGTGCTCACTGATAAATCTCCAAGGTCTAGAAGACTGCCTTCCATAGAATAGATGCTCGTCAAATATAGAGATACACAGCTTTCTGGAATACCTTATTTGCCTGGTCAATGCCCATCCATCCTGTTATACTTCACTAGGTGTGGGTCACCTCCTTCCTCAGTACTTAAGACAGGCACAATCCCTATTGTCAGAGGCACATTCTTGCTAAGTATACGTTTTGTCATGGCTCTGATCTCAGGGAAGGCAATGATTTCTTTGTAGGTTTATCTGCCTTGATTCATTCTGAGATCCTTAAAATGGAAAATATGTCTCACCCATCTCTGAATTCCTGTCATTTAGCATAAGCATGAAATGTAACAGACATTTCATTTCAAATGTGTGTTTACTAGGTAGAAATATTTTCTTTTAACTCTTTGGTAATTTTCAACAGAAAAATATTTATGATGTGTACAGTACTCTGTGAGACTCAATGTGTAAAGTGTTATGCTAGGCTGTATGGGGAGGATCCAAAGACAAATACGACACTGTCTTTGCATTTAAAGCTGCGAGCTAGCTGGAACCACTGCTAGAGGCATCTATGGCAAG
Organism: Octodon degus; assembly: GCF_000260255.1. Classification (NCBI taxonomy): domain Eukaryota; kingdom Metazoa; phylum Chordata; class Mammalia; order Rodentia; family Octodontidae; genus Octodon; species Octodon degus. The sequence goes on from NW_004524592.1 coordinate 12,351,523, forward strand.
AAAATTTAAAGTACAATTGAAAGCTAATCTCTATTTATGGATTGGAATAGTTGAAGTAAAAGGGAATGCATGTATTTGTACCTGGCTAGTTATGTTTCATTATGTGCTCTTATATTTTATTTATCATAAGGTAATTTAAAATGACTTCCATTATTTATAAAATGTATTTAAACCAATATTTAAAACCACCTAAGTAAATTCCACAGTACATGGAAGCTTGTGTTAATCAGGGTCTTGCCAGCTGGAAATGGGAACTGTCACAAGGAAACCTACAGACTCTGAATCCTCACATTGGAGAACATTGATCTGGAATCTTTGACTTGAGGCAGGATCATGGCCAAGGCCTCCCACAGCAGCAAAGCACATTTTGAGTTTTGTTCCAATATTCTTCCCTCCTCCAGCTATCGCATCTCTTAAAACTCAATCACGTGTCAAGGTGAAAAAACATCCAGGCCAGCTGTCCTCTCTCATTATTCCCCACCGACTGCCCCTTACCCTACAATGGTCTCTCAATTGCTTCCAAACATTTCTCCTTCACTACCCTCCAGAATGGCCCCAGTCTGTTTCAGAAACGCAGGAACATCTTTGAGCATTCTCTGCTCTCTTGCTTCAGTGAATCTGATTCTTTCCAATGGATGTAATGGCACAGAAATTCTATCCTACGAAGTGGGACACATTCACTTTTTTTAGGCTGCCACCTTCCAGCTGGGAGCTGGTTCTATAATGGGACTGTCTGTTTCCTCCTTCCATGGCCTTCACTTGGCCAAGTTGGTTTTCCACCACTTCCTCCTGTCCCCCAATTTGGGTTGACTTTTCACTCCATCCCCATGTCTGACTTCATACTGTCGTTTCGGGTGACTTCCACATCTACAGGGATCTTATGCCTTTGTCTCATTTTCTACCTTCTTTCTCTAGACTCCCTGTTTAAGAAACTCTGTAACTAAAAGCAAAAATTAAATGTAGAAAGCCAAGGCAGGGGTTCTGAATAACTCCTCGGTAATCAGCTAAGAGATACTCTTCAGAATCAAAATACATCACTAAATGAGAAGAGCTAGAAAATCCAGGAGCAGAACAGGAATGATTCAGTTCATACACTCTTATTGAGGGTTGCCCTGGTGTCTGGCACTGTGTAGTGGGGACACTATGTTTTAAAAATTTCACTCTGGGTAATGAGAAACAAAGAGGCTGGGAAGGAGACACTACTGTATGGCCTCTTCATTGTTCCTGTATGCTTCATAATTAAGCCAACTAGCTAGATCCAAAACAAACTGTGAGATTTTCTTCAATCACAATCCCATTCCTTGTTTAATAGCACATAGGCAATATGATGTTTATACACATGGGGCTGATTTCACTTATGAGTATAGCCTCTATTTGCATCCATTTATCTATTAAAAATCTCAAGTTTATCTTTCTTTAGATCTGAAAAATACTGGACTGTATACACTACATCTTTTTTATCCACTCCTCAGGTAATGGTCGTTTGCACTGTTTGCAAGATTTAGCTATGACAAAATGTACTGCTATAAACATGGGTGCATATATGTCACTGTGGTATGCTGCTTTCAGTTCTTTTGGAAGAGTACCCAGAAGAGGAATAGCTAGGCTGAATGGGGCTTCTAATCCTTGTTTTTTCAGGAGTCTTTACACTAATTTCCATAATGGTTGTACTAGTCTACAGTCTCACCAACAGTGGAGAGGGTTTCCTTTGTCCCTACACCCTCTCCAGCATTTGTCATTGATTTCTTTATGATAGCCATTCTTTCTGGAGATAGAATCTCAGTGTTGTTTTAATTTGTATTTCTTGAATGAACAATGCGGTCGAACTTTTTCCATGTATTTATTTGCCATTTGTATTGCTTCCTCTGAGAAGTGTACATTCATCTCAGATGCCTATTTTTGGATAGGGTCTTTGAATTTTTGGGGACCTGATTTTTTTTAGTTGTTTATATATTCTATTCTATTTTTTCTGTATTTAGAACAGCGTCTACAGGGTTTCACTATGTAGATGGAACTCGTAGTGATCCTCCTATTTTCAGCCTTCCTAGTGCTGAGATTACAGGCCCATGACACCATGTTCAGTGTCAACTGCCATCTCAGTGTGCCCCAGGGGCAGGGATGGCCTGGCACATGGGGGATTGAACCCTGGCCACTGCGCTCTGCCTAAGCAGGCCCTTTAGTTTGCTGAGTTATCTGCCTGGCTCTAGTTCTTCATATATTCTAGATAAAAGTCCTTCATCTGAGTTACTGTTGGTTAAGATCTTTTCCCAATTTGTGTGTTGTCTTTTCATTCTGTTGGTAATTTCTTTTTTCTTTCTTTTTTTTCTTTTTGTGGAACCAACAATTGAACTCAGGCCCTTGCATTTGCCAGGCAAGCGCTTATTCTACTGAGCCATGTCTCCGGCCTTGGTAATTTCTTTTGATGTGCAGAAACTTTTCAATAAGATGAGATCCCAGTTGTTGGTTCTTCAAAGTATTTCCTGTGCAAGCTGGTTTTTGTTCATGAACTCTCTGCCTACCCCTATGTCTTCAAGATTTTCACCAAGTTTCTCTTTCAGTAGATGTAGTGTTTAATGTGCAGATCTTTAATCCAGTTTGACTGTAGTTTAGTGGATGGTGATACACTTGGATCTAGTTTTAGTTTTCAGCAGGAATAAAGCCAGTCTTTCCAGCACCACTTGTTAAAGAGGCTTTTTCCAGGGAACACATTTGGCCCTTTTTTCAAAGATAAGGTAGCTGACTATGTTTGTCATTGGGTTTGCACCTTCCAATCTGTTCCTTTGATCCTGAGGTCTGTTATTTTGTCAGTACCATGTTGATTTTATCACAGTAGCTTTGTAGTATCATTTCAAATCACAGATTGTAATGCCTCCTGCCTCGCCTTTGTTCACCAGGATTGTCTTTGCTATGTTATGTCTTTACTGGTTCCAGATTAATTAAAGGAATGTTTTCTCTAGATCTGTGATGTATGCTGATAGTATTTTGATAAGGATTGCATTAAGTCTGTGTCTTCATTACCTTTCATTCGTTGCTGGGACAAATATCCAACATTCAAAATGAAGGAAGGAAAGGTTTATTTAGCTCACAGTTAGTGGAGGTTTCAGTCCACACTTGGTTGGCTCCCAGGCAGAAGGCAGCAAGCAGTTCATGGTGGCAGAGAACAGCAGAGAGTGGAGGAAGGAGCCGCAGTTGCGGCATCTATCAAGCCTCTCTCCCTTTGTTCCATGCTATGAAGACTGAAGTTCTGCCAAGGAACCTGAAGGATGACTCCTTCCTCAGCCCCTTAACATACCCTTTTTGTGCTGAGTCACTCTTGGGCATGTCCCTTCCACCAGGGTGTGGGGCAGACAAGTGGATCCAGCTAAGCTTCCCACATCTAAAGTGGACATGATGTATCAACTGCCACAGTGTGTATAATAAGAAAGAATAAATAAAATCTGAAAAGTAAGTAGACATAGTAACACAGAAAGAAATTGAACATACGGAACAAAATAATCAAGAGAAGGGAAAGGAAAAAAGGAGGGGAAAAATCATGTAAGTATATACATATGATAGCTAAGATGATTGTACTACTATTTTCTATTAATTTTTGAAGGTAGGAATTAATATTTAAAATTTTTACTTTGAACAATTTTATATGCTAATACCTGTAATCTGAGCAACTGTACTGAAGACCACAATGTGCAAAATAACAACTACTTTTGAATACTTTCCATCTTGTTTTTTAAATATGTATCATTTCTAATGTCTTACCTATTATTTTTATACTGTATAATAAATTTAAGAAAATAAGAAGAACAAGGGAAAACTTAAGGTTTACTGAAAGGAAAAGTTAATATTTAATTGTGTGATCAATTTTGCATACTTGTATCTGGTAATCTGAGCAACACATTCCACAATAATATGCAATGTAACAACTACTGTTAATTTCCTATTCTTGTTTTTTTTTCCTGGCGGAACTGGGGATTGAACTCAAACCCTTGTGCTTGCCAGGCAAGCGCTTATCCTACTGAGCCATCTCCCTGCCCCCCCCATTCTTGTTTTGAGAGTCTTTACCATTTTTATTGTTTATGTTGCTTTGTTTTTGTCTTTGCTTGTTATTTTTTTCCTCTTTAAAATAAAATTAAAAAAATAAAATAGTATGTTTTATGATGTAAGTTTAAACATACGCGGATTTTGCTTGGACAATCTGGATCATCAAAGATCTCTACATTGGAGGAAGAGCTGATCAAATCCACTGATAGCAATTTCATAACTTCTAAAAGAAATTTATTTAAAATAAATGTCAATTAAGATAAAAATTATAGAAGATAAAAGCAAACGTTAATTATTCTCCAGCTAACACAGTTTGCACAACTAAGAAGAGCAACAGTTCCTCTCCCCAAAATGATGCACATATGCACATATAAAGGAAGTGCTGCATAATTATGGGCTTTTCAAACTCTCAGACCTTGACTCCATCCTCTAGTCAAGAATCCAAGAATCAATATTTAGTTGCCAGTCTAAGCCTAGGTCTTTGGTAGAATCGTAATAGATACATCGTACTGAAATCAAGATGAATGTTTTCATGGACATATCCTTTAACAGTGTTACAACAGAGGAAAAATCTGAGTAACAGAAATGGTACCTGCTAAAGATAAAAGGCCTAAGTGCAAGTAGGGAGGGAACTCCCTGATTACACCACTCACCCACTTCCCTTAAAACCACCAGGAAAGAGAAATATACAGTAAAAATAACACTTCAAAATTCCTCCCTCAGGCCATCCAAACAGCTCAGCGGATTAAAGAGCCTGCTTAGGCAGATGCAAGGGCCAGGAGTTTGATCCCCAGGCCTGCTGTGCCATCTCCGTTCCACTCCTGGGGAGGGTGGAGACAAGACTGAGACTGGGCGTGGTGGTACACACCTGTAATCCCAGCACTTGGAGGATCACTTTGAGTCCATCTACATGGTGGGACCCTGTATACCCTGTATACTCTGTCCTAAATCCAAAATGAGACAAAACAAAACAATACAATAAAATAAAAATCTTTCCGTCAATGCTGCTACCTATTCTGCTACCTCCATGATAGTGCACTGATCCTGCATATGTACCACCCACTGTGAATCATAGATCATTATAAAACACCACAAACATGCTCTAGACTTTGGGCTGAAATAAAGTGTATACAAAATTTCAAGTGTAAATCTGTAAGCTGACAGCTTTGTGTTCTTCACTAGTATTCTACCCATTGGGTACTTTGGGACTGATTAACCTTGGCTTCTAATGGTTAAATCTGTTCCTCTAACACTGTCCAGGCAATTACTACAGGTATGCTGTGAAGTATACCTTAATCAGATCACTTAATTCACAAATTTAGAATTCTATTAGACAGTAATGATTTAATTCAAATATCATCTCTAGATTAATCCTTTAATTCTATCAAGATTTATTAAATGGGTATAGGTAGATGGTTATTATGTAAGCAAGAAACTTTAACCATAAAATTTGGTAAAGGATAAAATCCAAGAAACTGGGAGTAGTCATATATATAAAGGTTGGCTTATTAATAGTTGTAAATATGTAAATGTTTTGTGAACTATATTTTTTAACCAAAGATGAAAAAAGTACAAAAGAATAGGTAAAACATAATGCAGCTATTTTTCATGTCTGACAGATAACTTAATGCTACAGGACACAACAAAACAGCATCCCAAATGAAAAAACAAGAAACCTGTCTAATCCATATTTCCCTTAGTCTAAACAAAATAGAGATATAATTTTGTTTCAGCTTTGTTAAGCTTCCTGCCACAGTGCTATCCCTCATCCTTGGCCATGTCTAATCAGTGACACAATCTCACACTTTTAATGAACTCCAGCGTGGCACGGAACAGTGCATGGTCCCTGACAGACGAGAGTTTGTAAATCAGTGGTGATATAGACCTTTCTCTTCTCTTCTTATTACAGGGAAATACTGCTAGTGTAGCCGATGGCACTAGCATGATGTGCCTTTACAAATGCAGTCAATGACCTCTTCTGAGGGAGGCAATCACAGTGGATTAAAATTACAGCACTGAACAGCTCTTTAGAGGGTATGGTAATGGGCAGTGAAAATTGTAGTTCTATAGAATCAGATATATTGATTAATTTTTTGAGTGACCTTCTGAGAAATTATGAAATTACAGATATGACAATAAAGAAAAAGCTTGAGTTTTAGTCATTCTTAAAGACTGAATTACTTCCATGAAGAAAGGGTAATAGTCAGGATAACCACTGAGTGCAAAAAGGTCGTGAACAACCTAATACACTCTGTCTTACCCTTGACTCTGCGAAATGAGGCATCAATGAGATTATAAACTCAAAACTGTCATGTTACCAAAAGGAGAAACAGGCAGACGTATGATGACTGGGTAACTAGTACAGAGCAGAAGTGCCAAGCCAGTGGCTGGGGCCAGGCGCATGATCCGTGTGGCACAGCTTCTCCTCCCCATCAGGTGATCCCATCAGCATGCTAGGGGCTTATGGCCAGGCACTCCCCAGAAAAGAAGGGTCATGAGATTTACATCTTTTTCTGTGTCTTCCACTACAAAGTTCGCAGGCACTCATATAATATAAATAAGTTAAGACTGGGAAGCAGAAAGATGTAAATAGAATTGTAAAGGAAAGAATGTAAGTAATTGAACATTTTTGTTAGTGTTAAGTGAATTTGTTTGTCCCCAAACTTATGACCTCAAAATCATAAAACTTGAGAGTTATTTTTTTAGCTAAGATGTTTTCTTCTGCTGCTCAGTTCTTTTAATTATGGCCCAAATGGTTTGGAAGTGGACTAAAGGTGAAATTGTTTCTTCCCATTGTTTTTCAAGATAATTCATCATCCTTCAAATTCTGTTTATTGCATTCTACTCTATTATTTTACAAAGCAAAATACCAATCTAGTTAGTTTCTTCCCATCTATCCAAATTTACTCATGCATCTAGACTTTTTGTCTTGTCTTAATTGCCTTCTTCATTTAAAGCTCAAACTCTGTCAAAGTTTAATCTTTCCTTTAAAGAGAAAAACTATTCACTTCTCAAATCCATCACTGACTATGTTTCTATTATTGTCCCCAGTTTTAAGGAGACTGTTAACAACTGCTTCTCAGCACAGGGTCTTACCAGGAAGATGGGTGACTGTTCATGAGTCAGACCCTCACTAGGCAAACTCAAGAGTTACCTGCTTTGCGGTTACAAACTGTTCACGCCAGGATGCCATACTCTTAGCCACATTCACCTGGATGTCTTTGTACAAAAATAGATCTCGATCTATAAATTCAACGGACTAGAATAATTAGCTTTAAAGATTACTTTGGTAGGGCTTCTGGTCAGGGCACCCATGTGAAATGATATTACAGCCACGATGTTTATTCCTACCCTGAAAAGACATGGTCATTTCACACTGAGAATCTAGTGAAATTGCTTGAATGATGGTATGAGTGATAATGCTTTGCTGTTGCAACACTAATATTAACATTGGTGAAATAATAACATTCATCCCAGGTTGCTGTCCCATTCAAACCACTGCTCTTCACAGTCTTTACTACTGCACTATAAATTTTCAAATGATGTAGTATCATCTGCACAAATCTTTAACATCATCTGCTTTATTATTAAAATTATTTCATCACAAAAAGAGGTTTTAAAAGGTATAAAGAATCCACTAAAGTATAACCATTGGTAATAATATCACTGATGAGCCCAAAAGAAAATTTACAGATCAGATGATATGCCTGACAACTTCCATCAAGAAGTTACAAGGATTATAAAAAGCAATTTCCATCCCAGCACTGGGGAAGTTGAAAACAGGAGGATCATCATGAGTCCGAGTTATGTAGCAAGACCCTGTACCAAATACATAATCAAAACAACAAATTCTGTGACCCAAATTCCATCAGTCCAGATTGCTTCAACTTTATTATTGTAAAAAATGAAACAATTTATGAAAAGTATATTATATGATGGCCAAAGAAAGATGACAGTTTTAATAGAGGAACATATTTAGTGTTAATCCATTTTGCTTTTCAAAGGTGAACCGTAAAGAAACCAAAGAAGGAGCTCAAAACTTTATTCCCAAAATGGAGAATACTTTCTTCTGCAGTTTGGATGCCCTCTTTGGTATAGACATTTTTTCTGTTTTCCATATTCATACTTTCCTTGTCAAATGGTTAAAAACATGAGAAAAAAAACAAACAGAAATGCTTAGCTGCTTTTGAGAGCAACTGCATTATTACGAACTGTTAAATATACGTCTTAGACTCTAAGCAATGCAAGGTGGAGGAGGGCTGCTCACAAGGCCTGTATCTAAAATCTAATTTCAATGATCTGCTGTGTTTACAACTCCATGCTTTACAATGTGCCAGAATGAATGGCTTCGTGGTTGAACCATTTCGTTTGGAATTGTCATACTCCTTGAATATGTCACAGTTTAGCTCATCTGCTGGTCCTTATAGGACTTGAATGTGCAAAGAAGTCATCCCTAGTCACTTGTGCACTTCCTTATCCAGTGTCTTTTTACATTGGTATGAGCAAGGGTCCTTACCAGACCACCAGATCTTGTGGATGGTCCTAAAGCTTTACTATGTTCTATAGTTGTATTCCATCTGTATTGAATGGAGATCAATTTCTTGGCCCTAAGGGCCCCCTCATTGTTGTGCAGTATATATAGTAAGAAGGGATTGATTAACAAAATAACAAATCTACCTAATGAACAAAATATAGTCATAATGACCAAGAGATCTCAAGCTATAATTCCTGGAACAAAAGTGATAACGAAGCAGCTCATACCAGGTGGAACTGGAGGTCCTAGTCCCTAAGGGACATGGACAGAAATCCCTGTAATCAGTCCCATGCAAGTAATGTGTTTATTCTTCCCTGTGTCTCATGCTCTGTGAGGGCTGTCATGGAAAATAGAGGCCACAGAGTCCCTACTTAGGATGCTTCTGTCATACGTGTATGTTTGCCTGGTATGATTTCCCCAAGAGCTTGTTTCAGTAACTATTTTATAAAGTATATTATTTCTGTAATCTTTACTGTCACCTGGGGGAAACCTGGGAGGGTCTGGTGAAGTCTTCACTAAAATAGCAAATTAAATGAGATTAGAAATGCCATAATTAATTAGACTGGCTCTCCTTCACCTGAGGATGTGGAGTCTGAACTGAGTGATAGTAATCTGCTAAGTGACTAATCTAGCCATGTGACTGAAAGAGCAGCATGTTCTGTGTCACCAGTGGCACAGCGACAAGTTCTAGGAGGCAAGAAATTTGACCTTTCATTGTTTCTCAGCATTCCTGGCAGGATCTTTTCTGCAGTGAATGATTCTGACCAATGTTAAAGCTTATTTTAAAATATATTTGTTCTTACTTAATGTACGAGAATGACAGTAATTTATATCAGGTCAACCCAGCCATTTATAAATATAAGAAATACAGGGAATAACTATTGTTGTATTTTACTCATAAAATGAAGCATTTTCAAATACAATTCAAATGTAAATATATAATGAATATAAAAATAACATTATAGGTCTTAGGGTTAATAATTCAGTAGAACATTTCCCCCAAAGTACAATGAACTTAAAATCACTTAGTTATTATTTAAAATACATAAACATCAAAGAAAATAAAATGAATGACAAAGGTAGGTATTTTTTATTTCACACAAAAAATGCAAGGCTGGGAGAGAGCTCAGAGGTAGAGAACTTCGCTAGCATCCACAGGTCCTGGGTTCACTACCTAGCAGCACAGACATAAATATCAAAATAAAGGATATGGATAATTTTAATGTATGACAGGATAATACTGTGGCATGACAATAGTTTCTTTTATATAACAATAGCCTACTGGGGCTAGGGGATATAGCTCTGAGGAATAAGTGCCTGCCTTGCAAGTGCAAGGTCCTGAGGTTGATTCCCAGTACCTCAAGAAAAAAAAAAATAAAAATAGCCTTACTGCTTGGCACAGTGGCACATGCCTGCAATCCTAGCACTTGGAAAGCTGAGGCAGGAGGATCACTGTGAGAACAGCTTAGCTACACAGTGAGCTCAAGGCTAGTCTGAACTATATAGCGAGACCCTATCTCAAAAAGACAAAAGAAATAAAAGTGGCCTTACCTAGGCTGGGTAATAGCATTTTGTTTGAGTAAGAGTATATCCTTTTTAAAAAAAACTGTACAGATTTTCCAATGAAGAAAGCAAAACTTGGCAGTAACTTTTTAAAGAGACAGACTGAAAAGGACAATACTAAATAGTTCAAAGTAAAGGAGTTGTAAGATATATTAGTGATATTAACCAAAAATACAAAAGAAACCCGTACAACCATGTAAATATCAGACAAAACAGACCAAGTAAAAAAGTATTATTTTATAGTTAAAAGGCTAATAGTTACATAATACTGAACAGTCCAGACAAAGATATGAATTTATTAACCTATATCCTAAAAAAACACAGCCTCCAAATATGTAAAGACAATTCCTGACTGAGCAACGCACTATCATAGTGGATAATGTTAATATGGTTTTTTTTTTGCTTTAAACAATTTATTGGACTGAAATGGACTTATATTTATTTCTGAAATGACTTCTATTTATTTTGATACATATTTTCCCCATGGTGATTTATAGGATCTTCAAGCTAATATGAATATTTTATAAATATTTGAATATTTGGATACACATCTGTACAATATCTCAGCAATCTTTCAGCATTGAAGAGTAAAATACTGAAGAGTAAAGACTAGACACAATTACCAGATACAGTGAAAACCTACTGCAAATATTTCTGAGGTAAGAAGGCACCACATACCTGTTCAACTAAGAAAACCACCCTTACAACACAGGATGATTTCATTTTTACATAAGATCTAGAAAACTTAAGCTGCCAACTGGGTGCTGAATGGCAGAGCAACATCCCCAGTTTATGCCATGAATTCATAGGGAATACGTTCCAACAACTCAGGTTCCTTTCCATTGGTCCTCACAAAGTGTGTCTCTTTAGGAGGGGCAGGCTGGCACTTCAGTTGAACCCAGGTACTTTTCTCTCTGGCTTCCTTCTTTTTCTGATCATTTTCCTCAATACATTTAAAGAAGCTATCATGACTTTTTCAGTGTATAGTATGCTCAATAGGCACATTAACCCTCTTGGCAAGTATCTTGCCCTTAACTTGCTTGTTTACTATAATGCCAACAGCATGCTGGGTAACATTGTAGACTCTTCCCATTTTGACACAGTAACATTTGTGAGGTATTCTTTTATGCACAGTACCAATTCCCTCAGTGTCTACAATACAACCATTTTTGTAGATTCACATGTATGTGCCCAAAGGAACAACCCTATGTTTTCTAAAAGGCCTGGAGAACATATACCGGGTTCCCCTCCTCTTGCCCTTTGTGTTAGTCATTTTGGCAAGTTATAGCGGACACAAGGTTGTAATTTGGGTCTGTAGAACACAAAGAGCCAGAACCACATGGAGATACTACCTGGAAGTTCATTATGTTTTTCTTAATAACTGACAACTATTATAGACTAAATGACACAGGGTACTTAGTGGAAAAACTGGAAAGTTTATAAAATGGTGATAGGAACTGGTATCTGATATTTTTTTTTCTAAGTGAACAAAGAATTATGAATAACATACAAGGAAAGGTAAACATAAGAAATAATCTAAGTATGTATTATAACATGAAACAAGCTGAATAAATCCTAAAAAGATTAAAAATAACCACAGTACACAGTTCTCTGACTACAGTATAGTTAGGTCAAAATTTTGAACAAAGAAAATTAAAAATGAAAAAAAACTCTACCCTTGGCATATTAGGAAAATTTTGTTTAAAGATTAATATCTTTCTATCTATCTATATCTCAAACAGCAAATCAACAGAAATTCATAAGTACAAAGACATTTATGATAAAAATATACACATTTAAAACTTAAATGCTTATACATAAAAATGACTTTAAAAGATTTACCATCCATTTAAAATTTAAGATCAGTGGAGTATTTTATAAAGGTTGGATCAATCAGGTGGCTGGCATCCAAACCCAGTGCTAGTAAGACATCAGGTCCCTTATAATGCTGTCATATTTTATATTCCTCTGTCCCCGATAGCCCTCAAGTGCACACAGATGAGGCTTTAGGATGAGACTAGCTCACAGATGGGCAACAGCATCAGTGGACCAGTGCAATGGTGAGTTCAACGGTAACTTGCTCTTTAGTAGAAGGGAGTCAGAAGAGGGGCCATGAGGGATGGCTCTCACTATCCTCCTCTTCCTTGTCCTCTTCATCTTCTTCCTCTCTCTCTCACTCCTTCTCCCTTCCTCTCTCTCTTCCCCCCCCCCTCTCTCTTCATCTCCCTCTGGCCACCACTCAGCACTGAGCTAGAATCCTCTGTCCTACTACCCTGCCTTGGAACCAGCCATTGAGGGACTAAAATCTTTCTACCCTGCAAGCTGAAAAAAAAAAACTTCTCCTCTTTTGTCTTGGCAATAAGGAAAGTAAACAAGACAAATGTGATTCAGGTAAGTAAAGAGTTCAGAGTACCATTTATAAAATATTTTTATAAAAAGGTATTGACCCAATCAGCTTCTAGTTCTATTACAGAAAAAAGAGGTAATGGAGAAACAAGTTAAATTATGTAACAAGGCAATGATTTGCTGATTCCAGAACATAGGATATGGCACAGAAAGATAAAACGGTGTGTTTTCTCTCAAAATTTATTTATTTTTCCATTTAAAATAAAATAAAACAGAAAATAGGAGGAAAGAATTACAAAAAAAAACCCAAAACTAAAAAACCTAACACTCATAATACATGAATAAACCATTTTAAATCTGATTGCCATGAATGCTCAGCATTTTGTTTTTTGAGATATCTGCATACATTCTAATTAGACAGGGTACTAACTAATATTTAAAGATTTATTATCTTTGTTAGGTATAATAATGATGTGGTGATTATGCTTAGCTCTGAGAGAGGAATATAAAAGTATTTACAGATAAAGATCATGATGTCTGAATGTTGCTTTGTAGTATAAAGTGTTAAAGTGAAATTAAAACAGGAAGAGATGGTGAGGCACTGTGGAACACAGGTGGTAGATGTTGAGTACATGCGGGCTCCTTACACCTTCAATCTTTGTGTATGTTTAAGAATTGTAATAACAACAAAAATACCTGTACTGTAACATCCTGTAAATCAGTGGTGCCCCAAATTTTCTGTTCAAGGAGATTATGGGGTCACATAGGAAAGTGATCGATGATGTGGAATGTGCCTAAGGAGAGTCACCTAGAGAGAAAACATTCAGGCTTTCACAGAGAGCAAACTAGTCAAGCAATGGCCATTACTCATCCATGTGGCTGACACTGACAAAAGATCTACAAACTGCTGTACCTGGTTTCAGAGTAAATTCTGAGAGGATCTGACTGAACTTGTCAGATACAAAAGTTACATTTTTTGTTATATAGGTCTTGCTTTATCTTGGTCTTAACCATCTAGCAGAAAAGTATAAAAAGGAGGTATAAAAAGTAAAGCCATATTAATAGGCTGAGCTGTAAAAGGCTCAAGTCAACAACATCTGACATTGCCAGTTCTGTGGATAACCCACTAATATTATAGACTATTGGGCTACATTGGATTATTTTGCTGAATTCATGCACCTACAATATTTGAATGGCAATGGAACACCCATCTCTGACAAAACTAAACAAAAAAGGGGGATATAAATGAAGGTCCATTTTGTAGTATATACAAAGTAGGATAGATATACAGCTACTTTCTCTTAGTTTCATGAGAAGAAAGATTTATATTAAAAGTGTTTAGAAAGATATCATGTCTGCATCTTGTACTCTGAATAACTACTACAAAGACAACAATATGTAATGTATTAGTTATTGTAACTGTCCTACTAACTTGTTTTGAAGCTGTCTCATTTCTATTTCTTTCTCAATAAAATTAATAATAATAATAAAAAAAGGTAAAGGCTAGATGACAAAGGACCAGCAGGAGGGTATTGTTTGTGCCAGAGTATGGAAAGATCCTGTTCAGTCAGCATTCCTCACAGTTACACGTGTTTAGAAAAACTTCAGTCTTATTTTTGGTTACTTGGGCATTGAAATCTTTCTGTGTTACCAATTAAAAAAATAATAACAAAACATAATATGAACAAAAATAATTTTTAAATAGTTAAGAAGGTGAAAAGCTAAAGAACCCAAAAGAATGGAAAAAGAGACAAATATTTGAAAAAAAAAAACAATGAACTGAAAAATGAAACCACAGTTGAAAGCCGCAATGTCAAAAATTAGTTCTTTAAGAAAGAATAAGGCTGGGGTGTAGCTAGCATAGATTGCTTTCCTAGCATGCACAAATACCTGAGTTCAATCCCTAGTGCCACAAAAAAGAATAGAACAGAGAAGCTAGATGCATGAGACAGAAACAAATGGAAGATGAGTCAGAGAAGAGCCAAGACAGGCAGCAAGTGCACAGTGCGAAGGATCAAAAATGGTGGTGGAAAAATATTTGTGGGCTAAAGCCACCATTTGCTTCTTCCTATCAGGCTAGTGAGTTTTATAAGTTACATCAGCCTGTAATTTACCTTTTTTTTTTTTTTACCATTCTTATTTAGTTTGGTTTTAAGGACCGATGACCATCAGGATAAGTTACAGAGTGCCTCTCTTTTCCTTTGGAACTGTCTTTACGCTACTTAGGTTATGCATCCTTTGAAGATCTGAGAGATAATAGATCTTAATCCAATGGAATTACACCTGGAATGTGTGCTTGATTAAAAATATTTTAGAAATCCAACAAGTATTTTACCATCTTATCAGAACAAAATAAGTGGATACAGGAAAAATCATTTGACAAAATTAACATCAGAAGGAATCTAACAAAAGAAATCAGTCTATGAAAACATGTAGCCCTAACATTATTTTTAAAGGCAAAGAATTAACTGTGTGCTAGAAAGACTGAGAGGATGGCATGACTATCTGTTCTTACCACCTGTATTTAATGTTGTATTACAGTTTTGAGCCAGCGTTATAAACCGTGAAAAGGGATAAAAGCTTTGTGATTAGACAGGCATAAGGAAAATTATCTTTCCTTTTAAAAAATGGTGCTAGGTAAACTGTGTTAAGATACATACAAAATGACAATGAACCTCCAATTTATACCACAGGAAAAAAAAGTTCAGGTGGATTACAGATTTTAAAATGAATAATGAAGATAATTCCTCTCCAAAGTAATAAAGAATAGTTTCATGGTTTAAGGGTGGGAAAAGACATTAAACAAGATATAAATGCATTATCCATAAAAGGAAAGATTGATACATTGAGCCATTCATCAGAAAGTACCACATGCAGAATGAAAGAAGGCACAGATAGCTGTATTGCAAGTTTCTGATGAAAGGTTCTTATAGAAAACATAAAGAAAAAGTAAAACTTCAATGAAAGAAGAGAAATACAAAGGAAAGTAATACAAAGGAAGTACTGGAAAGAAACCAAGATAAGTACTTTAATTAAAATGACTCATACATGGCTAAGAAACATATGAAAAGTGTCCAAACTCTTTAGCATCAAACATAAAGTAAAACTTAAGTTGGTTCAACTACATTCTGATCAGAATGGTTAAGAATGAAAAGACAACATGAGATATTGATAAGGACACAGTATTTGTCTCTCATCTTGCTGGGTGCTTTGCATAGTCATTGAAAAACTGTTGCTGTGCATATAAACTTTAACTGAGAAGTACGCAGATTCATTAAAACATGTATACCAAAACAATTGCAAGAGTGTTCACAGTGGTATTACTCATAGATCCAGCAACAGTCAAAAGGATAAACATTATTGATAAAATGAGGGACTGATGTACAGGAATACATCAGGAAAAACTAATATAAAATGTATCTCCCTTTTCTCATAAGGAGTAAGAAATATTAGCTGAGGAGAGATTAAATTAAGAAATACATGTTTAGCTATATTATTCAAAGCTAAAACACAACCTTTAGACGAGATAATTGTACCAAGCAGTCAAGAAGTAGAGGAGGTGAAATGGAGGTAGGAGCTAATGTGAGTTATGACCTTCTTCGTCTTCTACAGCAGGTAGTGAAGAGAAGATATATGAAGTCAAGGGAGAGGAATACATACAAGATTTAATTTAAAGTTGTATGTAGGCACACAAAAACACGTGGAAACAGCAGTTGGAAGCAGTGGTTACCTCTGCAATGAGGTCTAAAGAGGAGTCAGAAGGGCTGCCTTATTAACTTAGAAAATCTGAGTTTTAAGCATTTGCATATGTTGCTTTCATAGAAAATATATGAACTAAATATGTACATAAACAGTAAAGAATGATTATAAAAAACCCTCTTCAAATCCTCAAATCTAAACTAAGGCACCTGCCTGTGATCTTCTGATTCAGTAAGAATCACATATTAATTTCATGTAAGTATGATTTTATTAAATGATTTTGTTTTGAAACATGAATTTGTGATTTACATAGCATAGGGTGATTTATTTATAGTTAGAAAAATATATTACTAATTTTAAAAAGTTGTTCTCACAATTGTTCTTCACTCAAATGTTTGTATCACCTCCAAAATTCATGTTGAAATGACATGAAGAACAATGGTAGGAAGAGTACGACTCTGGGGAGGGATTAAGGCTCGCAGGCTCTGCTAGGGGTGTGGATTAGTCATTCTAAAGCTGCTGGGGAGGCTCCGTGGCTCTTTCTACTCCATCTTCTCACACACGCAGACACAGTCATAATAGATCAAATACTGCTCATTTGGACAGTGGAGAGAGGAAAATTTTTAAATAAAGCAGCAGATAATTGGTTAATCTTTAGAAAAGGAATACTCTCACCTGAAAACTGCCCAAATCCTATATAATTAATTTTAAAAAAGAAGGATGCAGTAATAACTGCTGAGTGAAACTAAAATAGTAAATTGCTTGGTCACATCTAATAAAAACAGCAGAGCTAAATTATGAATATCCAATCAGAGCTTTTAATGCCATAACTTGTTAACGTAAATCCTCATGACTCCTAATTAGTTCAGGTTAAACATTTAACCATGGAAAAGCACCTTTTCATAAATAAACTACACTTCACTCTTAATTGCATAAATTGCCTTTTCAGAAAGTCATGTATGTGATACATATAAAAATGGATTTCCTGGTATTAAAATCACAATGAAGTCATTCCTTATTATTAAGTTAAGGATCAGTGGCTAGAATTTTAATAATTTGGTGAGTTTAATTTATGACAAACACAAATAGACACTTTTTATAAAAGAGACACTGAAGTTACTATGTGTCTCATTGCTTTGTATATTTGCCCATCCTCAACACTATAAGTCCTATGATCCTCTATTATTTAAATGGGAAAGAACAAGCCAGGAAGGTTAATTATAAATTGCATATCCCTTATCCAAAATGCCTTTGGAAAGTGTTTCTGATTCTTTAAACTTCTATTAGTATATGTCTGCACATGTGATGATTCCATTCACTGAAGGGATTGGATATGTGCACAACACATTACAGTTTCCTTCTTCCACCACCATCATCATCCCCTTTTATCATTCCAGCGTCAGATTCATTCATTTAGAACTTATTTGCTTGTACATAATGATATGTCGAGGATGAGACCAATGTCTAAATGCATTTATGCCTTATACACATGGCCTCAGGATAATTTTACACAATATTTTTAAATTATTTGTTGAATGAAATAAATATTCATGCAGTGTAACTTTAAATATGTAGTAGCATCATGTTGGTATTCAAAAACTTTCAGATGTAGGAGCACTTCAAATTTTGTATGTTCAAGTTAGGAATACTCAACTAGTGTAACAATCTCTGTTCAAACAATTAATCTTTTTTTTTTTTTTTTTTTTTGTGGAACTGGGGATTGAATTCAGGCCCTTGTGTTTGCCAGGCAAGCACTTATTCTACTGAGCTATCTCCTCAGCCCTTTAATGTTTCTCTTTTCTATAGTCAAAGAATTCTCAAATATATATTCAATCCAAACTTCTGTATTGTTATAATCTCTTAGTGCTGTTTCCCGCCTCTGTAATAAGAGATCTCTGGACTGGCTTCCACTTAATTGGAAATCATTTAGTGTTTCATTAAGAACCTAACTTAGGGGGTGGTGAGATGGCTCCTCATTTTTGGCCTCTTTAAATAAGAGAAATGACTCAGAGTGACAACATGGTGAGTGAAAGTACAGCTTTCTTAGGGGCATGCGAGCAAACATCTAACTAAATGTGATCAGGAGTTTTAAAAATGTTTATATTTAATTAGTGTATGTTTGCAATTCATGCAGTTTACAATAATCATCTTAGGGAGTGGTTACATGTATGTAACAGCTTGTTCCTTTCCTTGTTTTAAAATCCATACACTTTTATCCCTTCTCCCCTCTTCCAGTTCCTCACCTCATTCTTTGGAACCCTTCATTTTACTTGGCTTTATAGTATTTTGAGTTCTATGTATATCCTAGATATTAGTTCTCTGTCTGAGGAGTAGTTGGCAAAATTCTGTAGGTTATGTCTTTACTGATTGATTCTTTTGCTGTATAGAAGCTTTTTTGTCTGATATGAACCCATCTGTTGATTCTTGCTGCTATTTATTGTGACTGAGTTTCTATTTGATCCATTTTTAGTTTAGTTTTGTATACTCTGGAAGATAAGAGTCCACTTTTATTCTTCTACAGATGACCAGTTTTACATTTACCATTTGTTGAATAGTCTATCTTTTCTCCAATATATGCTTCTGGCTTCTGTGTCAAAGATTAAATAGATGAATTTATCTGGGGGAAATCTCAGTATACTAAATTCTGTTTCAATATTTTGACTGACTTCAGTTATTTTGTTAGCTGTATGAATCTTATAAGCTAAGATTATAGTTAACCAGACTGCTTTAAACCGGCCCTGTAGAGGGGTGTTAGAATCGCAAAGAGCAAGCTAGCTCTACAATTTGACAGTAATATTTTTAACTCTTTATTCCACTTTTATCAGAGCTTTATAAGAATGTCATAAACAGAACCGTTCAATGTCATAAGGTTAGATAAAATTGAAGCCTTTTTAAAAACTGAAGCTTTAAAAGAAAATAAACGCTCTCAAAACCACAAGATATTTTGCAAATTTAATTACTGTTGTCATTGTAATTATATGAATAAGTGTTTTTCATTTAATAAAATCTTATATAACTTCATAGCATTAACAAGTTCAAGCAGTTGTTCATTTTTGTCATGGGGATATTAGAAATATTTTATATTAGACAAATATTAGTTATTTTCTAAGTATGAGAATGCAAATCACCACTAAATTTTGATCTATAGTTTTAATGGTACGATGAGTTTGATTTATGAAATTCTACTCATTACAATTTTTGCTTTGGAGTACTAGAACAAAGATAGAAACAGTCATTGATCTACAGAACAGTTAGCAATTATATAAGCAGTCAGGAACACTATAAATCACAATTATTCTGTACTAATACACCAAAAATACAATTTATAGTATCAGTATGTCCTTTAATCATATTTTGATTTTTTTTTGGTGGAACTGAGGATTGAACTTGGGCCCTTGCACTTGCCAGGGAAGCACTTATTCTACTGAGCCATCTCCCCAGCCCAATATTTTGATTTTGAGTAACACTGTTTGAGTGACCTAAGAAAATATGGAATCTTGGAAGATTATTTTTAAGAATTGGAAAAATGGCTTGTTGTGTGTGTGTGTGTGTGTGTGTGTGTGTGTGTGTGCATGTGTGTGTATTTGAAAAAGAAGGACAGCCTATGTCTTTTGGTACTGCCACTTAGAGCTTTAAGAAAAAAAAGCCATGGCATGAATGCTTACAGATTTTGTGACGTATAATGAACAAGAATATTTTGATAGATAACAGCTGCTGTGAAGTTGCAATGTACATCTCTGATACACCACAAAGCCAAGATTACTAAAAGCCTACCCAATAGCAGTATTTTCACCAAGAATGATTCAGAGGCCAGGACAAGTAAATGAACACCATTTAAAAAAATAAGGTAAGTTGCTATGCATCTTTTGGGCACAGGCACCTGATGGCATAGGATCATTCTCAACACAAACTATTATATATTCTGTTTCCAAATCCATCAGATAGAATTAGCTAATTAGCTCACAAATTTGCAACTTTTAAGAGTTCAAAGGAATAGAAAATCCTTGACATATGTAACTATGCTAGATAATACATAAGATTCTTTGCATAAAATTCAATGAAATAAAAGTCCTTTCAAAAATCTTTTCTCATACTGCATATTTTTGTTCAATCAATTTATAGTTAGTAAAATTATTGCAGAAAGTGCTAAATCAAGTATTTTGATACAGATATTCTCAATCTAATCTTAGTGTATAAATAAGAAACTCCATGAATCATATATTCACCAAAGACAAATAAAACCTGCAGTAAAAGAAATTATGTAAAATTAAAACAAAGTTTATAACTATTAGCAATGCAACAGTCTTACTGTTTGTCTAATGAGACAGAAATGCATTTTCTACAGACTCTGCTAAATTAAAGAGAAATGTCTGCTGGCCAGGTGGTTCCTGGGCATGTATATTAAATGAATTATCACTATAGTTTCAACTTCTGGTTTATAGTCAATGCAACCAAAGTGTACAAGGAAAAATCATTCATATTATTGACCTGGAAACCTTCTGGGTTTTGTATTTAACATATCTTTCTATAACAGGCATGGATGTCGTATATGCACCTAAAGATTTTTAATTGTTTCCTGTTCTGATACTTGGTGTGAATTGAACAAAATAGGGACAGTCTTTGCCCTTTTAGGGAAAGGGGGAAAAAGCAATAAAGAAATCTAATTAGGTCTAAAAACAAGTTTATCTTACTTTGTACAAAGAAAACAGAAAGAGTCTGGGGAAGATAAACTAATTTCCACCAGTTTCTGCTCACCACGTATATACTAACTCAATTTAGATTGATTTGATAATGTTCACAGACTTCCTACCAAGACACAAGGTTACTATATACATTTAGACATTTTTTTTCTCCCAAAATAGCATGAGATAAAATGTTGCCTAAGCTCCTTTTAATTCTGTTTTAGTCTTATCTTGATTTCTTCACAGCAAATAAGACAAGTTTTTAAAAATCTTTTCAAATTTTCCACAGCAGGACAGCACACGAGCCAATCATGTTTATATAGAGTAACACAACTTGAAGTGAAAGGATGAGGAGATTGAAGTTGACACTGCCGGAATTACTGTAAAGCTTCTGTGGATACAGGAAGGAATGAAATGGTAGTTTCGTTTTATGCTTTTTTCATTTTAAAGCACCAATCTTTACTTCTCAAAGTTTAGTTTGGGCAGTAGATAATTTGAAGAGTAACCAGGAAAATTAAATCTTATCTTTTTATTTTCCACTTCCTGTTTGGTGTATAATATTTGTGTTAAACTCCATGGACGGAGTTTAAGATGCTTCAAAGAGATATCTTGAGTAGTCAAGAAGAAAAGTCACTTCCTCTGAAATTTAGTTCCTATAGTTATTACACACTATCAAAGAAAAATAGGGCTATATACTATCCTCTATAAATTAATGGGTAAGCTCTCACTTAGAAAGTTCTTATTTTATTCTCTATGACTTGATATTATTTTTAAAAGCTTGTTTAATCACTTTAATAAAATGAATTAGCATAACTAAACTAAGAAATAGTTAAAACAAGTAACATGTAGGACTATAAATAGTAAATTAATAGTTATAAAACCATTATTTTCTTTTTGTGTTCAATTCTCTTATTCAAATTAACTTATCAAAAGAGAATGTTAGATTTTCAAATATCTAGAAAATTTTGTAGGTTGTGAGTCACTGATACAAAATAAAATTTATTTATTCTACTTTAATAAATAGCCTGGATTATTTTGATTCATAAATACAAGTACAAGTTTTTAAAATGTAGCATTTTTTTACCAAATAGTTTTTAAAGATATCATTTATACCTATGATTTATTGTCAAAATATTTTTATCTTTTCTATAATTCAATTAAAATTTAATCATAAAATATAAGATATTAATAAATATCAAGTATGGATGCATTATATAATTAAAATTTCTACTTTTTTGGTGCAATATCCACTAATAATGCAAAGCAATACTTCTTTAATACATAAGAAATACAAAATTTACTTTGGTGCTGTCAGTTAAAATTATCTTTACTGTACCTCTTGCAAAGTTGTAACAGAACCTCTATTAAAATAAAGAAGGAAAAAAATTATAAAAAGAACCAATGCTAGAATATATACTTGGCTCAACCGTAAGATGAACAGAGGTAAAAACTTCATAAAAACATAAACTGGTAAGTGGCACTCAACCCATAAACTTTATCTTAGGTATTTTCCTCACTGCTGGGAGAAAACACCCAATACTCACAACTGAAGGAAGGAGAGATTTATTTTGACTCACAGTTTGTAGAGATTCAGTCCACAGTCATTTGGATCTCAAGAAGGACAACATGACATAGGGGCATGAGAGAAGAGAGTTGCTCAGGTCATGGTAGTCAGGAAACAGACAGACAACAGTGAAAGGAATAGGGAGAAAAACCTCTCAGGTTATGCCCCAGTGACCACCTCCTCTGAATAGGTTTCATTGCCAACATTACACTTAGCTACAAACTCATTACTGCACCATTGTACTGATGAGTATCACACCCCCATGATCCAGTCACCTCCTCAAAGCCCTACCTATGGGTGCATGAGGCTTTTAGGGGACTTCTAGATACAAATCTTAAAGGAATTGTGGATGCTGGAAGGATAAGTCAGGACATTCCAGTGAATATCTGGAAAGAATGCCAGATGAGGAAATTGGAGGAAAATAATAGCTGATGAGTTCTCAGATTTCAATTATATTTCAGTTAACAAATGAAGAACACATACTAAAAATGAAGAACATGAAGACTAAGAGAAACTATATGCCACACACCAAAGAATGACAACAAGACTTCTGACTACAATAATAATTGCCTTAGATAATGAAATAGAGACCCAGTCCTAGCCCAGGCCCTATGAGTGTGTGGGAGAGCTTCCTGCTACCATGCACCAGCGGGACCAACTACTGGTCCCAGCCCAGGTGCAGCGTGGGTAAGACCCTCTTCCACTCCCTTGCGACGTCCCCCGCTACTCTGCAGCACCTCCCCCACCCGGCCCTCCTAGTAGGAATTTCTGCCGCATTCTGGGAAACCCCAGACCCAGTCCTAGCACAGGCCTGGTGAGTGTGTGGAAGATGTTCTGGCTACGTTGTGCCAGTGGGACTTCTTATTGGTCCCAGCCAAGGCGCAGCATGGGTGAGACCCTTTTCCACCCCCTTGGGACGCCGCCCACCATTCCGCAGCACCTCTTCCACCCTGCCCACCGAGTAGGAATTACTGCTGCATTCTGGGGACACCCTGACCCAGTCCTAGCCCAGGCCCGGTGAGTGTGTGGGACAGCTTCCCGCTACCCTAGGCCAGCGGGACCTACTACTGGTCCCAGCCCAGGTGCAGTGTGGGTGAGACCCTCTTCCACCTCATGGGACACCCCCCACAACTCTGCAGCACCTCCCCCACCCTGTTCCCAAGTAGGAATTTCAGCCACATTCCGGGATCCCCCAGACCCAGTCCTAGCCCAAGCCCCATCTGCACCTGAACTTCAGTACATGCTAAGGTTATAACTACAACGAAGATCTACAACAAAGGTCAGAAGACAGTACTACACAAAATGACGAGAAGAAAAAAATGCAACCACAGAACCCAAGCCAACCCATAATAAGTGCACAGGACACTAACACATAACAAATTTGGAATCACACAGCAGAAAGAAATGAATTGATGGCTTCTGAAAAAAGAAACAGGTGCAGAAAGGTGTATAGGAACTCAGATTGGAAATAGAAAAAGAAATCCCTGAAATAATAACTTCTGCAGTAAAGAATCAAATGCAGAAACATATGGAGGAAACCAAATGCCCACCCAGAACAAGGGCAGAGAACACTAGCTTGGCTGAAATTCATGAATTAATAGAGTCAATAGAAAATAAGTAACAGCAGAAACTTATAGAGGAACTCAGAGTGCAATTCTTTTCTGAAATAAAAAAAAGGATTGTCAGAACTCAGCATCTGAAGTAAAGAAGCAACTACAGAAACAAAGGGAGGAAACCCAAGCGGAAAAAAACAGTGCAGTAAAAGAATTTATAACTGCTTATAAAAAAACAGAGGACATTACAAAAATGACAGATTCCTTGAATGAGCAATACAGGAAAGAAATAGATCTCATGAAGCAGAGTCAAAGAGATATAGAGGAAA